>NC_056746.1:1270081022-1270176022 GCF_019279795.1 Protopterus annectens | reverse complement strand
CAGTTGCTTGAGTCTCTGCATCTAGGATAGCATGTCTTAGATCAGGTTCTCTTTCCACAGTAAGATCTAGGGATGAAGTGTTTTTAAAAGGAGTCTCTTTCATGTATTATGGCTTTCACATGAGTCTCAGTTGTTAAATTGCAGCACCCCCACCCCCCCGGTTTCCAAAATGCATGCCATTACTTGCAGTTTGTGCCCATACCAAAGAAGGCTGATTACTGCCTGCCTGCCTTGAGGTGCTGGCCCACGATTATTCAGCATGTCGTATCTTTTTCTTTGAGTCTTGCACTCTTCGGGTGACCTCGCTTTTGAAGAACTCTACATTATCTCCAGATAATTTAGATAATCACTGCCAAACCCCTAATCTTTCATCATTTGGTAAGGTTATTGAGAAGGATGCATGCTCAAAATATATTTACGTACTACAGAAATAAAGAGTTTAAAATAATTTCTTGTCAGGTTCTCATTTAAACATAGCTCTGAGACAGTCTTACTACAGAACTGAAGTTGCTGTTTGCGATAATGGACTGAGCGTATTCCTTGCCTCTGAACATACATGATTACTCATCACATTTGGTACAAGTTACCATCAGTTGGCTTGACTTCAGATTTTGAGGAGTTCTTGATACAGTCTGAAATGGAAATGGCTTGAATTCTACTTTCTAGAATGTTTTCAGAGGGCAGTGTGGAGGTAAATCCTTCATTTCCTTACCCGGCTACCTCTGGTGTCTTGCAAAGTTTTATCCTTGTCCCATTGTCCTATAAATTTTCATCCTAGTTCCTTTGCTGTTCTTTATCCATATGGTTCCTTGACAGACATCACTCAAGGGACAGCTCTTTCTTATCACTCCTATACAGACAATATATAATTAAGCCTCTTCTTCCTGCAAGACAGTTTATTTAGTGTAAATTCCCTTATGAATGACTTGGAAATCATCCAAAATTGGATGAACAATAGAGATTAGCACCTCAAAGACAACTGCCATTCAATACAAACCACCTTTCATATTATTTGCATTGGCAATAAGGTGGACTTTGTAAGAAAGACAACTTAGTCAGCATCCCAACTAGGGCACAACCAAATCCTGGAATTGGTTCTCATCAATTTGAGACAATTCTGTTCCCTACCAGGTGTAACTTCTTCTCTAGTCAAATCAGATCATAAATTAATCGCATTCACCGTAAGACTGATGCCAAAAGCATTTTCCAATAGCTCAGTATTCAGAGGTCATGCTAATGCTAATCTACTGAAACAAAGTAATGGTGATGACCCAGTTAAATCCCCTCTGACCTGATAACTTCTCTGTGTATGTAGAATCATTTACCAGCAAATTCTATGCACATGTAAATATCTGCAAAGTTACATGTGACCCCTCTAATGTAAATCTACCAATTATGAAAAAATTAAAATGAGCAGTGAAAGCAAGATGCTTTATTCAAGATTTAGCGCTTTTGTTCCTACCCATAACTTCATCAGAATCTAAAAGGGCTGCATACATCACTTCCTTATATACAGGCCTCCTTAAAGGTTTGTTTGTGTCTTTCGGCTTTTCCCGGTTAGGGGTCGCCACAGCGGAACTCCGGTCTGCTAATGATTAGTAGTTGATTTTTACGTGCCGATTTACCAGGTCTAATGCACAACCTTCAACGAAGGTACACCCATTCGTGCATGTCTTCACGCAGAAGACGCTCTAGCTGAGAATTGAACCGGACAGTGTAAAGAATACAAAAGCAAGTGAACCAAAACAAAGTCTGTCCACAAACATGTCTTTACTTCAAATGATAGCTTAATGTTATTGCCTTGTATAAAAATTAGAATAAATAAAGAAAATAAACTTTAAAAAATATACATCTTTCAACAGAGTGTTAGAAAACATGCTGTGCCATGTCCTTAAAATAATGTGAATGCATGTGTGTATATATCCAAACGGGTTTTGTATTGAACTTCCGTGCAGTACTCACGGACCTTAGGGTTAGGGCATGGGTCATAGTAAGGGGATAGCTCATAGGGCTATCCCATTACCATGACCCGTACCCTAACCCTAAGGTCCATGATGACTGCAGCGCAGTGAAGGACATAGCATTGTCCTCCACTATGGTGTGATAGTCACGAACCTTAGGGTTAGGGCATGGGTTAGGGTAAGGGGATAGCTTTACTAACTATCCCCTTACTCTAACCCATACCCTAAACCTAAGGTCCATGACTATTGCACCATAGTGGAGGACATAGCTTGTTCTTTATGTTCTCCACTGTGCTGCGGTGTTTTTGGTGAAGTGCACTTAATCAAAAGTTCACTTTCGTTAAAGTGAACTTTTGCAGAAGTGAGACTTCCTATTACAAGTTCGAAGTAGTGAACTTTTGTTCTTGTAATAGAAATCCGTATATATATATATATATATATATATATATATATATATATATATATAGATATATACAAAGGAAACCAAATATAAGCAGGCTCTGCAATAAAAGAAAAAAAATCTTATTGCACACCAAAAACACTCTTGCTAATCTTAACAAGGAATTCTGGTCCCTAATCAAATCAACCAAAGATGGATATGAGGTAAACATAGCCATTTAAGCTAAAGACAATCATAAAGCCTTTAACTGTGTCAGAAACTTTAGAAACAATGTTCATCACTGCACAGAGCTAATAATAAATGATATCACACACTCAGACCCAGAAGGCATAGTTAATCAAACAGTGGATATATTCACATCAAATTTGAGCCCCCCCCCCCACACACACACGCATTCCCAGATCACAAACTATCGTCTACACCTCCTCCTCAAATCTCTCAAGAAGAAGAAGTCCTCAATGCACTGTCCAAGGTCAAGAAAACTGTTTCCAAGTGAATGGATAACATACCAATATGCCTGCAGTATGGCCAGCCTAAAACTGGACCTGTCAAAACCATTACAGAAGCTATTCAGTATCAGCTTCCCAAACAGGCTTTGACCAGATGAATGGGGGAAATAGCAGCAGGCATTCCCTTGCATAAAGGAAGACATCACTGGACAAAGGTAATGACAACCCCATTGGTCTGACCAGCCTCATTTGTAAGGCTATGGTAATTATCATTATAGAATTAATAAATATGAACATAGGATATCCACAAACTCTTCACCCTAGCCAGTTTGGTTTTGTCAAGGGCATATTTTGCCTACTTAACCTGGTCGACTAGGCTGAGAAGTTTAGTGAAGCAATGGATGAGGAAAAACCAGTACAGACACATTGCATATCTAGATAAAAGCATTCAGCACCTTCCCGCACTCAGGTATCATTGAAAAGAAGACAAAAGCATCATTGACCACTGAAACTGTCACATGCACTGACTATAATGTCTTACATGCAGAGCAGCACAAGGTCATAAAATAACAGGATTTGCAGGCAGAAAAGTGGGCAGTGTGATGAAGGACCCCCAGACAATTCCAAAAGTAGTAGAAGCAATGAATCTTACAAAAGGAACTTACAACTATACTTAGATATGTTACTGATACATGTAACTCTGTATAAGTTGCAGAAGGAGTCAATACTGGGCACACTGTATGTACTGCAAAGCGTACTTCTGGCTAACATCAAAGAGTGAAACAATACTAATTTCATGAACCTTGATCTTACTTTGACTTAGGAATGGGGTTCATGCCCGTCATGGTATTAGAAACCCAAAAGACTTGGAGAAATTAAAAAGTTAAATGTAAATCCTTATGTGCCTCATTGGATAGCAAGTTGGCTCACTAATAGAACCCAAGAAATTAGAGTGGATGGGTCTACCCGCTCCAAGAGACCTGTCACACTAGTAGTGTCCTCCAGGGTTCAGTCCTCAGGCCATTCCTCTTTGGCATCTGCTTCTCAGAAGTCAAAGCTAATGTTAAGGGTTTAAGGGTGGATACGTTTGCAGATGACTGTATACTTGTTGCCATTATAAACTTTCTAGAAGATACAAGATCCTCCAAGAGCCCCCCCCCCCACCAAAAAAAAATGGTGCCAAAATGATGGCTCAAAACTAAGGGTAAAAAAATGCATAATTGTATTCTTTGTCAAGCATGATGTCTCCTGTAACTATCGTATCAACAACACACCCCTGAAAATTGATCCAGTATTTAGGGACATGGAACCTACAGTATGTAGACAATGAACTACCTTTCAATCACTGTGTAGCCACTATTTTAAAAAAGTCCTTCTTCATTGTGCAGCAACTAATTACATCTGAATGATGCCTCCAGGTGCATCTGCAGTTAAAAAAATGTAAAACGGCACCAGGAGAGAAACACTCAAATTATACATATTGTATAAAATACAATTTATTATTCCACAGGTTAGTCCATAGGTTTAGCGCTTTTGTCCCTGATAATTCAGAAATTTCATTAGAACATAGAACATTTGTAAAACAGCTTTTTTTATATAATTATATTAAAAATACACCTTCTTTGTTCAACCATTCAATGCCATCAACAGTAATAGCTTACATCTTTTAAAGGGATCATCCATTTAAAATCATAGCGCCAAAAGACTACAACTTGATATATATTAAACCAATACATTTTCTAAAAAATACCATATATACATAAATTCAAAAATGTTTTGACATCTAGTTGGAATAATTTGAATATAAATGTCACATTCTTACTAAGGAGTATGTTAACATACAACCACACATAATAGTCTAGAATCTATCTCTCCAAGGCTTTTAACCTTAGGAAACATGTAACAGAAAAACAATCATCGATGCCTGGCCATTGTGTGGCATTTAACCTAAGTTGCCATAAGGCTTTCTGCTTCTCTAAATATCTTCATCTGCAGTTAACTCCTACTGACACCTCTAGGCTTCAAACATTGCTTGTTCATATTTAGATTAATAATTCCAAAGCCATGCTATGTACAAGGTTTTAAAAGATTTCATCTTAAAGCTTATACAATGGCAAACTCAACTGCATTAATATTTGACCTCTGTCTACTTTTGTTTTATTGATATTAATTATTTAGTTATAATGTTTACATTTTTCTAAACATTTTAACAACCAAATAATGCAGACAAGAACTCTTTAGCCTCATATGAAAGCTCTCAGCTATATGAATAAAATGCTGCTGACAGTATGTGTGTAACTTGAGTGGTTGCTGAGACATTGTATGTTGTTTACAAAATATTATAAACATAATAGTTACTGTGTTTACTGTGACTTATAAAATTCAGTTTAAGACCTGAAACCTAAAGAATACTACCACTATAAAAATAGTTTGTGCTGAAGAGTTTGCCATTTGCACTTATTTCATAACCCCTATGGTTCCAGAGATATGAACCTTTGAAATGTGAAGACATAATTTCATTCTGCCAAAATGCTTAGGCTCCTCCCATTGGAAGTTACAGTGCAAACGTCCTGAGCTCCATTGGAGGGAATGAGTTAATAGTAATGGTATGGCATACAGTTCAAGAGGTGTGATCATTCCGCAAGATTTTGCACTTATGAGGTCAGTCATTGAGTATAATGCACCCTTCAGTACGTACCTGTCCAAACATTGACACAACCTGAAAGCCACAAAAATTTTCTCAACAGGAAAAAAAGGGCCTAAGTCATAAAAGCTACATGGACTGCCTCAAAGACCTGTCCCTTTTCTCTGTATCTTACAAGCTACTGAGGAGAAATCTCTGCCAATCCTACAGAGCCTCAGTTGACCCCATCCTTTCAGACTTATTGCACATCTGGAAGTCCAGTGGTGTCATAAACACCTGGTCAAGAGATCTTAAATTCTTCTGCAGCATAAATAGAACATGGAGGGGTAGATATGCATTACAGAGAATCACACTTCTCTGGAATTGTCTTCTATTCCACATAAAGTAGAATATGTATTTTACTCTAGCCAAACATATCTGGAGAAATGGATGTGAAACTTCAAGTTCACCACTGTTTAACACTTTTGTCCCTTATGAATAAGGGTAACATGTAACTGCCTGGATTCTGAGCTATGAGTACTTAAAATACAAGGGCTGTACTTTTCTCATATACTTAATACAAGAGCTATACACTTCACCGGAATGCATAGCTAGACTTCAAAAGAACATTGTGGATCAATAGCATACGAAGTACCTTTGAACCTATGAACAAAATGTTGCACATCTTGGTGTTGTCCTGGATTTAGCACTTATTAGGTAATTCATTGAGTGTAAGGCCCACTCTGATATGTATCTGCTCAAGCACTTGACTCAACATGAAAGACCACAAAGACACAAGACCAAGTATCAGTTACTGTTAGGTCATCGTGCTTTCATATAAGGATAATAACAATTCAAATGCTTGTTTTCACAGCAGAGCCTTTCAGTGGAAGTGCATGACCGGGCTTTTTCCTAATTGGATTGCTGCTTTTCCCTTTACATATGGCTTCTTAACTCAAAGCATGACCATCTCATGCTGGTGCAGATCTCTGTTGGTCAGTTTCTTACAGTTATTTCCTGTTACCAACACAAAAGTCCAGTCCATAGCATCTGCACTAGTTGGCAGGTCAGTCTAAAATAACATATATTTCTTTTGGTAGTTTACTTAGCCCTGTATCACCTGATCCACCCTACCAGAAAAAAAATCCTGGTTATTTACAGGCCAGTAAGACATCAGCATTATGTTCCTCATGGTTATTAGCAGGTCTTGCTGTGTGGCTTAAAATTTCTGGCACTTAGTTGGCCTCTTTTAAGAAGTTCAAAACGTCTGAACTTTATTACGTCTCTGGCTCAGGCAGTCCTCTATGCCGACTAATTTTAAGAGGTCCTTCAAAACAAACTTAATTTGACATTTGACTAAGCTTGGTGTTGCCTTGTATCTGCCTTATTAGTTTTTAATGGATTTACTCACATTTTATACCACTCTAGGGTATACTATTAGGGGTTGTACGGCTTTGTGCAGTATTTTATATATATTTTTTGTAACACACTTTCTTAAAATCATACCAATAAGCTTGAATTTGAATACACCAGAAAGTGGAGTATAATTAATACCTACAAAATTTAAATTTTAAAAATACTACCACTCTTCATCTCCATTAGACCGAGTCAATAATGATGTTTGGAAGAAGCCATTATTGCAAAGGAAAAAAAAAAAACAAAAGCATAAATCATCCGAACAACAGAAAATCAAAAATGCTTAACAGCAATTGCCATAACAGTTTCAAGTTCAATCTCTATAAGATTCACATGAAGTGTTGCAAATTCTGACAATCTCATTTTGTATTATAAGCAGCTGATATAAATGGATAGGGTAGTACAATTTTAAAATAGATTCAATGAGTGAATCCTCTGTAAGTCCATTACAACTGAATTGGACCACATCGACTTCGCAATAGGCTGAATACATGCACAGACACACAAACACACACACACACACACACACACACACACACACACACACACACACACACACACACACACACGCACACACACACACGCACACACACGCACACACGCACACACACACTTTAATCAGTGCTCCCACACCCCTGTATTTAATTAATCTAAACTAAATCATTTCTGCCAGAGAAACAGAGCAAGTCAGTTCTATAAGTTAACTTCAACTGTAGCTCTGCAACTGATGATATGGGCTTCAGAATACCAATCATTTTAATACGTGGCCTCAGAATCCTGGCCTTTAAAAGACTGTATACCACACTGTAGTATAGTTCTCAATACAATTTTGGATTTCAGTGAATATTGTGTTATACTGACTTCTACTTAAATATGTATATTTTACTGCTATATTTCTGCTCTCCTTTGAGCTCAGGTCATGCCTGAAAATGGTCAACAGACAAATCAAATAAATAAATGTCATTGTGTCAGTTTAAAATGATCAAGGAATTGACAGTATGGTTGTCCAGGACATTCAAACATTTGGGGTAATAGATGCATTCGAATTTAACTGCTCAGACCAGAATATTTACACATTATACAATATAATACAATATTTCATTCAATTGTGTTATTTTATTTTATTTACTTTTTTTTACCAGGCAGGCATTTAAACAGAAAATCCTAATAATCCTAATTTGTTTTAAAACATGACTGTGTCACTTTAGCTATATTGTTAGGCTTAAGAAAATCATTGTATTAGTCTCTATCTAGCCTAGCTCAAAGTAACATAACACCTCCAAATGGCAGAAAGGCAAATTGTAGAAGTAATGAAGCATGCTTCCTGAAAATTTCACATAATAATGTTACAATAGAATGTGGACTGCGGTATTACAAAGCTTCTCAATTCATTTCAACAGATTGCCTTACATACTTGATAATGTACAAAGTATTTCACAACTTGCATTACTCAGTGCAATTCTGTTACAAAATTCACATTGCCCAATGGTATGCAATACAAAAGTGCATTGTGCAATTTTCACTGTTCAATGCACATTGAATTGCACAAGTCAAATCACCCAGTGCATACAAATGAATCATTCAGTTTGGACTGCCTGTTGCATGCCGCATTGCACAAACTCGCCTCATCAGATGTACATTCCACATTTTGCAATTTGCCATGTGAAAAAAAGCAACTCATTCTTTTTTGTGTGCAATCACAATCAGATATGCCCAAGGAAGGCAATGAAAGTTACACTTTAATAAAACATTGCACATTATTACATGTTTTTTAATGTGCAATGCAAAAAGTTAGATCTACTTCTTTTAGTCTCTCAGATATTTGAATTGTGCATTCTTGTTTCACTGATGGAAACATGATGGTATAAAGTTAAACCAAGTATTGTGAATATTAAATAATTAATGTCAGTATAGTATCATTGTTACAGGGTGGCCACAATGGTGCAGAGGTTAGTGTTGCCACCTCACAGCAAGAGGTTCTCCGGTTCGGTTCTTGGCTGGGGTGCCTTTCCGTGTGGAGTCTGCATGTCCTCCCTGTGGTCCTGTGGGTTTCCTCTGGGTGCTCCGGTTTCCTCCCACATTCCAAAGACATACGGTAGGTGGACTGGACACGCTCAATTGGCCCTAGGTGTGAGTGTGTGCATGTGTGTGTGCCTTCTGTGGAAGGTTAGGGGCCAGGCTAGCAACTTGACACCGTAAAACTCCACTGCCAATCATTCTAAAGACCGTTGTTCCACTGTGGCGACCCCTAACTGGGGTAAGCCAAAAGGATATAATGATCGTATCATTGTTACACTTCATTGTTTGTAAGGAAACAAATAATATGAGTGCCTATATACATGTGCATGTAGTGTGTACATACATACATGCATACATACATGTGCATGCAGTAGTGTATACATACATACATGTGCATGCAGTAGTGTGTACATACATACATATGCATGCAGTAGTGTGTACATACATACATACATACCTACATACATACATAATACATGTGCATGCAGTAGTGTGTACATACATACATACATACATACATGTGCATGTAGTAGTGTGTACATACATACATGTGCATGCAGTAGTGTGTACATATATACATACATAATACATGTGCATGCAGTAGTGTAGAAATGCATAATACATGTGCATGCAGTAGTGTATACATACATAATACATGTGCATGCAGTAGTTTGTAGGGGTGCTTGGTGACAAACCAAGCAAAAAAGGAGTCAGCTTTGTGACTTAATCAAATCTATTTATAAATAATGATAAAAAATGCAGTTTTATTAAAAAAGTCAGTCTGTAATTCAACATAATTCAACTTTTAGGCATGCTGTTCCACGGTACAGCAAACTTCTACACTTAGATGCAGTGTTCCTTTCTAAACAGGTCTCTGACAGAGTAGTTGGCAAAAATAAAAAAGTGCTTACAGTACTTACAGAGATCAACAGCTGAGTGGGCTGCCTTCCAAATTCCAGGACCTGGGAATAACAATGGCTCTGTGTATGTGTGTGTGTGTGTGTGTGTGTGTGTGTGTGTGTGTGTGTGTGTGTGTGTGTGTGTGTGTGTGTGTGTGTGTGCACGCGTGTGCGTGTGTGTGTATCTATCTACATATATATATATATATATATATATATATATATATATATATATATATACATTTATCTGTCTGTATATACATATCTTAGGGTTATATATAATACATAAAGGCAGAAGCACATGATAGCTGACACCAGCTGGTTGTAAATGACAGGCTGCCTTGTGAAAAGGTAATATTGTTATGAATGCTGGTGAAAGAGAGCAAATGAAAAAAAAACTACACAAAAAAGTGATAGAATGAATCAGGTGAAGAGTATGTCATGTATCATATATAGGGAAGACCAATGTGAACTGGTGACAGAATCATAAAACATGAAATAAGAACATATAAAGGATTCAACAACTTTTTGACTCAGCCATGTTATCTCCTGTTTTAACACTAGTTTGTTATGCTCTTCTATTATGAAGGTTTCCTGCTTTGATTGCAGAAAGCAGTATTATATTCTGCTCTGTTATCATGGTTTCTTGTTTTGATTTCAGAAAGGAAAATCATATGTTTTCCAGTGAATAACAATTCAATTTTTGGTCTAAGACCTTTTGCATTCATCTACTCCATAAATCCATTATATTTCCTTAATGATATCTTTTTCTGATAATATCTGTCTCAGTAAAGATTTAAATTTGAACCAAATATTGCCTGCACTGTAGCCAACAGTACCTACTCCATAGTGTTAGAAACTTTCAAACTTGGAGCAAGGAAGAGAAAGACTGAGCTGAATCACTTTAAGCAGCTCCAAGTCGGTGCAATGATTCCAGCGATCAGAAACTTATGAACAGCCAAATGGTATAAAAAAGAACACTCCTTCCCTATGTCAAGCTATCAGACAGACATCAGTGGAGCTACCTTGCCATCTCCTCTACCCAGCACCCTTTTTCACACTTTATCACTAATAGGTCAATATGCAAAAGGGTTTGGCTGGTATTCCTCGTAAGTGGTATTCAGAAATTCAAGCATTACTGTGGATAAAATAGCCATCATTTCTCCTGCGGGGTCAGAATGGGCTTCCACACATACACAGTGATACATTGTATATTATCTCTAACATTTGTAGCATTCTAGAATTGGAACCTCAGTGATACATCTGCTGCTTCACGAATAAGTAATAAAAACGAGATTAATCCACTGGCATGGAGCAACATACCTTTCTGTAGTGCTTGAAACCCAGGTTTGAATTGCAGGCTGCAGCCCAGATGCCAGAGACTTGCAAGTAGAAGAAAGAAAAAGAACAGTTTTGTGGATCCAGGAAACTACATTTCTATTGATGCAGCATGGAAGATAAAGAAGCTCACTAAAGAAATATCATTGAACGTACATTGTGACGGTGCCACTTCTCATATGCCAGCAAATTCTGGCATCAGTCTGGAAAATGAAGGGATCAAAGGAGAACTCTGGATAGTGGAGCAACACTAGTCACACAGGCCGACTTAGAAGTGGCAGGCAGAAAAAATGAATTTAAATATAAATAAGTTAAACTTATCTGCATGCTGCTACCCAGGGCATATGATATTGTCCTGCTCTTCCAGGAACCAATCTGCCAATATGGCTCCTGATGGCTGCTCTTCTTTGCTTTCCAGATGGTGATACAGAGGAAAAACAGCTTGGGAGAAGGGTGTAAAGAATTATCAGGTATAAGGAATATACAGTATCAGTTAAAATTCCACTTAATGTATAAACAATAACAGAAATATCAGGTACCGTTCCACTTTATGTATAAACAATAACAGAAACATCAGGTAGCATTGCACTTTTTTTTTTTTTTTTTGAAAAAAGGAATATGGAGAATTTAGATTTCCATCCAGTAAATGGCCAATTATGTTGAGAGTTGGAGAAAAAAAGTTAAAAATTTATGCCTTAGATGAAGTGGAAGGCAAACCTGACATAACCCTCCCTTATCTAATATAATATCCTCCAAGATAACACAACCTAAGAACAATTACGGTAGTGTCAATGTAATGATCCACTGAAGGAAAACAGACTTGGCAAACCATATGGTTACTAGAAAGAGTCACTGATGTCTGAATTAAAGGTCTTCCACCAGGAACTACTTTGTGTCAAATAGTACAGCAATTACACCTAACCCTGATGTAATCTCTCCTAACATCTTTGTCAATGTGCTGTGGCTGAAAAGGAACCTTTGCAGCCGAAACAAATATCTACTCAAAACAAATGCATAAAAATGTTGCAAATGCTGCTTATATTGTATCATCTAACTTGTTACTCAACAGCTAAGATGATTACTTATAGTTTTTGATGACAATATGTGTGTGTGTGTGTGTGTGTGTGTGTGTGTGTGTGTGTGTGTGTGTGTGTGTGTGTGTGTGTGTGTGTGTGTGTATATATACAGAGTGAGAGAGAGAGAGAGAGAGAATGAGTGAGAGAGAAAGAAAATGAATAAAACCACAACCGGTATTTCATGAAGAACATGTCTGATGACTAAGACTCCTTGAAATATTTTTTTAAATAGCAAGCTGACGATACCACCAAACACAGACATCAGAAATTCATTGGACACTGGCTCTAAACAGTGTACCTATACTGAGCAGGATGCAGTGTGCTTGGTAGATCCTTCAACTTTGTTGACACATCAGACAAGCTATTACCTTCATGGAATGAATGACCCCACAGTGGATCCAGCCTCTGTGACAGAGCATCTGGCCCCATTAAACTGGATTTGGTTAGAGATATACAGGACACTCTAATTTCAACTAAAGTTACTTTTGATAAAAAGAGCAGCAAAGATCATCTACATTCGTCAGAGACATTACAACTTTAAAAAAATTACACAAATATCAAAGTCTACAATGGGATGGTTAATATTTTCTTGTTGCGATATGTGCAGGCAAAATGAGTCTCAAAGGGAGCATCTACAGATTCTCTGATTGTATAAATATTTATACCAAGCTCAAATATTTTTAAACAAAGTCAGGTGTGAACTCCTTGAAATTTTAATCAGATATGATGATATTAACATTGGTACTATCTGTAAGGTACTAAAGACTCTTAAAAAAAGAAAAAAACTTGCAACATCTTTTTTGTTACAATTGCTCCCCTACAATGAGGTCTTTATAAGACTGGAAACATTAGATGGCAATCTGTTCAAGCATAAATTTAAGAAATTCATCAGGGACAGTAAAGATTAGGAAACGACAATGTCATTCCCTATACCTGGAGTAAGTAAAGACAGAAAAAATCAGACTGCCATTACAATCAGGGAAAGGACATAAACTATTCAGACAATGCCATTTTAGTAAGAAAGAAATCAAGTTGAATGGCTTGTGGGGAAAGACTCCTCCACCAGAACCCCGATGCTTGGAGTCTACAGCTAAATCCAAAGAAGAGCAGAAGAACCTACACAGAAGCAGCAGGTGATGCAGAGGACATTATTTTGACATATGCCACAAGACCAATCCACCGGGAGGAACAGATGTTGAATTCCAAGATCATTAAGAAAGTCAATGTTATTTCAGCTTCCTGTATGCCTGAGGATTTTACAGATGAACAAATTGGCATTTCGTTAATGAATCCTAATAGGAATGCTTCTAATACTTTTTCGCAGCCTCCCACCTTTGAAGTCTTTAACCTCAGGCATTGACAACTAAATGAAGCCCAGAGTGATTTGGTGATTTGTTAAAAAGAAGATTATATTTTATTCCAACTAGACATTCACATTCAGGTAAACTCTGATAAATTTAGTTAAATCTAAAGTTTTGTTTTTGGAGAATAATGGTTTTAACACAGATGATGGGCGGTTATATCAATGTAAGAGTACCTTTATCCCCCACCGTAATTCCACAGTTTTGGCTTTTGAGAAAACCTGAAAAAATTAGATGTGCTAAACAAAAACAACACCAAAGGGGGAAAAAACTAGGAAGGTTTTCAGTGTTAAAAGTACTGAATGAAAGCACTAAACAAGTTGTCTAAAAATAAAAAAAAATGAAAGCCAACAAAGATGGTCTTAATGGACTCATAAAAATACATGGAAAAATTTACTCCATTCTTTGTAAGGCCATTTTTTATCTGAAAGTGCATCTGTGGGATATTGGCAGAGATATAAATGTACCAACATTGAGATTTATTTACTATATTACATATTCAAAAAATGTCTTTGGATTTGTACAATTTTTTTCTTGGTGGAAGAAAACAGTTTTGCTAACATTTTTTGGTATCCTTGAAATTTTATTTTTTTTACCAGGAAAATCTGACTTGGAACAATGCCAATTTTTAGTGGAGGCCCAGGGAGAAATGCTCCAGGCACATCTTTGTAAACGTGGGAGGAAAAGGGAGCACCCAGAGGAAACCCACACGAATGCAGGTAGGACATGCAGACTCCACACAGAAGGCACCCAAGCCAAGAATTGAACTGGAGAACCTCTTGCTGTGAGGTGAGAATGCTACTGCTGCACCATTGCACTGTCCAAGATGCACACATCTTTCACTGTTCCTACTATTAGATCCATGGTATCAGCAAGACTGTCTAAAATGAAACTTATAGCCATTTTAATTGATAGTCCACTCATTGACTTGGTCCATCCACATCTATCCACAACCCCCTTTTTCCAATTTTTGCACATGGTGCTGGGGTGTCACTTCTCCGGTGACAAGGCTTTTACCACTGGGTGACTAGCCCTGTTGCAGTAGTTCATCCACACCACACACTCACACCTATGTCCAATTTTAGAGTGTCCAATCCACCTACTGCATGTCTTTGAAATGTGGGAGGAAATCAGAGTGCATGGAAGAAACCCATGTGAATACAAGGAGGATGAGTAGACTCCACACAGAAGGTACCCCAGCCAAGAATTGAACCAGAGAACCTCTCGCTGTGAGGTGACAATGCTATCTAATGTGTCCACTGTGCCACACAATTTTGAAAACAGCTTTTACTCTGTCAGTCAGAAACAATCTCCCATTCATCCATTTATCCATCCATAACCCCTTTTTTTCCCACTTCTGCAGATGGCATCTAGGTGTCACTTCATTGGTAACCATGGGTAGTTCATTTCTTCGACTCCTAGCAATTAAGTACAAAGAATTGCTGATTTTTACTAATGTTTCTTTTTCATATTAGATATTAAAGATTTTTACAGTTATCCTGAAAGATGAAAGGCCTGAGTGGGTCAGAGAATACCTCCATCAAGTCAACTGGCTTAACATCATTAAGCCAGACACTATTTTTGACCTGTTGGGCATATATATATATATATATATATATATATATATATATATTTTTTTTTTTTTTTTTTTTTAATGTGGTGAAGGACTTTTCCACCAGGTAAGTGGACTGGTAACAGAAGGCATCTGTGGCTTCCACATTTCCCAATTTATACTTGATTTTTTGGGGAAAAGAAAGCCATCTCCAACAGTGTCTTTTGGAATCATATTAGACTGTACAGTAGAGATACTGATGATTTTTTCATGTGGAAAGGAACAAAAGAAAACTAAAGAAATCTATTTCCCATTTGACCAGCATCATTGGATTTCTTTTATTTTCAGATATTACACTGTTGAGAGACAAACTGACTTGTGTATGAGGTTTAGAGAATTGACTTTTGGAATTACTGTATGAGGTTTAGAGAAAACTCCTTCACTAACTCCTATTTGCATGCCAAAAGTTATCATCTTATCAAAGAATATATTATAAAAAATCAAGCTATTAGGGTGTCTAGATGCCACAGACAAACACTTTTTATAAGAACTTCAAGCATTGAGACTTATGCATCTGCAGGGACAGTACAGGTATGATTAGTCTTTGACACTTTTGTTGAGAATAGAAATACCACTGTATACTCATACTTTAAAGGTGTCTCAGCAAGAGAAAGCACCACATAGTTCTGTAAAAAATAATTTTGATACGGCCTTCTGCTTGAGTACTTCACTAATAGTTATACAATCAAACAGATACTCCATGATAACTGGAAAATTCTTTCAGGAAATAAGGAGATAATGGACAATATGGGAAAACAAGTCAGTTGTACACATAATAAAATGGTGCTATAAGAATATGTTTCAAAGGGAGACAAAAGCAAAAATATTTACTAAACTCCTTGGTACAATTCCCTGTGTGTCATGTAAATACTGCAAATGTGTAGCAAACAGTCCAAATGTTGCAATCAAGGGGTATTTTAGAGTTCTGGGGGTTTAACAAACATTTTAACTGTAGGTCTTCATTCATTGTTTAAATTCCTTCTTGTTTCAACTGTGATACATTGTATGTAGGAAACACTTTTAGGAGACAGCAAATGAGAATTTATGAACATGTGCATTGCCAAGTGATTAAAAAAAGACACTCCAAAAATGGTCTAGATAAACATGCCCAAGTATGTTAATTTAAATGATTCTCTTTTTTTTTTTTTTTTTTTTTACTTGATAACGTTGATAAAGAGAATATTCTGGAGATTTGGAGAATTGTCTATCCTCAATGAACTCGGCTAGCGATTCAGTTAAAAGCTAATTTTTTTCCTGTCCTTAATGACACGGTTAGTATCAAATGCATGATTACACAAAGGGCTACAAAGTATAAGCATTGGTTTTAGAAGCACTGAAATTTTCAACAGATGATATAACCATTGGCTGTTAGGTGTCACATAACGTTCCACATTTTATATTTATTTCCAGCTTTGTGATGATTGTTCTGAAGAAGCATAAAAGGACAAACATGCTAAAACACTTCATTACATTTGTTATCTTGATATGACTGGTCCAAGGAATATTTTCAATCATGACCCAGAACACATGCAAGAGAAAAAATACACAACAATACATGACAATACATCACAATGTTTTTCATTGAGCATTTCTGTGGATTGACAATTGTAGAAGATTTATAGAGGGCAGCAGCATATATACAAAACCTTAAAGAACTTATATGCATACGTAAAAATATTTCTAGCATGGGCAGTAATGCCCTTCTACCTTACTAATATACCCAAACAGTCATTCCCATAATAAGTGTCCAAGGTGTTCCTAAAACTTAGTCTTTGCTGGCTTGATTATAATTTTGCAGTCTATTCCATGCATCAGCTACTTTCTCAAAGAACTAATTAGTATATCTCTCATTCCTATATAATCATCTACATAGGTTGTCTGATGATTTTCTGTTACTCATTTCCATAGATAGTTGACACAAAATACCCTATGTACTTGTTAAAAGTCTCCTATTATGTATCTGTATGAGACACTGTACAAGTTCAGAAATGTTAATCTTTCATAATAACTTAAATTTTCACACCCGTGGATGCCTTTGATACATTTTCACTGTACACTTTCCAGTTTACTCATGCTTGTTTTCTTCTAAAGTTTCCATCTCACCTGCTATTCTGTATTCTAGTTTGAGTCTAATGTAACTTACAATGACTGCATCATTTCTCTTTTCCTAGATGTATAAGACATTTTATACAACCTATAGCTGTATAATTTACTAATTGATTGATAGGATTAGAAAAAATCAAAGTTGGATCTACCCATACACCAATGTCATTAAATTAATCTACAGTTTCAATCATTGTATGCTACTGTATTAAATATTCATCATTCAGTCTATGTTTTCCAAATCACATTTGTTTAGTTTTTGATGTATTTATCAGCATATTATTCTCCTGTTCCCAAATAATTAATTTAGTCAAGTTCTTTTGTAAACATGCCCCATCTGTAACACATGTATTCAGTATGTCTATTTTCAAGTCATCTTCATACAGATAGTAGAACACCTCAAATGAAATGATAGATCAGAAAGAAACAACCTAAACAAATATGGGTCTAGGACAGAGCCCTGTGGAACACTGTGACAGTAACCTAGAATTTCATGTGTTCACATGCTGTATGATGCTTTCCATGTCCTATTTGTAAACCATTCAGCATCCATTTTATCAGGATTATAGCAATGCCTAGTTGTTCTAATTCATTGATCAGTATATTGTGTACGGCCCTATCAAAGACTGAGGTTAAGTATATATAAATTACATAGCACAATTTTTCATTTATAGCTGTTATGTTGTTATAGAACATTATGTTACATGTAGTTATAGATCTATTTCAACTTATGCATGCTGATATATGGTTTCCAGTCCTGAACTTTCAATTTCTGACAATAATTTAGCAAAACAGCCTTCTCCACTATTTTCCACAACAAGAGAGTACACCTATAGGTTTACATGACTCTGTGTTTGTCCTATTCGCCTTTCCCTCAAAGATAGCTTTAATAAGTGCACATCTCTAATCTTGAGGAATCTTCCCTTACTTAAATGACCTAGTGAATAACAGATATAAAGATGCTGCAAGTTAATGCTGAGGTGTTCTCATGTCACTGTTGTTAATTCCTTCCCTGTGCTTTGTTTTGGGTCCAGTTTTATAGTTCTTTTCCAGTATAATCTAATTTCAGTATCTGAAAATACCTGGATGTTAATAGCACAATTTATCAACCCCTTTTTGGAGCCAAACTGTTTTATAGACGATTTTATAAATATATCTATAATCTGTTGTGTTTGAGAATACATTTAGAATTTACACACTTTTTATCAAAATGGCAACTGCCCAATACTTTATGTGTTTGAGCCTGTTTGACTGATCGACTAAATGTTTGATAATTAATATACATTCTTTTATCCACACTGTCAATGTTGTTATTCTATGTTTTGTTTGTTTGTTTTTTATTAATTTATTATTGGCAGTACTATTATATTATTCTTATAAATGATCAATCAATAAAGTTGTGAAAAAAAGGAAAATGTCAGATAATTTTCAGATAAAACATATTTCCTAAGTTACATTTAATAATTCCATAAAAATAAATATTTTATACCTGAAAGACCTATATACTACATGAAACAGCATACTCAAGTTAAACAAAGAGCTTGGTCTTATTTTGGCAAAAAGGTGAACTCTAGTCCTTTGCATTGGTTCTAGGTATGGACTCACCTGAAAAATGTCATATTTTACTAAAATATGTGCCACTTTCAGGATTTGTAAAGGTAGCAACTGTATGAGACAATGTTGCTTAGATATGAGGACTCCTACAGAGGGACTGGCCACAGCATTTGTGAACGTTGTGTTATGTGTGGACCTTATAAGACATGTGCAGCTTCATAGCTGCAAGTAGCTCTGTGTCAAACAGCTTTTGTGATAGGCCAGCCTTAGTCCTCAAAGAGGAAGCTATAGGAGGGATGACCAATGATTTAGGTTCACCAAGCTTCAGGTTTTGTTTTATATATGCTAATTCCCCTGTAACCCACCTAAAATGGTACTTCATTAAATGTAATGTTTTACCAAGGGGGGATCTTCACCACCAAAGTCAGTGACCAGACCAAGGGGAAAAGTTACTTAATCTTTAAAGGCAGAAAAATACATGTCGAGGGAGTTGTACAAACTTGGAAAGGCTCTGAAAAAAATGCAGTAACTAAATACTTCTGTCCCATATCTGCTGTCTCACCTTATATATATATATTTTACTCATCTGGAAAATTCAGCATCAAACGGCATTTTAGCGGCCATAAGAAGCAAACAAACTGTCCATTAGTCTATTCATGTGTAATAAACTCCTTATGAGGCACTGACGTAATAAGGTGAGCAGTAGAACTGAAGTAGACATTGATCTGTACTTTAGGCAAACAAATCTCAACTCCAGCAGCTACAGGACACAAAAGCCGCCCATTAAAAAAGGCCAGGGACAGGAGCTACAGAACACAAAAGCCACCCATTACAAAAGGCCAGGGCCAGCAACTTCGGGACACAAAAGCCACCTATTACAAAAGGCCAGGGTCAGCAACTACAGGACACAAAAGCCACCTATTGCAAAAAGCCAGGGCCAGCAGCTACAGGACACAAATGCCATCCATTATAAAAGGTCAGGGCCAGGAGCTACAGGACACAAATGCCACCCATTACAAAAGGTCAGGGCCAGGAGCTACAGGACACAAAAGCCACCTATTACAAAAGGCCAGGGCCAGCATCCACAGGACACAAATGCCACCCATTACAAAAGGTCAGGGCCAGGAGCTACTGGACACAAACGCCACCCATTACAACAGGCCAGGGCCAACAACTATAGGACACAAAAGCCACTTATTACAAAAGGTCAGGGCCAGGAGCTACAGGACACAAACGCCACCCATTACAAAAGGTCAGGGCCAGGAGCTACAGGACACAAATGCCATCCATTACAAAAGGCCAGGACCAGCAACTACAGGACACAAAAGCCACTTATTACAAAAAGCCAGGGCCAGCAACTACAGGACACAAAAGCCACCTATTACAAAAAGCCAGGGCCAGCAGCTACAAGACACAAATGCCACCCATTGCAAAAGGTCAAGGCCAGGAGCTACAGGACACAAAAGCCACCCATTACAAAAGGCCAGGGCCAGGGCCAGCAGCTACAGGACACAATGGCCACCCATTACAAAAGGCCAGGGCCAGTAGCTACAAGATGCAAAAGCCACCTATTACAAAAGGCATGGGCCAGCAGCTACAGGACACAAAATCCACCTATTACAAAAGGCCAGGGCCAGTAGCTACAGGACACAAAAGCCACATATTACAAAAGGCCAGGGCCAGCAGCTGCAGGATACAAAAGCTACCTATTATAAAAGGCCAGAGCCAGCAGCCACAGGAGAGAAAAGCCTCCTATTAAAAAAGGCCAGGGCCAGCAGCTACAGGACACAAAAAACACCTATTACAAAAGGCCAGGGCCAGCAGCTACAGGATGTAAAAGCCACGTATTACAAAAGGCCAGAGCCAGCAGCTACAGGACACAAAATCCAGCTATTACAAAAGGCCAGAGCCCTTCATTTTCTGATATATAAAGCATCCAACAAAAGTTCCATAAGATTTTAATAATTTGATACTTTAAAGGGAGAATATTTAGGGTTGGCACCTTTTCAAATGCCCAAAGTGGGACATTTTTTGTGGAAAGGTGAAATTTTGCAGAACAAAACATACCCATGGCCAGTACAAAGGACACAACTTCACTTTTTTGCCAAAACAAAAGCTTATTCTTGTTGCATTAGAGTTGCTTGTGCTATTTCATATAACATTGAGGTGTTTCAGATGTAAAACAACTGTTTATGCAACTATCGAAGAAAACTTGTGAAATATTTTTTATCCGAAAATCTCAGGACATTTGCCATTTTTCCATTTTTTTTCCACAGGACACAACTGTCCAAAGTGGGACTGTCCTTTGCAAAGAGAAACAAGTGGTAACCCTAAGGAATATTAATGTTTTGTATTTTCCATAGAAGATGTTTCTTGGAAAAATGTTTGTTTTTAGCCACAGACTTCTGATTAACAGAAGGAAATATAGTAAGAATAAAAAAACAATACTTTTCTGCTCTAAAAAGTAGCCAAGTTAACATCTTCTTGTTAAAATTAGCAAAAGATTCATAAATGTCAACATCTTGATCTCTCCACTAAACAAAAGACACTAAAGCACGAAGCCTTTTGGAGAAATCCGATGTCCATCAAAATAATAGTCTTGGTAAATGTAAGATGTGATTAAAAAAGAAACAAAACAGTATATATATTTGTAAAAGCACAGAAATATATGTTAAATATTTCTTTAATACTAGAGATAAAATTAAATTTTATCCCAAGTACTGTTAAAGATAAGAGTGACAAACAAACTAGCAAATCAAATTAGATTAGTACTGAGTTCAGATGGCAAAAACAGTAAGTAGACTGTGTGGAAAACTGACTTTTATTGCTAGGTTCCCCAGATAACATAAGCACAAAACTACATCCATCTTCCACTAGGGATATACAGGCTGTATAATATATCGACTGAAAAGATTAGGCCAAATGTGGGACATATGACCAGGGTTAAGTCACACTCATATCGTGTATTCCTACAGAAGTAGTCTTTATGATAACCATCACAGTTTTAATAAAACATTTCCAACTGCTAAAATTAAAATTGAATCAGGTTGCAATCAGCGGGTCTATAAAAGCAAGGAACGTTTAATGTGTTAGATAACTTAAAACACAGCTTTTAATAAACATATCATTACAGCAGTTTAACTGTTAATTGTCCAGTTTTTCACAGTGATGATTGTTTCACACTTGGCATGCTTGGCTGAATACAGTTTCTGTGCATGACAGTATGACTTTTATTACTCCAGGTAAAAGAAACAATTAAGAAAAGAGATATGTGTGTGGATATTTGTGGTGCAAAATATTTGTTTAGCTGTATATGGTCATCACAAGACTTTGCTGCAAAGATAAAATATTTCTTTAACAGTATGATGTCATTTGAAAGTTTCTAAATCTATACACATGCTAATTAGCAATGTTTCTTGCGTAAATGCATATTATCCATTTAAAAAGTAGGGGTCATATTCTAAATATGATGCCTTTTGGAAGTTTTTAAAGTTATGCATGTGCTTATTAGCACAAATTATTGTATGACTGCAAAATTATCCATTTACAAAATAGGTGCTATGCCTGAACTGGTATGTAACACTGTAGGCGATTTATACACCTGAATTGCACAGTGGCATGTGTTATTCAGGTACTGTATTGCAATAGTCCAGAGGTTTGTTTGTTTAACCACATCCTGGTTATAGAAAATGCTTGACAACGTCTAAGTAATTTAACTGTCTTATTAAGCAACCGGGAAAAAATGGAGCTGCAAAAATAGATAAACCTAAAAAAAGACAGACCAAAGTAAAGTCACACTGAGAAATATCATTAAAATTGGATCCAGTTTAGGAAAAGCTGAAGTATTTTTTTTTCCTGAATATCTCATAATTATACAGACAAAATGTACAAGTAATTATTTATCTAAACTTTTGAATACATTAACTATATTAAACACTATAATTTGGAAATAATATGAAATGTTGGGATCCACTATAGCAAGTCCTGAAATGTGGAAACTGAATGGTCAGAAAAACAGTTTTACATTTATTAAGACCGAGATAGCCATATCTCAAAATATCTCCCTCTTCTCTGAGGTATGTTGATCTGAAAATTAATACATATAAGTTCATGGGGTACAGGAGAAAGCCCCCCCCCATACAAAAAGGAAGTTGAAAAGAGAAAAGGGATGCTGAAGATTCATCCTTCTCCTGCATTTTCAAACTTTTTTTATTTTGGCATGTTGGCACTCTGCATTTTGAGTGCCAAGAACTCAGTAGGGAGCTCTAGCATCAATGTGGCACAGTTTTCTAAAGTTTTTTATTTGGCTGTGTATAGCCAAGGTAATATATGACTGAAGCACAAGAGACATAATGCCACTGGAGTCTTTAAACTCAGCTCAGTGGCTTTTTTGCCATTTACTACTATATGTACAGGATCAGTAGATAGATGTGCAAATAATTCCTCAGCTGATGATTTGCATGATTCCTGGAGGCAGCAGCGACTGCAACGCAAAACCCTTGATATGCAGTGTGTGCTGATGTCATAAGTAAAATGTTTAAGGGAAAAACTCAAAACCCTTGATATGCAGAGTGTGCTGATGTCACAAGTAAAATGTTTAAGGGAAAAACTCAAAACCCTTGATATGCAGAGTGTGCTGATGTCACAAGTAAAATGTTTAAGGGAAAATTTGGGCACAGTGGTGTCTAGATGGGTTGGACAGGATGTGATTATTTAGAAGTCGGCATTGCTATGCCATTCGCACTGGTTGCATGACAACTGCGTGACAGCTGTCACCATGTTAGCTCAAGCCTGTATAAGATTTGCATTACCTTGCAATGCAAGCCTTTCTTTGCTCTTGCAATATTATAAAGAGATGCAAATATAAAGCAGCCTTGTGAATTGCTAATGTATGACACCTTACAGCATGTGCAAATGGAAAAACTGAAATATAACTTTTCATGCTGTGGTTATGCCAAGGAAGGGAATACAAGATGGGATAGATATGTGTGTGAGAAGTTCTTGTCTGGCAAGAAGCAACAAAACACAGAGGAAGAGGATATAAGAAGTATGTGTCTGCTGACTACAGAAGTGCAAAATAATAGAGAATTAAAGTGGAAAATGTATACTCTGCAAATACACAGTGCATTAGGGGCTGACCTGCAAAATGCACATGGCAAATGCACTGTGCCTTATGGGCTATCCTACAAAATGTGTGTGTGGCATAGACTGAACTGGAAAAGGAGCTGCAGATGGAATCTGTACTGTACTGTATATGTCAGGTAATGAAATAGATTAAATAGCTGGAAGTGGAGATAATATACAGTATGTGTATCTTTGTGCATGTGTGTGTGTGTTTATGTGTGTGTTCTTGTCTGTGTATGTGACTGCTATATGTCTGTGTGTGTGTGTGTGTGTGTGTGTGTGTGTGTGTGTGTGTGTGTGTGTGTGTGTGTGTGTGCGTGTGTGTGTGTGTGTGTGTGTGTATGTGAGTGCATGCGTGTGGGTCTGTGTGTTTGTGTGTGTGTGTGTGTGTGTGTGTGTGTGTGTGTGTGTGTGTGTGTGTGTATCTGACTGTCTGTCTGTCTATCTGTGTGTCTGAGGTCCTACATAGGTGGGTGAGATGCATGTCTGTCATATTTATTTGTACGACAGAGTGGAAGGCATAGAGATCACTGGATCCTATAAATGAAGAGGGGGAGGGATACACTATATTTGTGTAATCCAGCTAATGAGGTGCAGGACAGGAATGGTGCTCTAATAAGTGGGCTGGCACTGGAATGTAGCATAACTGGAGTTAAGTGCTACCAGCATGCAAAGCGAACACACAAGGCTTTGGGCTCTGTAATACAGGAAATGTGCTTTGGATACAGGAGCTGGACTGTGTGTGTGTGTGTGGGGGGGGGTTAAGGGCTACTGGCATCACTGCATATTTTTCACTGTGCAATGGAGGTTGGCAGAAGTTCTCAGCAGAATCTGAATAAGAATAAACCAGACTTTTGACTACCAGAAAGCTCTACAAGATTACCTTAATACTACCTGACCTGTCATTGTAAATATCCTACTTGGACTCTCTACCCCCCTTTTGTAATCCAACTTTTACTTTCTTCCTACCATGCTTTTTAAGGTGGTACAGCGGTATCATTGTTACCTCACAGCAAGAGGTTCTCCTGTTCGATTCTCGGCATGGCTTGGGAGTGCCTTCTGTGTGGAGTCTGCATGTCCTCCCCGCGGTTAGGTAGCATTCGAAAGACATGCATGCGTAAATGGCCATGCCTTCGTTGAAGGTTGGGTGTCGAGCTGGCATTTCGTAAAAATCTACTGCCAATCATTAGCAGACCGGAGTTCTGCTGTGGCGACCCCTTACCGGGAAAAAGCCGAAAGACAAACAAACAAACTTGTCTTTATATCTGATTCTGCTTAAACAACTGTCTCAATATTCTCTTCCAATATACTTCTTACCTAACCTCCCTACTAACTTTCTCTTCTCCTCCCCTTATTATTTATCTAACTCCCCTATTTTCCTATTTCACCTCCCATTAAATCTTATACATGCTTAATCTCCAGTCCTATAATCTGAACACTCTCCTAAGTAACTCTCTGCCAACAGGATTTCTTCCTTCCACACTATTTCACATTTACTGTTCAAATCTATTCTTTGACCCTCTGGTTATTCCTAAATCACTGTAAAATAGATGCGTGTAATGTTTATTATATCTGTAAAAAATGCATATATTATTAATGTCTTCTACTTTTGTATCTTTCTATATATCTTTCTAGCCATTTTGATCTGTGATAAAATTGTGTTATTGCTGTTATATCTGCTTAGAGTATTTATGTATATTACTATTTTACCTTCTAGTCACTGCAATGAAATAATTTCTTGTACTGAGGAGCTTTTCTCCGCAGGCCTCCACTGAATAAGGGTTTTTGATCAGTCGGACTATCCTGGTTAACCAATGAAAAACAAATAATAAATAAAATAATAAAATAAGAATCTGCATATCGAGGACCAATTAGTAAGGAGTGGGAGGCTTGGCCTGATATTCTGCATGCAGGAGAATGAACATCAGCGGGTGAGCATATCCATAAAAATGTGGAATACCTGGGACTGTCTGCCCAGAATGGAGGGGTATAGTAAAATAATATATGTACAATGGATTGAGCAGCATAGTGTGAGGGAGTCTTAGGGTTCTGTGCCTGTGGCCTGGCATTGAATCACTCAGGAAAATAGAAAGGTATACACTGCTTGTACCAAAGTGTGCAGACCAACATCACTATGCATTCCTGCTTACAAAGCTGCCTGTGCCACACAGAACATGCCTCCTGTATGTCAAAAATGCAAAATTAAAATATAAGCAGAGACCATGCAGCAACAAAGTCATATATACCTCTAGACTACTGAATGCTTATGCAGCTCCCTATTGAAGTGTCAGCACTCATAAAGCTGTGAGTCGATACCACAAAATAAAAAGACCGAAAATATAGGACAAAAGCAAGTATTGAACATTGTTCATCTCATAGGTTCATAAGTTCATAGGTAGGTACTAGGCTATTGGCCCTAGGGCCTATATAAGCCTAGCCAAACTGTACTCTGGCTTTTGCCACCCAAGAAAATTATTTTCCTGTGCCCCTGTCAAGCAGAGCCACAGAAGTGATCTCTGGGGTGAATTTCCTATCTCCCATCCAATCATCAAGATTTTTCTTGAAGAGTGCTAATGAGGTGCTTTGTTTGATATAGATAGGTAGTTTGTTCCAGAGTATGGGAAGTCTCTGAGACAGGAATCTATCCCTCCAGCATGTTATGTTCATTATGGTGACAAGGTTTAGGTCACTAGAGCATGTAACTCAGAGGGATTTGGATTTCTTTACATGGGGCATGTCCAACAGCTCTGGGTTTGACATAGCTTTGTATGTTAGGCAGAGATCACCTCTGAATAGGCAATATGTGACAGAGTAAAGCTGGAGGTTTTTGAGATGGTCTGCGTAAGGCATCTGTTTGAGGCCAGTAATCCTCTTTGTGAGGTATTTCTGTGGCCTTTCCAGTTGTTGCAGATGTCTTGTGAGGTACATACCAAATGGGGCGTTGTACTCTATAATGGGTCTAATGAGTGATGAGTAGAGGGGAACAATGACCTCTTTATACCTGGATGAGAAACCTTTTGTGATGAGGTGTGGCATGAAGAAGGTTTTCCTGACTACTGTGGCAATGTGATTATCAAAGGAGAGACTACTGTCCACCTGTGTCCCAAGGTCTCTTATCACACTTTTGGTGTTAAGTAGACTACCGCCTATGTGGTAGTTCATGGGTACAGAGTTTTTACCAAAAGGGATGACAATGCACTTTTTGGCATTGAGCTTGAGGCCATGGCTTTGACACCAGGCATCTGTCTCAGTGAGGCCCTTTTGTAGGATGTCCACATCATTAGGAGATTTGATTATGGCTCCTAGTTTGCAGTCATCTGTGAACTTTGTTAGCCAAAGTCCTTCTGTGTTAGCCTGTACTTCAGAGAAGTAGATACCAAACAGGAGAGGACCTAGGACTGAACCCTGTGGTACTCCACTTATCACTGGTCTGAAGTTGGATTTAGAGTCTGCTACTTTCACAGTGTGCGTTCGGTCAGTGAGCCAGTTGGCAACCCATCTTGTGACATAGGGATTTATACCTAGTTTAGTGAGTTGGTCTATAATTCCAGAGTGGAGGATGGTGTCAAAAGCCTTGGCGAGATCTAGATAGGCTGTGTGTACCACCTTACCCTCATCTACAGCTTTGGTGACCGCTTCAAAGAAGTCTATCAGGTTTAGGAGACATGATCTGCCTTTTACAAACCCGAACTGGGTAGAGTCCAGAGTTTGGAGATTACCAATGTCATTGTTTATAAGTTCCATGATGATACTCTCCATAGCCTTGCAGAACATGTTCATCAGGCTAATGGGGCGATAGTTCCCAGGGTCCATGGTGGCTCCCCATTTGTGGAGTGGGATAACTGTTGCTGTGCACCATTCAGTGGGCACAAAGCCTGAGGTGAGACTATGATTGAACACTGTACTTAGGTGGGGTGCTAGTTCATTCTGTAGTTCATGTAGAACGCAGCCTGGGATGTTGTCAGGTCCCATGGATGCTGTGTTCTTGGCTTTGGAGAGTGTGTTTTTTACCTGTGCAGCTGTGATTACAGGTACTTTGCATTCTTCCGGTATATAGATGGGCCCTTTAGGGGATGAGAGAGGGGTAAAGTTAGCACTGAACCTATCTGTTAGGATGTTGGCAATATCAGTTGGTTCTGTATATTTAGTGCCATTGTGCTGTAACTCAGAGCAGATCTGAGTGTTGCCATTGAGATTCTTGACATAGCTATAGAATGCTTTGTGGTTGTCTTTAGAATCAGTGACAATTTTGTTTTCGTAACTAGCTTTGGAGGATTTTATAAGAAATCTCAGCTTCTTACCGAGGCTGACCACGGAGTTCCTCCAATCATGGGATTTTACTCTTTTTTGCAACAGTTTCTTTCTTCTGTTGTAGAGTTTGTTTGTAGCAGGGGACCACCAGATTGGCTTCCTTTTTCTGGAGGATAGCATCTTGGTTCTGTTAGGGATTGCATGATACATGCACTCGTGTAAGTGCTTATAAAGTGCAATTGTATAGGATTCAGCAGTTGTATCTCTATTGTCCGTCAGCATGGGTGTCGTGAAGTTTGCCACTTCTGTCTTAAGAAGTGTGAAGTTGGCTTTGGAGAATTTTTTACGGTGGTTTCCCTAATGGGGGGTGGGGCTGGGATGTGGATGTCTAGGGTGATTTGCTTATGGTCAGAACTGACCAACGAGGAATTGACCTCTGGTGTGGAACACCGGTTGCCCATGTTGGTAATGACCAGGTCTAGGATATTGCTACCCCTGCTGGGGGTGTGGATAAGTTGATCCAAGGCATTGGAATTTATGAATTCCAGAAAACGTTGAGCACAAGAGTTGGTACATGAGTAGTTTTCCCAGTTAATGGTGGGGTAGTTGAAATCACCCATTATTAGGGTGTTGGGTTGTACCCTAATACTTTCCAGTGTATCAAGAAATGAGGAGTGGGAATCCTGGGACATGGTGGGAGATCTGTAGCAAGCTACAATTTGCATTGCGGTCTTGCCCAGAGTTAGTTCCACTTGGATAATCTCAGATGCATTATGCTGAGCAACTAGCCTGGAGGTGTGGGTATCCTTAATGAATATGGACACTCCTCTGCCTTTAGTGCTTCGGTCCAAGTTAGGTGGCCGAAAGATGTGGTATGAATTATAGCCTGGTAATGCAGTGGTGCTCTCTGGAGCCTTGAACCAGGTCTCTGTCACTGCACAGATGTCGATGTTCTCCATTTTAAGGAGTGCCTCAAGTGAGTGCATTTTGATGTTTAGACTTCTAGCATTGAGTAGCATTGCCCTCAGATTTTGCTTGCTTGTACTTGTTACGTTGGTGAATTTTCATTTGAATCTTGCCTAAAAAAGGCACTATAGAGGTGGCAAGAGCCGTAGCCAGTATCCAGAATCCCAAGGGCGACAGGTGCAGGCCATCTCTGGCAAAGCACCGTGGATTGTCGATCATGTCATCCCAGGCAGACAGATACTGGATGCCCTTAGAATGACACCAGAAGCTTAACCAATTGTTGAAGTCAATCATTTTGTCCTTGTACTGTGGTATCATGCTAGGTGATGGCAGGATGCTACTCAGGGCAAGGGTCATACCTGCTTGGACTACAAGATCATAGAGCTCCTCCATGTCTCTTTTCATGTAGTCCAGGGAGGCGCATCACAGGTCATTCACACCAACATGGACAATGACAGAGTCCTATTTGTACTTCCTGTGGAGTGACCTGAGTGCATGGGTTATGTGGCAGATCTTGACACCCGACAGGCAGCTGACAGTAACCTTCTCCTTGTTTAGCCTGGTGAGTGGAACATCAGTGTGCCTGACTATAGAGTCACCTATGACTAGAGTGTTAGGTACCTTGTTATGCCTTATGGGGTGTGGTTGAGTGGCACACTGAGTTTGTGGGCTATGTATCATTTGGGTTGTGTTGGGGGGTGGAGGTTGCTTGCGTTTCTGCTTTGGAGTTCCCTGTTGCTTGAGTAGATTTTTTTTGAGAGCCTCCACAAATGTAGCTGTGTGTTTTGTGTTTCTCTGTGTGTGTTTTGGTGGTGTAGGTTTTGATGGACTATGTGATGAGTGTGGTGTGGTGCAAGTGTTTACCTTGTCCTCTTGACTGTCTAGTCCAGTCTTGGGTGAAGAGATCTTTGCTTCCAGTTTGGTTATATAAGTGCATCTCTCGCAGGTTGTAGTGTTGGGTGGTAGGAGGAGAGGGTTGTCTGTGTACATGAGGCAATTGCTGCATTACCCCAAGATGCCCAGATTCATCAGGTAGACAGGAGAAAACACCGGGAGCTGACCCTTAGACATGACTGGATAGGTGCTTATTTATTAAGTACTAAAAACATTTTTCCTCTAGACAAGTGAGGAAAGTTGAGAGCTGTAGTAATTTGTAGCTTATTTAGTGCTTGCAATGAGTTCTGAACAAGTACTGAGCTCAAAGAAACAGATTTGAGTGCTGAAACAAGAAAACTGGCTAGTTCTAAGAAACAAAATTAAGCTAGAAGGCTTCCCTCCAACACAGAAAGACTTGGGGGCTCAGAAGCTTACAAACAGTTCTGGTTTCAGTAAATCTGCATCTGGACTAGACAACTTATAGGAAAGGCAGGAAACAAGCTTTAAATTTGTTTACCCCCCCAAATTCATATTTACTAACTCTGAGACAGCCATACCTCAGAGAAAAGGGGATATTCTGAGAAATGGCCATCTCAAACTTGATATATGCTTGCCTGTTTTTTAGCCATTCAGTCTCTGCATTTGAGACTCACTGAAGCAGGTCCGAACATTTCAAATGGTTACCTTGCTGAATACTGTAAGCAGTTTAGTATTCTTTATAAAACAAAGGAACTACAAACTTCATAACTTTCTAAATTCAAAAAATGCTGGTATAAATATAACGTAATTTGCATAGTTGTCCAGCAAGCTGTCGGTTTGACAACAAGCTTCAAGACCCAGTTTTTGCTCTACGTAGACCTTGCAGAAATCGTGGGAATGACTCCCACTCTCTTCATTAGCAAAAGTGGACTGAGCAAGTTAATTAATTGCAGAGTGTTTCTAGGTTGCCCATAAAAAGGGACTGTGTGCCCAGTGGGTTTACCCCTTTAATTAATATATATAGATGGGTCTACTCTTAAATTTCAAAGTTTTAAAACTTTTAAAAAAGTCGAGACCATGAGATAGAAGTTTTGAAACTTTGAACTGTTTAAATGGAGATCACTGTATATGGAACAGTAAATTTACTGTTTTCCTTGCTTTTTTGCGATCTTGGAGTTGGTGTATTTAATTAGCGGGGGGGTGGGGGGTGCAGGGGGGCTTGTCCTCTACAAGAACATAAAAGAAGTTTTTTTTTTTTTTTTCGAAGTTTTGAAGTTTCAAAACTTTGATCTTATGGCCTTGACCATAAGAAATTCAAAGTTTTAAAATTTTGAGCTTTAAAAGTAGACCACCCATATATATATATATATATATATATATATATATATATATATATATATATATATATATTTTTTTTTTTTTGTTATCTAATAAACATTTAATACTACATTTTCAAATCCTAACAGATTAATAAGATGGCATGGAACATATTGCTTGCTCTTTTTTACTGTTTTGATTTTGATTGTTAAATAACATTGTTAAATGTCAGTCACTCGCTACTAACAGTTCTGAGGAAATCTATGAGACCTACCTATCCCATGTTATATTCAGTTTTACTAAGGTGCACGTTGAAACTTCAAAGGGAAACTGCAAACCAATGTGTGTGTGTGTGTGTGTGTGTGTGTGTGTGTGTGTGTGTGTGTGTGTGTGTGTGTGTGTGTGTACATGTGTGTGTGCGTGTGTGTGCGTGTGTTCGTGTGTGCCCATTTGTGTGCATGTTTGTGTGTCTGTGTATGTTTGCATCATACGTGTGCATGTGGATGTGTAAATAAAGATATACCTGTGTTTCTCTGTGTGTATGTGTGTTGTCTGTGTCTGTATGTGTGTGTGTGTACATGTGTAGGTGTGGCAACTGACAAAGTCACCAGTCATATCACAGACCAATGTAACATCCATCATCCATTCACCTTAATATAATGAAAAAGCTTTAAGTTTGCTTGTTATACATTCCTTGCATGAAGTACCCAACAGCTAAATATTGTTATGCATAACATTTATGTACAGGAATTGCTGCATGAGTTAAGATAAATATTACAAAAAAGAACATGGGTGTCAAGCCTTTATAAGAGCAATTTGTTATAGTATATAATATGTTTAGATGCTTATCTAAAATGCACATCTTTAATAACACTCACAGGTGTTCATTAAGAATACATTTTGACTTTGTATTCATAACTGTAGCATAGTTTATTCAAAAATGTAAGAAAACTAATTCATTCATTTTCAGTATCCACATTATTCAGTTCATGGTCAGGGTAGATGAACCCTATCTCACCAAGAAATTGGCATGAGGGAGGAATTAATCCTAGGTAAGATGCCATTCATTGCAGGGCATACGCTCACTCACACGCAGTCTACACAAACAACCAGGGGCAATTTTCACTGATATTTAATTTTCCCACATACCTTTAAAATAGGATGTGAAACCAGTATCCCTGGCAAAAAGCTAGAGAAACACAAGGAGGACACATTAGATTGAGTACAGAAGATGCCTCGTCTGAGAACCACATGGGAGAACCAAGTTTTGTGAGGCAGTAACACAAGCCAATACCACCGCATCTGAAATGGCATCAGCAAATTGTATTAATAAAAAAAAGAAAGTAATCAACAGTAACATATGGAAAAAGAGGAGGTAAGGTCCATGGATCGGTCCCACTCCCCACAAATAGATTATTTAAATCTAAAATCTGATAGCCATCAGGAGCAGGATTATTTTTTCTCAAGTCACAGCTCTAATACTAATATTAAAGCACATCAGGAACCAGGTTTAAATCAATTTATTACTATAAAACCTATATTAGAGTCACGTAGTTTAAAATAACATATATCATACATACATATATATATATATATATATATATATATATATATATATATATATATATACACACACACTATTTTTTACATTCACCATCTATACATCACCATGTTCATCCATGTTTCATACACATCTACATTCATACACTATTTTATTTGACATCATGCTTTATGTTTTTATTGGGGTTACTTTCATATATATTTCATACTATTATATATTTTTTGACAATATATAATATTTATATTGTTATATTGACAAATTTCATTTTAATGATATATATTTATGCTGAATTGATTTATATATATATATATATTTAAGAGAATCTAATCAAACTATCTGATTTTATTTAATTGTTTATTTAATTTAATTAATTATCTAGTTTAATTGTTTAATTAATTCATTGATGAAATGCAACTGCACTGTATTTAAATGCAAGTGGGTTTATTGTTAAATTAGATCTGATGAAGCGTACCAGAAGAGTACGCGAAAGCGCTTATCTGTTTGTTATCCAATAAATTATATATTTCATTTTTATCATGGTAGTCCGACTAGTCTTCTTCTTTATATTTCATCGGTTTGTTACTGAGTCGGACTTCTGGACAGCTGCATTCACCTTTCCAGTTTTACTAATATTAAAGTATAACAATGGAGAACAAATATGTGTCATTAAAAACTTATTGAATGTGTATTGGCCTCAAGATCAAGCAAGAAATGTACACTGATATCCTGGCTGTGAGCCTACAGCATCTGCATTCAAGAATAGAATTATAACACCTTACCAAGCATGTTTTTGTCCTTGCTCCCCAGACCACTTTCTCATATTATCTCTGGGTTTCAGTGCCTTAAGGTGCTCACTTTCCCACAGTAACTGTACTTTGAATAAATTGTTACATTCAAACAGTGTGCATGGAAAGACACACACACACACACACACACACACACACACACACACACACACACACACACACACACACACACAGCCTTGTGTCCTAACCCATGGTAGCAAACTGTCTTTGCCCTAGATTACCTAACTGGGGAACTCCATGTTATTGTTATGCTCTTGATAACAAGCCAAATAATTACAAACACAAACTGTAATGTATAGCACAGCAATATGTCCAATTAGTGGCAATACTAGAAGTCTGTCACAATCTGGCAAAAAAAAAAAATCAGTTAACACTAACAAAACAAGATGACCAAGCACAAGCTAGTTAAAAGCAAGCAAAAATGCTTTACTTAAGAAAGAGCAAATTAAGTGGTACATATAACAGTAAAATATGCAGGAGTAATAAATAAAATAATTACTTTGAAGAAACAGATTACATCTTATCCTAGCTATCTCTTAACCAAAAGACTTGCTAAGCCCTAAGCCACACTGGCTGACTTCCCAGCTGGCATCAAAGGCTGGGGTACTGGTACAGTAACAAATGTACAGGCCCTAAGCCACACTGGCTGACTTCCCAGCAGGCATCAAAGGCTGGGGTACTGGTGCAGTAACAAAAGTACAGGGCTGTGCATCACAAGCACTAGAATAGCTCTTCCCCTCTCTCTGACTGTTTTTCATTCACCTATTTGAGCACATATGTTTTCCACACACAAATCATAGATGCAACTAAAAAGAGTGTCTCATTAACCTGATGAGTTTGTTTTCCTACACCCCATCAACTATCTCTTTATAGAATTTTCTAATTGTGCTTTTACAGCCTTGAGTTTTTTGGCTGAAAAATAGTCTTAGATTTTGTAATCTCAGGGCAGGACAATTATAGATATTCATCATTTCCACTGCTGCAGTAGCCCTTAGGCTATATGGGTTGTTTCCTGCCCAGGAAACAATGACCAGTCAGCTTCAAAAACTTCTGGCTCCAACCCATTCCTTCACTCTGACTGCTGATTGGCTAATCCCATAGAGGGAAACTAGCAATCAGAGAGAGGTTTCCTTCATTGCTTTCTTGCAGTCTCAGGAAGACGCATCCCTCAGACTTCATAGAAGCAGTAATAGGCTAAGAGCTTCATTTTAGGCAGGAAAATTAGACTGAGCAGGCATCCTTCCTTCAAATCAAACATTTTATTTTAATGAAGTTATCACTATTAAAAAAAAAACTTCCTTACCTTGACTAGACAGGCATTACAGGCAGTAAATCCAGAGGGGGAAAATGATTCCTTAGAAAACATGTGCTGATGATTCTGATTTTGACAGAGATAAGGCTTCTTCCCTTGTAGATTTCCAAGCCCAAGTGTCTGATTGGAAAGAACATTTTAACACTTATCTTTATTTGGAGACATTTTCTTTTAATCAGACTTTGCCAGGATAAATGAGGCATTTATATGGGAGCAAATAGACGTTAACCCTGAAGTAAGGATATATAATGTTACAAATGGATAGACATCATTCCTTTTCCATACCAACTACACTATCAGCCTTGGACGATGTGTTGAATGGTGCCTTTTCTTTTCTTGATGTCCAGTCATCAGTTCTTAAAAAAGCAGGTAAGCTTCATAATGTGCTATAGGCATGTATCTGGAAATATAGGCTGTGTCACATGGACAGTCTGAAGGAAGTGGCTTTCACTCTTTTATCAGAAATCTCTTTTTTGAACCTTTCTGTTTCTACCCTTTCTGAGGTATCTAAACATGCTTTGAAGAGTGTCTATGATTGTCCAGATAATGTTTCTAGGGCCACTGCTACTGCTACAGTGTTGGGAAGATATGTTTGGATATGTCATCAGCAGTAGGCTGATGAGGTCAGGTCTGAACTCTTAGATTCAACTTTAGATAAAAAAAGTTTGGTCTATTTGTGACAAATAAAATGTAAAAAAAGATGTCTAGACAGTAGCAAAAAATCAACAAGGTTCATTCTGGAAAAAAAGGGCAGACAAACAGTACAGAATTACCATTACAGCATGTCTTAACCCCCCCCCCCCCCCAGTGAATACCTCTACAAATTGGACCCAAAAAAGTAGACCTCAACATTCCTTTTTGACATGATTGTTTTGAACTCCTGAATGTTTAAAGTGGTGAAGGAGGTCTACAGATGTCACTGGGGAATACTTTCCCACCCTGCAAACCAAACAGAAGTTTTTCTTTCCCCAGGTTTTTCAGTTTCTACACATTTAGGAAGTCATAGAACGAGTGCCTTTAAAGAAAGGGGACAACCGCTTCTATTCCATTATGATTCTGTTACCAAAGAAAGAGGGTTCTTAGAGACCAGTTCTTGATCTTTTATTTCTAAATCTTTAAATAAAAGTTCCAAAGTTCAAAATGTTGACATTACACAACCTGTTATCCTCATTTCACACATGATTTACTTGGTAACTCTAGACCTAAAAGATGCCTATTATAATATTCTCATAGCCATAGACTTCAGGAAACTTCTAAGGTTCTCTGTTTCTGGGTCAGATTATGCATTCTTCTGCTTTACCCTTTAGTTTATCTACAGCTCTAAGGGTAGTCACAAAATTTCTAGCCCCAACAATATCATCTTGCAGACTGAATGGCATTCATGTATTTTTTTATTTATAGATGACCTGTTTATTTTTGCTGTGTATTTATCCAATTGTCAAGAGGCATTAACATGGGTTAAGTCTCTTTTGATCAGTGTGGGCTTCCAGATAAATACTGCAAAATATTTCCTGTCTCAGTATCACAGGATTGTATTATTAAGATGCCTTATAGATTCTTCTATTCAAAATGCCTTTTAATACAAAGCAAGGTGGATCTTAATCTGGATTTTTTTCCTGAACTTCTACAATCAGTCTTAAACTTCTGGGAAAGAATTCTTTAGGATTCCAAGGTTCATGGATTCTATGATTGCTGAATTATACATGAAAAAGATATAATTGTTTCCAAAAAAACATATGGACCTAGAATTTGCATTCTCTGGAGTATCAAATTCCAGTTTTAGGCTTTACAAAGGGAAATACTTTGGTGGAGACAACAAATTCAACTGAACCCAGGTCTCCCCTTCTCTACTCAGACCCCAATCCAGTCTGTATCCACAGACATATCAGATTTTGTTTGGGGAATAGTTTACAAAAGGGTAAAGCTTCTGTAATCCTTTAGATAGATCAAAGCACATCAGCTTTAAAGAGATGTTACCTGTGACATGTGCCTTGAAGTCTTTCAATCACCTTTGGTCTCTGGGGCCTTTCCAAGTGATTACAGACAATACCATATTTATGTGGTATATAAACAGGCAGGGAGGTACTATGTCAAACTCCCTATATAGGCTGGCAACAATAGCTTGGGAGTTAGCTCTTCAGCATATACTTTAACCATCCAAGCATCCTATATTCTATCAGAGCAAAACATTCTAGCAGACAAGCTGAGCCACATCAGGACAGACTCTCATGAACGAAAACTGAACAAGGGTGTCAACTGATTCAGTCATTGAGAATACCTCAAACCAAACTGTTTGCTTCCTTTCAAAACAGACAGGCAATTTTTTCCAGGGCTTCTTGTAAGTAAGTCTGTAAAATAGATGCATGGTCATTCCTTTGTAAGAAAATATTCCTTTATGCATTCTCACCCATTCTACTGATTTCAATAGTAATTCCAAAAATTCAAAAGGATACTTTAAAAAGTACTGTGGTAACCCCCTTTTGCTCCAGACAACATTGGTTCTCCATCTTCATGGAACTGTTTATGGGCAGTTACCACAAGCTTCCTAACAGACTGGATCTACCCACACAAGACAGGGGGAATTTGATACACCCTAATATCAACTTCAGTTGACTTCCTGGATGATTCAATTTTAACACTTTTAGGCACCATTTTCATGAGGACATGCAGCAGCTATTAAAAGAGTAAAAAAAAGCTACCTATTAGAAAACATGAAGTGATTTTCTAGTTGGCGCATTGCCAATAAATAGGGGTCTATCAGGGACTTTGAATTACCAGTGTTCAAATATTTGTGTGACTTACTTTTCACTGGCCTTGCTCATTCCTCTATTATAAAGATTCATCTTTCAGCCATTTCATCATGTTAGACCATAGATCCTGCTCTTTATTCTCTCTTTATTGACAAACAGTTTCTAAAAGGGTTTTACTCCTCAGAATTCCTCATAAACTGAGTGTTCCTGCTTGGAATCTTAACTATGTTCTGAAAATAATTTACTATGTCACCTTTTGGACTTACTCATCAATCCAATTATCCAATTAAAGTTTCCTTTCTTGGAAAACTGTTCTCATCATTGGTCTAAAATCTGCACAAAGAGTATCCGAGTTGCAAGCTCTGGCGGTGCATGAACCCTGTCTGATTTTCTATAGGGATAGAGTATCTTTAAGAACAAATCCTCATTCACATCCAAAGTGGTTTTAGAGTATGCTTTGATTCAAAGTATCAATGTCTCAGTGTTATACCCAGAAACTAATAACCAGAAAGAACAGATTCTGCATACTGTGGAGATGCATAGGCACCTCAGGTAATATTTTAACAGAACTAAGCACATTAGAATAGCTGATCAGCTATTTATTTCTTATCAAGAGGCAAAAAAGGGATACCCTGTATCTAAACAAGACAAATTCTAGATGGTTCACCTACTTATTTTTTTTATTTGTTATTCCCACCAAGGCAAATCCATTCAATGAACTATCAAGACAAGTTTCACAAGAGCCTTGCCTTCTACTATGATATACTGGAATGGGGTAGATGCTATCAGGGTGGTCTCTGGAAACATTCTAGAGGAAGCTACATGTTCCTCTGTACATATTTTTACAAAACATTAGAACCTGGATTCCTATCCTAGGTTCAAGTCAAATTTTGCTAGGGCAATTCTCCAAGGACTCCTGGATCCATATCGATCCCCCTCCTAGGCTGGATAGGCTTTGGTATTCAACCCATATAGCCTAAGAGCTACTGCACCAGTGGGAATGATGAACATACTACAGCTGTGTAAGTTGCACTTAGCCATAACAGTTTGTGTTCAAATTCCTATCTGCTGCAATAGCTGCACCCTTCCCTCACCCCTTCCTCTTGTATATAGTTGTTGGGATATAAAGTAGGGTTGTGTTTGGTTTCTACTTTATGTGTTCTACTGCTAATATTGATCAACTGTTTCAGGTTGTTAAGCTCTTCCCTCATTATATTGGCAAGAAAGTAAACAAGCAAAAAGCAAGAAAGTTCCTAAGAAAGTTTCATTCTGACTGCTGATTTCCCTCCATCGGATTAGCCAATCAGCAGTCAGAGTGAAGGAGTGGGGGAGTGGAGGCGGATCTTTTTGAAGCTGCCAGTGAGGAATTTGAATATCTACTTTATGAGCAAGTGCAACTTAATACAACTGTTTTTCTGTTCCACATCTCTGCTAAATCTTATGTATAATTCCTGTATTTTTCAACAGACATTGGTAGCTAATTTCATATACTATTTCAAAACTGCATAGAAAACAGGTCCTAAGTCCTCATATTTTTTCATACTCTTTAAAAACACTTGCTGCAGATTCAACCACTTACATTTTTATCTGCTGTGGGTTTTATAAGGCTTAAGTGCAGCTCACCAATCTATTGCTGCCTGACTCAGAAATAGTGGCAAACGTATTCCCAAACCTCACAGACTTAACTACCAGTGGCGGCTGGTGACTTCAAATTATAGGGGAGGCTGCAGGAGACAGCTGAATGGATGGGGCCAATGGGAAGGGGTTTGACCAACTAGAAAGGGGTGGAGCTATGCACAAAACCACAACAACTGGAACTTTAATTAAATACGCTGCCCTGGGTGCCAAACCGTCATTACGAGAGTCCAATCAAGACAAAATGAAGTGTAGAAGAAAAAATATTTCAATGCATTGGCTACATGACAACTTACTTAATATCTAGATGGAAACACAAAGGTTGCGAGGCATGAAAAATAAATTGCTTTTTAAATATATTACTGGAATGCCAGTCAAAATCAAGTATAAAATGAAACAAGCAACACTCAGCTTAAACCACTTCTCCTTGCACTGTAGCTCTAATTATAATTTATATTCAGCTTTATAAAATTACCAAGTAACATGCTGACAGTAGCAATCTCTGTGATACCCCCACTTGTAAAAATGTTTCTTATCCAAAATAGACCGGCTGCCTGACAACAACTATCTACTTGTTTCATGGGGAACAAGAAACAAACTCAAGATAAATTGCGTAAAGGATTACTGCACAAATTATGGACCACACATGATAGATTGGCATTCTGTTTAGTTTACGGGTAAAGCCTGCAAAGATAACTGCAAGTCTCCAACAAATGTAATGAGCTTCTGAAAATACTGTCCTTTCATTACAAATACTGTCATATGCATTTCAATACCTAAGGCTTATACGTTATCTAGTTATATAAATATTCTCTGCATGGCAACAATGAAAAGGTTTTCAATGTTGTTAATTCCTTAACAGTATGCGTATTAAAGCTTACTTGCATCTTACAATCTCCGACAAGCTTACCTGATGGTCAGTAAAGCATTGCTACTTTAATACAAAACAACAGGGCACTGCAATAGCATGCATTTTCTGAATAATAAGAAGCATAAATCAACAGTATAAAAATATGACAGAAAACAAAGAACATTCTGCAAACTCAAGGACAGATGAAAAGCTGCAATCGTACTTGCGGTCTACCTTGGATGGGGGAATACTCTGCACACTTACACTGCATAACTGCTCCTTGCCTTGCTTGGACACATCCAGAGTCACTACATGGGGGAGTGGGGTGCAACAAGTAGGTCACAGTTTGAAATGTCTCTGGCAGACAGTGATGGCTCTGACACTCATACCTCTAAACCTCAGAGGAAGAAATCTAGACAAAGCCATACACAGAAGTGGGACACAGGCACAGAAATAAAGACAATGTTTAAATATTGCTCTTATAAACTTAGAAAGATAATAGAATAGTAGTAGGTCTTACATTAGTATGAATTTTTGAATGTATGAAATCTGAAACTGAAATGTCTGCCATTATTTTCTAACTTCAGTCTTTAATGATTTGCTACTAATTTGCCAGAAAACCACAATTTTATGAAAAACAGACCAAAAATGTTATGCAAAAATATAAAATTGACACACAATACAGCTGGGAACCTGCTAAAGAAGGGACACCTTTTTAAAAATAGTACTGTTAACTTGAGCAGCTGACAAAATAAGATAATCTACATGTATTACTGAAATAAAAGTAATCTATAACTCTGATCATTACAGTTATTTATAATTGTAAACCCTCCACGTTTTCTTCCAAAATTACCATTTTGCAGATGGTTTATTAGGGGGAAAGCAACATTTTGAGCCAAAATTGAGGACAGTTGAGAGAATTGGATATTCCTAATTCTATAAAGCGATTTATTTGCGTGTACCTCTCAACCTCTTAATGCAGGAAATCTGGACAAGGCCAAATATATTGGGGAACATGCAAACAGTATTAAAAATTGCTCTTGTATAAACTAAAGACAGTTGATAAAATAACAGGTCTTGCTTTAGCATGCATTTTTCTGAAGGTTATAACATCTGAAACTCAATGTCTGTCATTATTTAATGACTTCATTCCTAAATGATTTGGCGGAAAACCACAAATTTTATGAGGAATAAACCAAAAATAAGAAGCAAAAATCTATTCATTCTGCAAAATTCTGGACAGTTGAGAGGTATAGTTCAGCTGAGGCTATCTGAGTTTGCTGCCCTTCCCCCTCACAAAATCATGGTCGAATGGAGCACACCCCCTGCAGCCATTCCAATGTCCAATTCCTTGGCTATTTCGCCCCATTTGCCATAAACACTGTAATGTGCATACTGCTTTACTTCTGCGATGATATGGATTTCATTTGAAAGTTTTATTTTATATTTTACAGCATAAACGCTAATAGATATCTGCTAAACAAAGTAATGCAGTCTCACAATGAAAATAGACTTAGCATTAAAACCTCTCTGCCTTTGAAACTCACATTCATTGAAACAGCATTGAAACCCACATTCAAAGAAAATACATTTTGCCAGTGGCAGATAAAGATTAATTCTGAGCTGTTTTCAAATCATAGGCCCCTTGAACATGAAACATACACATGCTCTTTGATACACCTTCCTGACTGTATTAAATTATATTCCTTGTACAATACAGTACAGTTGAACTGCCCAATTCATAATATTTCCATCATAAAAGTCTACTCAAACTTCAGCAGTCCACCAGTATCAGTAAATATGCACGATCTCTGAAGAAGTAAAAGCCATCTAAATAATTCCACATTAAATAAATCTGTTAACTATTGAAGAGCTTACTGCTAGCGAACAACTTTATATTTCATTGTTTCATCTACAAATAAAGTGCCCTTTTGCCCTTGAAGAATAAATTGCTTATGTTGCATTAAAAAAAATTATAATGCTAGTAATATTGCAATAGGGAATGGATGGCAAACTGATAACAGATTCATAGTTACTAGGTATCTTTGCCAAAGAGGACTGCAGCATCCATCCCTTTTACAACAGAGTACAGTATCAGCAATGGATCTACCTACTGTGGGAGTAGAACCCACAGCCTTCTGCATCAAAAGCAAGTACTCTTCCTGTTGTGCTGTTTACAATATAAGCAGATTTTTCATAACCAGCACTAAACTTTTGTTCTCCTGCGGCTCTCAGCTCCTTGTAAAATCTACTCGACACTCAGCTGCATCTCTGAACTTTGCAGCACATGAAATCTGGACAAAGCCAAAATTTAATTGGGGGGGGGGGCAAAAGCCCAAAAAACAGGGACACATTTTAAACATTGCTTGTATAATGTTGGAAAGTTGCTAGAATGAAATGCTGTGTTACCACCATACATTTCACTGCCAAGTATTGAACCCAGGTCCCTGTGCAAAACAGCCAAATCATCTATTTTTATGAAAGAAAGGAAGACTGAAACTTAAATGGCTACCATTTAGTGAATTCATTTCTCACCATAGCTGTCAACATCTTAGCACAAAACACCTGAACAAAGCCAATAATGGGGGAATACAGGCCTCAAATATTTTCAGTGAGTTCAGTTATCACCATAGCTCTCAACCTTGGCACAAAAAACCTAGATGAAGCCAATAATGGGGGAATACAGAGCAAACCCACACAAACACAGGGAGGACATGCAGACTCCACACAGAAGGCACCTCAGCCAAGAATCAGACCAGACAATCCATAGCTGTCAGGCAACACTGCTACAACTGCACCACTGCAACAGTAACAAAATACAGAAACCACAGATTTTATGAGGAACAGAACAAATATGAGGCAAAAATCTGCAAATATTTTAGAAATGGTGGTAGGTAGGGAATTCAGGCTCTTGTCACTTGGGCCTAAAATACAGGGTTCAAGCCTTATTCTCTACCCACCACCATGAAGCAACTGGGGCATCACCCACACATGAATCTGAACAACATTTTGGAGGACTGAAAGATGAACTGACAAAATCGTTGTATCCTGAGAGCCAGCCAGTTTAAACCTACATAAACACAATTAATTATAAACAAATAGGTCAGTTAATTTTTCACTAGTTAGATGACTACTCTGTACATACCTACATACAAATGATGCTAGGGATATGTAACTAGCAGCTCTTTCAGTATACACTACCCCCTTCATTCTAGCTACGGCTGTAATATAACTACTGCTATTTATAGACTCTAAATAGGTGATATTACTTTCCTATCATTATATCCAAAAAATGCATTGCATTTTTGTTGCACCCTTCCTAAGACTTTTTGAAAGTCCTGTATTCCTCATTATCTAACCACTGTTACTATTTATATTTTTTTCTGAAACTAAGTCATTATCTGTATTCTTAATTACAAGCTCTTCTTTTTCATTTGTCTTCTTATTTGTTATTGCCCTCTATCATTTATTCAATTAGCTACCTCACTACAATGGTCACATCGTCTCGGTACCATGGTAGGTTACACCTACAGTCTGCAGCATTTCGTAAACAAAGGTTGCCACCTTTACTGTCATTCTGGAGGAAAGAATAGACCCCTTAGTGCAGAACCTTGTTGTTACTTTCTGTTTCTTTGTGCTAAAATGAAACTTTCCAGTATAGCAATACTTCATAACTGCTGACAGAATTAGTTTACAATGCGTGAGTAAGCCTTGTCTAAGGCAGACTACTCAAGTCTTTCTAATCAAATTGCATGGGTTGGCACTCTGCTCTACCTTCAGGCTCTTTAGCAAGGTTCATGTAAGTGGAATGAATTTCTTACTGTTTAAACTCAATTAACTTTCTGATACACCCAGAAGTAGCTTTGAATATTTACCGCTCCTTACAGACATGCGTGTGCACACACACACACACACACACACACACACACACACACACACACACACACACACACACACACACACACACACACACACACACACACACACACACCTACCTGTCTCCAGAAATTCGATCCTGTTTCCCCGATCAGTCCTCCATACGGCAATCCTGTACTCTGCAGCAGTTTTCCCCAATCGGTCCTCCATACTGGTCCGATCCACGAATCCTGTCATGTCCTCCATACTAGCCCGTGCATGCTGTGGTCTCGGTCTCCCGCGAGATGTGGGGAGGCTGGAGCCTCCTGCAATTGGTCCAGCCTGTGGGCGATGCAGTCCTGTGACCTTCCGGTTTCTGCAGTCGTCACCGCACAGATCTCTGGGTTGGAAGGGTGGAGTTAACTCCCTTCCCTATCCAGACTGCCTAACTGAGCAGTCTAAAGCTCAGGAATGCCTGAGCATGCGTGCTTGGAGTTCTGGTCTGCCTAACACAGCAACCAAGGACTAAGCACTCAGGCACAGAGTCCGAGATATTTTTTTATTTATTTTTTATTTTTATATGCCCTACAGTGGACGGAATGGGGACTTTATTTTATAATTTATGCACAGGTGGGGGACACATTTTACAGGTGGGAGGGCTGCAGTCCCGCAGTCCTATAACATGAGCCACCCCTGGTAACTACTTACACAAATCTATATACTCCTAAAACTACTCAGTATGAATGTCATACAGGTGGGTTAAGGACTCACATTAGCCTCCTACAATGGCAAGATTCTGATTAATACCTCACATAGACATGCAGTTCTGTATTTAATGTTAACTATTTACAGAACTGTCAAGTAGAATTAAGGCATTTCCTGTCTAAAAAGTTTTACAGACAAAATATGATCTCATCTGAGCCATTTATGTTACTGATATTTAAAATAGCGCAATAATGCAACACTGAGTTTCAAGTATATTTATAATCTTTTAAGCAGCCTTTTGACAAACATACAAATCTTATCGTAAAATTTTCATATACGGGTTTAGCTCCTATCAGACAATTTATTTTCTAGATGAGGACATAAAATGCATAATATATATGCAGTGCATGGACCGCTATTGTTACAGTCAAAAAACAGACAAATTACAACCTGGTTCAGCACTGCTATATTGTGAAACCCGAAATGCTGTTAAAGTTGGGTATGCACTAAAAGTAGATAGTGCTGACCAATAAATAGTAGCAGGTAGAAACAATTTAATTTCAACTCCCACTTCTACCTGCTGTCTGCTAAACTATACAGGGCATTTTGAAATAAATAACTTACCTTACACAATAGAATAAAAATTAGGAACTGCAACCAACCAAAACTAAAATGAAATAACACAGTTCCAATGGATCACTCGAGTGGTGTAGCTAAAATCGCTATTAAATAGAAGCACTAGTGTGTTGCTTAAAAAATAATTTATTGAGCGTGCTTTTGTCTTCAGTAACAAGACTTCATCAGAAACCATGGACGATGAAGTCTTGTTACTGAAGACAATAGCGCACTCAATAAATTTTTTTTAAGCAACACACTAGTGCTTCTATTTCATAGCTATTTTAGCTACACCACTCGAGTGTTCCATTGGAACTGTGTTATTTCGTTTTAGTTTACCTTACACAATAAATACATATAGAAGTAAACCACTCCCCCATTACTTTACCATCTTTAAAGCCAACACAACACATTGCATTTGTTTCCTTTATATATTATTTTTTTACTAATCTGTAATATATGAAGAAAATAAATCTCCATGCACTGCACATAATTATGATCAGAGCTCTGACTGTAACGACATATTGTGTGTTCTCAATATAGATGTTAAGAATCATTTCTTGGGCTTCGCTGTCAACTCAAGGTCAATTTCTTGGCATCCATCTGTTGAATACACAATAAGTGAGTTACAATAGGTGACTCAATCATAATCCTATATCTGTCTCTCTCCCTCTATACACACACACACATACATATATATATATATGTGTATATATATATATATTGTGTGTGTGTGTGTGCGCTTGTTTGTGTGTGTGTGTGTGTGTGTGTGTGTGTGTGTGTGTGTGTGTGTGTGTGTGTGTGTGTGTGTGTGTGTGTGTGTGTGTGTGTGTGTGTGTGTGTGTGTGTGTGTGTGTGTGTGTATGTGTGTGTGTGTATGTGCATGTGTGTGTTTTTATATATATATATATATATATATATATATATATATATAAAGACACACACACAGACACACACACACACATATCTATATATATAGCAGATTGCTGCCAAAAAAACATTATTGACACTAGACCTGATGCTGCACAGTTGGGGGAATTCGGGGACTTAGAATGATAGTCCTTTATTTTGGGAAATGCACATCAATGAGAGTGGCATATGCTTAGGTAACTAGTATGCCAGGGATGGAGTCACCGAAGAGTAGGATATGATGGCTTCATATAAGTGCAGGGAAATTAACACTTTATAGTTGTTTATTTTAACTTGGAGGTGTAGGGGCAATAGCCCCCTGATGGAAATGTGACGGATTTGCCTCATGCAAAAAAATCTTTTCTTCAAACTTCAATTATAGTGGATATTTGAAGGAGGGCTAGGACTGCATTCAGTTTAATTCCTTTTGAGAAACAGAGCTAATAACTCAGGTATCTCTGCAAATGCTGCCAGGAAGGTAAAACATGCAAAATAGATCCTAACAGAACACATCCATGAAGCTGGAATTTCTTCTATCTGAAAGGTACATATAAGATCCAAAGTAGGAGAATTTGCCAACTACTTCCAATTGATAAAACGGATTTTATAAATATTCATATAGATAAAGCTTTGATAGTTCAGTAGATGGATTGCTTGGTATCAGATTGCTGTTAATATGATGAAATCTGTACAAAAGTTGTTTATATAGCTGCACCAGAAAATTTCTTAAACGGTGAAATATATGCCATCATAAGGGGTGTACATTATGTCTGCATTAGGGTTACCACCTGCACCACTTTGCAAGGGACAGTCCCACTTTGGGCAGTTGTGTCCTGACAAAAAATATTAAAAATGGCAAATGTCCTGAGATTGTAGGACTTAATTATGTCCCATATTTTATGTAATAGTTGCATAAAATAGTTATTTCTGTATCTAAAATACCTAAATGTTACAAGAAACAGAATAAGCAACTAAACTACTACAAGAATAAGCTTTTATTTAGGCAAAAAAGTTAATGTCTATCCTTTGTACTGACCATGGGTATGTATCGGCCTGTAAAATCTGATGTGTGTTCTGAAAATGTCCCACTTTGGCCATTTGAAAAGGTGGCAACCACAGTCTGCATAAATGCTTGAGCAAGAGCAAAACTATTTATTTGCTGTTTCATTTTCCTTTCTTATATAGCTAGCAGCAGAAATTAGACGGCTCTGTTCAGTTTATGATACCACTCTTCACAGAGAGGTGAGGAGAAATGTGTTTGGGGTTATGGACCACGTGTCAGAAGCACACATGTATTTAGTACACAGTCTTATGTAAGTGTGTTTATCTACAAGTTAGCAGTGTAGAAAGCCACAGTTGCTCGAAAACTGGTTAACGCATTTAACTTAATAACTGACTAAGGCAACACTTTATTTTTACTGTTAACTTGCAAGTTTAATTTAATAACTTTAACTAGAGGAACAAATCATTTTCTTGTAACATTGCTATTAATACTCAGACATCTACAATTTCACACTATTTTGTACCTGTTCTGAAAATGTATGCATTTCTTTTTTCTCTTCTGATTGTAGGCACACCATGTTATACTAAGAAATTGCCGGTGCCTGTGTTTAACAATTCAGAACATTGTAGCTTATCGTATCTGTTTTTATGGCATTTACCAGCTCTGGCTAGAAGGAATACAAACACTTTTCATTGCAAGCCTTACTTTTGTTTTCCTGGAAAAGGAAGTGTGAATCTGTAATTCAGCTGAACTGCAACAGATACAATATGTCATGGTTTCAGAGGTGGCAGGAAATGGTCAGAATCACTTTTCTCAGCAATGTAGAATGGGGGAGGGCGGAAGGAAATGTTGATTCATCTTCATGTTGCATCCCAGAATATTGTCAAAACTATTTCAGCTGGCCCTTTCTCTGTTTTTTCATTTCAGATTTACATTCATGTGTGGTATGTCATCATCAGTCTTACCAAATGAAATGATTATTTTCTTTCCCAGCTAATAGGTAATCTATACACATCTGACAGAGTGCCAGAAACAGTTCATCCACTGCGCTACCATGGACAAACTAGAAAGCCTGAGACCATCATCTGAGGAGGTAATCAGTTACTGTCCTGGTTTAAGAGCTGCTCCTATTATGCTGCGTTACAGATGATCTTGCTGTAGGGCTAGTCGACAGTGTATAATCATTCCTACCAGGGATGTCTTTGCATTTACATAATACCACCTACATCACTGAACAGCACCACGACCAGGGTGAACATGCTATCAGGGGTTGTAACAGTATACTGAAGGCTCTCTACCTATCTGAAATGGAAGAAACAACAAAGAGAAGATGGATAGAGGTACACTACCCTGACACTCACACTGGTAGAGCTACTTTTCCTGGTGGTGCACAAATGGGCATAGAATGGGGGAAGTTTCGGTAAGATGCTGCAGAAGCATTAATTAATAGAAAGGGTGTAAAGCACAATATTGCACTGGGACGTTTCAATAGAATGTAGGGAAGAATTCATTAACAGAAAGGGTGTAGAATAGCTAGACCATTGCAGGGGAAGCTTTGATAGAATGCTGGGGAAGAATTCATAAACAGAAAGGGTATGGAACAGCTGGAAGAACTTCCTTTTCAGATGGTCTCTTGTGATACTGTGCATGAGGTATCCATATGAAGAAAGAATATAAGGTGCTAGTGAGGGAATGCAAAATGAAGACATGGCCCTGCAGAGCAGAATGGGAGCTTTCTGAAGGACAGTATCATAATTTGGTTAATGTGATTGATTTTCCCTTTGTTTGTACTGTAGCTTTGTATGCTTATACCAAGGGATGCTCATGCTCCTCTTCCTTATGAGTACCTGGGATTAACGAGCAAGCTCAAGTAACTAGTATAGACAGATAATGATCATCAACATGAGAGTGAACATGAAGATCAGACCTTTCATTAGTATCTAGCCAATATGGAGAGTTTTGAACCTTCGGTGCTGCATCTAGAACTATCAGACACTAACTTATTGAAATGCCAAGCATGTGCCTACTATGACTACGTATTTGGGCATGAAGATAGGATCTTATCTTATTGCTACATCTGTACAGACAGAGGGTTACTAAATGTCTAAGAACACAGAGTTGTATGTGGTTCTTACATTGGTGGCTACTTACATGTGGGCAAGGCACACAGCTGCTATCCGCAGAAACTGTGTACAGACTCCAAAATAAAAAAGCTGCAATGTACAATATATAGTACACAAAGTGCAAGCTGGACCCAGTTTAGATTAGTTTGCACATGCTGTTACATTGTCTAAAGGATAACCAAGCTTGTACGAATATACAGCTTTACATTATGACTAATGCACTTATGTTTTTGTAACCAGCAGTACCTAAGAAGGAAATCTGAGCCCTTGGTAAACATTCAGATACCAATATTTTTGCATGTTCACAGATAGTTTTCAGAATGGAATGAATACAGACATCCCAGGCAGAACTGCTGACATGGGGGTAATTGTAAAGGAAGACTACATCAAAAGAACACTGCACTCCAGCAGGAGAATTAACCAGACAAATGCTAAATAGCTAACAAAATGCATTTATTTTCTCAAAAATTAAAAAGAAATGAAAGAAATAAAAACTGCAAGCACTAGAGATGATAGAGTGTCACAGAATGCATTAATGCTTCTACGATACAGTGCACTGCATGCCTCGCCTCCTTCATGCATCATTCTTCTTGCACATTTTCTCTTGCAACATTGTTTTAAATCTCTCTCCCTTGTCAAGCTTTATCTGAATACTCATTTTAGGTTGCATATGTGTACTTCATCAGATTTGGTGTGGATATCGGTAGCCTAGCTACAATCCACTCCCGCCATGTATGATGTAAATGTCCACTAATAACAGCTCATTGCCAGTGCATTTTATGCATCTAACCCTATGAGTACCAAATGACTAGTTATTGTGCTGCATTGAGTCAGTTTCCTTCTACCTGTATCAGCCCCTGGAGTAAGTACTGACATTCTCACATGATGCCAAAACCTTGCTATTACAACCTGAATTAAATCCACAGTAGGGGCCTCCTGGGTTGCAAAACTCTTCACTCACATGTGAAGCCAGATCCCAGTAACCCTGTAAAGGAATTTCATTTATGCCAATTGCAGTCATGATTTCATGCTTTCAGTCCATACCCAAAGCACGTTATCATAAGAAATACACAGACTGGCCAGTAAACTTAGCATTGCATCCTACAAATCAGCCCCCCCCCCCCCCAGTTCAGTAGAATCCATGCATTACTGCCACAGGTGCAAATTGTCGGCTGGTCAATGTCCCACTCCCCTATATCGTCACTCAAAAATAAGAACATATCATAGTTAAACCTTTCCACTTGAAGTAGCTGCCCACACACACACACACACACACACACACACACACACACACACACATACACACACACACACACACACACACACACACACATGCACACACACGCACACACACACACTCACACACATACACACACACACACACACACACACACACACACACACACACACACACACACACACACACACACACACACACACTTGTAAAGAGTAAAATCCTCTCCTAAGGAAAGAACTATGAACTGTGATAAGCTTCTTCACGATTAGCAGATAACTGGTCCAGTTCAGGCTGGAGATGACAGTCACTTGAGGACAAGATGATATTATCATCCACAGACAGCCTTAACTGTACATTGTTATCCCATCATCAAACTCATGAACAGAGAGAAGATAATAAACAAAACACTCTTGGTGGAGTTTTGCACCCATCATTATTAAATATGATTTAACTACAAGAATGTTAATGCAACTCTCACTTCATAAATACACGACTTAGCACAAGGCAACATACTGAACCCACATAATGTTTAGCACCTCCCACAAGGCATTCCTGGGTGGAGTTTCATATGCCCTTGCTAGGCCCAGAAAGCTCGTGACCCATCCCATATCATTTCAAAAACAAAGAGTTGGTCCAAACATGCAAGACAGTATGACAGTATCCACAATGCTTGTCTTGAAGCAGAAAAATGACTACCAAACAAGTTCTCCTGCTAACTGTTGTAGTGACCTCATCTAAAGAAATTAACCCAGTTATTTCTGACACTACTTTCTAAAAAAAAAGTGGAATAAACACTACCAAGCACTATCAATAAATTTTGTTTTGGATGCACCTCTGCTGTGCAAAGAATAGTGGAAATGTCTTACATGCCAAGAGATCCTGTTGCAGCACTGAACAGTCTTAGAAATCTCCTCCGCATGTTGCTTGGGAAAGATGTTGACCTTCAGTTCTGAGTAGAATGGACTTGCTGCCACTTGGTATGATTACATATGGATGAATACGGTTTTGAGTATGAAGCCAGGTCCCTACCCAAACTTTTGTAAGGAGGCCAGGGAGGATAGCCACAGGTGGCTGCATGAAACACCATCCTTTATCTGTTTTCTATTTTGCTGCATAGCTGTGGACTTGTGATATTCAGTGACAGACAGTATCCGCCTGCTGCTGATGTAATGTTAGCATCAGTGCATTGACAGTCTGTACCCTCCATCAGGAATCCAGCGGTACATGAACTTTCTTGGCATCCCCTCCCGCAGGAATGACAGGACTCACTGGACAGTTAGCCCTTCTGAACTTTTCCTGTCTTCTGACATCCGTTGTCCATTCTTCCTCCTTGACCATCATCAAAAAGTGGTGGAAATGCAAACATCACACTGACGCATGTGCCCAATATTCAAAAAACATTGTGATATATTTTGTGATATTATCAGTCTGTGGCCATACATAAATCTGTTTTTTTTCTGTTCTAAAGTGCTAAATGAATGCTCTTCTTATCTATAGCTAACTATCACATATTAATTTACATGTATTGCACCATAAGTGTACTATAATTGCAAAGGACGTACGATGAAAATCACATGGGTGATATTTTATCTAAAGCTGAGAAAACAGTAAGCATGAATTATTATGTAATGTTCCAGTGAGCTGAATATATTTGCATATTTGTCCAAGTTGCTTACCAGGGTACTTTCCATTTCACATGCTATGGCACATCCTACTTTTCACCATCATGACTCTTGGTATGTCTGCTAAAGGTTATATTTTCAAAGCGGCTAAAAGCAGATCACAGAACCCTGTATTCTAAAAGCTGACAGGAGAAGGTTGAAATGGTTAGACAAAGATGCAGTAGAAATAATAATATTAATAAAGTTGAAGTAGGCACAGGCAGCCATTTTGTTATCTTCCTTTAACTATTCTTTTCTGGGTTGTTTTTATCAGCCACACTTCTGGTAGTCACCAACAAACCCCGCCAAAGCCCTAGATACAGAAAAGCCAAGTGACACAATGACTTTCCTCCACAAAGAAGAAAAATATAGAAAAAAAATTCAGAAAATCTGCAACACATCCATAACATTTCACTGTAAAATGCCTAAAATCATTCAAAGAAAAGCTATACAGATTCAGCATTTTTCAGCAGAATCTATTTCACTGCTACATTACTGCAATATTAACAGACTATTACTTCATCAGAATATTTCACAATGCTGCTTCCATTTCAGGATGGGGCATTACATAAATATTTTAGTGCCCCACTACACACACAAACACAATAAGCAACATGGTATTGTGAAACAGAGAAGCAGAGGAAATGATATCACCTTCCATTTTGCCAGATTTGGTAAACATGGATTAAATTTCTTTTGATGAAACACAAGCGCATGCAAACTGGATTTCCTCGAAACTGACAATGCAAAACTATTAGAACATCAAGAAGTGGTTTTATTACTCTTTCTTCAGTCACTCACACTAGTGTTGTCAAGCCAGGGTATGATATGATCTCTTGCTTTGAAACTTCACTGAAGACAACAGTTAATTTGGAAAGTACCCACAGTTCCATTAAACCTCACTTTTACCAACAGAAGATGCAAGTGACTGAATTTATGGATATGATCTTCCTTTCACAAAATACATGAAAAGGTGTGAATCTGTAAGTTAAACCAACAAAGAAACAAGAACACCAGATGTATCTGAGAGTTTTATGGGGCTGGAGGCTGGTGCTAAAATGTGTGCCAAAGGCACACTGATAAAATGTGTGAGGTAACTAGCCTATAATGTCCATGAATGGATTCAAGACATTTAAGATGATACAGTTTACTATCACACCAGAAGCACTGGTTTAAGCAGTAAAATTCAACAATTGAAAAGATACCTTTGACTCAAATCAGAGTCTTTCGACTTCAGTTTTTTTTTTCAGATTATACCTTCAATCAGCATTCATGTTTTAAAGTGTATATTGCTGGCAAGTGAATGTCTATAATATAAGAATAATGATCAATACAATATGTTTTCAAATGTGTAGCTGCAAATAACATTCAGTTAAAAAAATGCTACTTATATTTTTTGTACTGAGTTTATTCCTACTATTCCTTACACACTAGGGATGTGTCTAAAACAAAATGTATGTACTGACCATAATGACAGGTATAGAATAGAAGAAAAGAAGGTTCATTGTTGGTAGCTATCATGAATGATGTTGCAGGCAAAACATTGCCAGGTTGCCAGAAATCCTTCCCTCTTCCCATCATGCATTGTGTGTATCTCTCCACATCTTTAATCAGAAAAGTGAATAGGAAAAATGGAGAATCAAAGAAGAGACCACAGCCTAGTTACCCCAAAAGTGAGAGATGGAGGGAGGATATGTTAATAATGAGGGCCCCACTTTTTACATATCTATGTTATAGCAAGTACATAACTTAGGTGGTTGATAACAAAAAGTGCATCCTCCAAAACTAACAGGACATAGTACCTAGCTAACCTTCTGGGGGGGGGGGTTCATCTTCATGGGAACATATGGATAATGATAGCCTCAAATGAAGACCTGGACATCAAATCTAGCTTGTAGAGTTGTGAAAATGTATTAAAGTAAGACATTGTTGCAACTGCACAGACATTATCTGGGGGTAATTTACAGAAAATGGCAACAGACTTAGCTACATGGTCCCGTGGAACTTTTGGTAGGGCCTTACTATATTTATATGACAATAATTCAAGAAGCTAAGTTAGCCTCCTAGAAAGGGTTTGTTTCTTTCGGCTTTTCCCGGTTAGGGGTCGCCACAGCGGAACTCCGGTCCGCTAATGATTGGCAGTAGATTTTTACGTACTGGCTTGCCGGGCCTAACGCACAATCTTCAATGAAGGAATGCCCATTCACGCATGTCGCCACACAGAAGACGCCCTAACTGAGAATCGAACGGGCAACGTCTAACTGTGAGGCGACAACGCTACCGCAGCACCACTTTTGAGCTGCTCTGCTCTTAGCAAAGAAACAAACACTGAAACATCTTTGAAGACATATAAAGCCCTACCTGTGTAGAATATGAGCTACTTCTGGACATCCATACAATAAAGGGATATTCCCTGCTATTTGCATAGTTAGTCAAGACAGCAGACATGTTTGTGGCTTGTTTAAATTTATTTCTTTAGCTACCTTTGTCATTATTGTGCCTTTATAAAATACTAACGAGCTCCACTAGAGAGGACAAACAAGTTAGAAATGTGTTTGACTAAACTAATGGCTAGTAGAATAGTCTTTCAGGATTTGTACTTAGCTAAGCAGAGGCAAAGAGGTTCAGAGGAAGGAATGTGTCGCATTATGAAAATGAAATAAATATTCCAGGACAGAGCTGTCTTGAATGGGGTGGTGGGTCTAATATGAAATGTGCCACACAAAAAGACTTTATTGCTTTTAAGAGAAGTACAAGAAGAAAAAGTGACCTTTCCGGAATGAAAATTATAGGTGGTAGCTGAATTAATTTTTACATTGTAATAGCTGAGGGCAAAATCACAAATTTTTGAGAGAGATAGGCCAGAAAGAAAAGAATATATATTGAAATAGTGCCTACAGTGTTGTTGAATTACCAAATGAAAAATAAGTTAATTTATCTGGGTGAATTGTTTTAGGAGGGAAGGAAATTTCAAGTTCTACTGCATACAAAAAGTTGCATTACTGCTTATTACTACAAATAAATAATCTGACCTATCAGTTTTAGAACACATTGGTTTTAAAGGGGTATGCCCACTTGTATGAGATGGCAGTAAATTGAAAGGTGCAGACACAGGGGGTTCTCCAGAGTGTAACATTGGAGAAAGCCATCAATATCTGACAAGGACCAAAAGTAGTTGTAACTTTGGCCTTGAGAGGTCTGTTTTCTTGAATGCAACTCCTCTTCGAAGGTAACTGAGGACAATGTAAAGTACGCATACCTCTCAATAGTCCCAGATTTTTCAAAACATTCCTGATTTTACCTAATAATTTTGCCCTGCTCACCATATTTGTTTTTTGATTTTATGACAAATGACTGAGGACTACAGTCAATCATTAATGCTTGATATTAGAGATTTATAGTTCTTATTCTTCAAAAAATGCATGTAGAGCCCATTGTTCTAGTAACCTTATAACTCAGTTAGAGTAATATTTATGTCAGCCCTGATTTTGATCCTTTGTCCCCCTGCCCCCCCCCCATTATTTTTGCTTTGACCAGAGCTGAGAGCTATAAGAGGATGTCCAGAGGATATTTATGCACAAGTGAATTATTGGGTTAAATGCCTGAAGGGGGATCATGGAAACGTATTTCTGGCATCATGTGCTAATTAGGGATGCAATGGGGTTACACTGATAGAAATATTTTCTTATTGTTAAGCACTTCAAAGAATATTTGTGAGACTGAAACTATTTGCTAGACAACTGGTCTCAAAAGAATAGAACTGGCTGTAAGGAAGCAGTGGGAGGCAATTGTTTTTGCCTGATGCCACTAACCACAGACTCCTGTCCCTTTGTATCCCTTTTCACAGACACCAAATCATGGCACCCCTGCAATGTGCCCCACACCAGAAGTATCTCCCATCCAAAACAGCCTATAAACCTAGGAATCCCTGAACAATATCTCAAAATTCAAAGAGGAGTGAGCCACCAGATGTTGAGAGAGGGACAGGTCAAGTGAGGATCTGTCATTCGGCAGCTTGCAGGGTTTTTTTAGGCCACCCCTCCCGTGTTCTTATACTACTAATGCAGGCTGCATGGACAATGAAGCAAAACATATTATAACATATCTTCCCTTAATCCAATATCAGGCACTCCTCTTCAGCCATTTTGCATATCCCAGCAATACCTCTCAACTGTTCAGATTTTCACAGAATGCCCAGATTTTTGCCTCAAAAAATTTGCAGATTTCTAGCACATCATTGAGGATTAAAGTACCTGAATAATATTTAATAATGACAGACATTTGAGTTTCAGATTTCATATCCTTCAGTAAATATATAATAATATAAAACCTGTTATTCTAACAACGTTGTATGTTTATAGGAGCAATATTTAAAATCTGTCCCTATTTTGGGCCCATTATTTCTGATTTTGTCCCGATTTCTTGCTCTGACAGGTTGAGAGGTATGATCCCAGTCCAGTGAATGTTTGTTACCTTGTCCTCTACAATGACTGAATGAGTGATTCATCTACATCAGCATACTTCCTTCTATCAATATCAGTTACCCGTGTCACTAATCAGATTTGGGTCACCTGGGCCATAGTCAAGGCTTCAGTCTTCTGTCCTACCAGTGCTAGCAGAGGGAGAGAAACGCCTGTTGCCAAACTTTCATTGCCTCCCAAAAAAGTGGGCACAAATGAGTTTCCTTATCTGTCTAAATACCACACAACTGCCATTCTCTTGGAACATATAACTATGACCCTTGTGGAAAGACATATACAGTAGAAATCAAAGAAAATTCAAGGAAACGAGTCTTGTACCGTTTATACGTTGCCGGTACCCATACTTTAACTGAACCTCCTTTTTTCAAGGCGAACTAGGCTAGTCAAGCTAAGGGTGAATTTGTGAATACCCATCCAATTATCCAGTTCCTGTCTGAAGAAAGATAACAGATCACACAACTTAATTTCTTGATTTGTCATGGAAGTCTGTTCCATCAGTGGAGAAGGGTGTGTGCAATGAACCTACCTTGACACCATGTTTTATGTATTTGCTTATGAAAATTTTCATCTTTGGTTCTAGTATTTTTTGGACAATTTGATTTGTGGTAATAAATGAGATCCAGAACCTCTCTAGCATAGATCTCACCTCAGAAGTCTATAAGATACTGAATAAAGAGACACTAATTCTGGTCTTTTGTGGCAGTTTAGTGTTGTTAAGCCTGTAATCTTCTTAGGTAGAAACATCTGGAGACTTTCTAGTTGGTTAATGTGCCTGGTGAGGTGTATCCCATAGGGGGTACTGTATTCGATAAGTAGAAGGACTTTCTAGCTACTTTTGTTAAGTGATGTCGAACGGAGTGGGAGTTACCAACCCAAGTTCAAAGGTCTTTAACATCTTTCTCATTTTGGATTGGGGTGCTGTCTATAGTATATGCTGGGGGAGGGGTTGTGACAATATTGCACTTTTTAGCATTTACAGCAAGTCCATTTTTCATACACCAGGTAACTTCCAGTTTACACTGGTTTGCAATTTCAGTTAACCGGATGTCTTGGTTCATGGTCTGGGGATCAAAAATTAAATGCCAAACAAAAGGGATTCCTGAAAGGCTACCAATGTCAGAAGACCTAACATTATCTCTAATACATTTATGTGAAGATATGACTGCTGGGATGATCAGGCACCCTGGACCATTGACCACTGTAGCTCTCTCATTCTACCTTTGAGTAAATGTAGCCAGGATGATCACCATCTGATGAATCTACAGCTGAAAGAGGTTCCCTATGAGCACATGGGGTTATATGCAACTACCACTGAAGGTGACGTCTGCAAAATTTGGACATTATTTAGTTAGTTAGTTAGTTAGTTAGTTAGTTAGTTAGTTAGTTAGTTAGTTAGTTAATTGTCTTTTGTTTGCTGATATGGTCTGACTGGGCACTCCGGCCCATCTTCATCTGAGGCCCAGTGAGTAAAGCTCCATTAGAGTCACAAAAAAATTAGAAAAATTCAAAGAATTTACAGAGAAAAAAGAATCAGTTTCTTAACAATAGAAATGGTGTTTTAGAATCATCCAATGGGTAATACAATCAAGACAAAGATTAACACAATTTGATTTCTGTAAGAGTGTTATATGATAATAAACAGGTGTTGAGTTTACACATACAGCAGTACACAAATTTAATTTGTAAAGGAGTGATGGAAAGCAGTAGGCAGTTATAAACATAGACAGGATGTATTTCCATTTACAGGATAAGGCAGGAGAGCTGGGAAGTTAGGGGGTGGTGATCGTCTAGAGATTTGAAAAACAGAGAGAGAGGGAGATTTTTATGGGAAAGAAGAGGAGGGCAGGATTCAAGGTCTACAGGACATGAACAGTCCACTAATTCTCATGTACAGTTTGGCATACTGTATCATGACAGCTGCCACTTCCATGAGACCTTGCTTTTGAAACAGTGATGCAGTGGCATGAATGAATTTGAGTTACTGAATTCTGTAGGGAATGTATTTGCCCCTGGGGCAAGCACACCCAACACTAAGTGCTATCTAGGGTGCATCTGGTGAAAAGTAGAATCTGGGTTGTTTTTTGTGGGACTGTGCAACATTGACAGTTACCCACAACAAAGAGTGTAAGGCTCACGTAGTGGTACCTCTGCCAATGGCAATAATAAATTACAGCTGTAACTTCAGATAGTGAACTTTAGTTTAACAATATGAAGTACAAACGGTCAAGCACTTTCCTCCCTATTCACCTGGGACTTCATCAGAACTGTTCAATTATGTTAAAACACTCTTTAAATAGTCTACCATAATGGCCAATATAACTCTAATTATAATTAACTCTTTGACTTACAAATAGTGTTTTCATACAAAGTTGTATAGAATAAAAGACCTCCTACAAATTAAATACTAATACTAAAAAGCATACAATTATAACACATATCCAAATTCAACTAGCATTGTGGGAAGACAAACATGTTAAAAAATCTAAAAACATAAAAAAGTTTAAACCAACCAAATTAAATAATTTCACTTGTTAAGGGCCCTCTTTCTTAAATGGACACTATAGAGATATTATCATTAAAGCAGGTAGCATTGAAGCATTTAATCTCAATTGCCACTGGAATTCACTTATTTATAGTTTATTTTCCCAAAAGCTACCCCATGATCTTTCTTAATTAACTCCACCATCCCAAATAAAAATGTGTTACAGTGGGGAAATAAAAGGGTGTGCTTATCCAATGCATTATTGGCATTTTTGTGGTCAATAGCTTACATATGCTCATAAAAGGTTTCTGTAGTGGTGTCTCTATTTTACCTGCATAAAAATGACAACATCCCTGACAAACAGCTACATAGACCAAGCCTCTGCTAGCACAATTCCCTGCTACTAATCTAACTAGTATTTGCTGGTTACCTATAACTACCCTCTGTTCTTGTAAAATAAATTTACAAAAATTACATGCTCCACATTTGGGTAGTCCCCCTTCATTGATGTTAGCTTGTAAATCTGGATGCTCCAATAAATACTTCATATTATGCCCTGTTTTATAAACAAAACTATTTTTTTTCTTCTAAAATGGTCATAAATTCAGTATTACATTTTAACACGACACAGTTCTTTGTTTAAATAGTCTTAACTTCATTACCTACGTCTCCATATTGAATCACCACAGAGTCCAAAAAGGTGCCATTTAAATCTTTGCATTTAGAAAGTTCCGTTTCCGTGTGACTGCCTAAAAGTGGTTTGTATGTAGAACCCCAACCTTCTAGTACCTCTTCTGTAAAGGCAAGAACCATATCTAAGGGATATTGTCTATCAGAAAACATCTGAACTAAGTTAGAGAGTTCTAAGTTAAACAGATTGGAGCACATTCTAGCCGCTTATATCATTTTCCCTTGATAATGTTCTTCTTAGTATATGCGGGGTGACAACACATGAAACAGCCAGAGCATTGAGTCATTGTGAGAAAACTGAGCACCAAGGAGTGAGTCACCTAATAAGGGATGATTCCGCAGTGGTGGTGCTTTTTTGCGGTGTTGGTGCTGCGGTAGCATTGTTGCCTCACAGTAAGATGCTGTCTGGTTCAATTCTCAGCTAGAGCGTCTTCTGCGTGGAGACATGTGTGAATGGGTGTACCTTCGTTGAAGGTTGTACGTCAGGGCTGGCAACTCGGCACGTAACAATCAACTGCCAATCATTAGTGGACCGGAGTTCCGCTGGGGCAACCCCTAACTGGGAAAAGCCGAAAGACACAACAACATTGGCTTTGTACAGTCTCTGGTAATACGCTGCAAAACATATATATTTTCAAAAATATAATCTAAGCTGAATTAAGGCCAAAGGGTAGAATCCTGTACTGGCTCTGACCTAGATGAGCAATATCCCTTGGGGTGCACTGTTGGCATTTAAATAGAAGTGGGTATCAGGGTTTTTGTTTATTTGGCAATATGAAGTTGGAATTTCCAGCTCTGTAGAGTAGAGGAATGAGGCCCTGACTATAATTCATATGATCTGAGTTTAACTACAGAAGTTAGGTACTGGAGGATCGAGGCATGGTAAAGTAGGATTAAGTGTTTTATGTTGGCTTGCCCATCCTGGGAGGAGACATAGGGTCATAGTCATCAAATATCTCCCCTACAAGCACAGACTTGCACAACAACAGTGACTGTGGGATTGCAGGATATGTGGGCTTGCCTTATGTTGTCATATTTGTAGAAGCATGCACTCACAATGGGAGGGCAAACAGCATGCTCACAATGATATGGATGCTCATGTCAGCCACTAGGGGACAGGTTTAGGGATCTGACTACAAAGCACAAAGGTCCTGAAGACTGTGTGTACAAGGGAGCCATTTATAATCGCGAAATACTGAAATGTCGAATTTCAGTATCTCGAGACTATAAACCCCAATGTTGAAAATAGCGAATGTTCATAATCGCGAATTCGAATATCTCAAAATCGTGGTTATGGCCTTACACTACGTGATGTCTGGGATTGTGTGTTTATGGTGCATGCTGCCGTGTGTGGATCTAGGTGTTTTGTCAGGTAAGTGAGCGTTTTGTAAGGGATTTGAGTGTGAGTTAGAGTGGGTTTGAGTGTGCTGATATGTTTGTTGTGTGTGTGTGAGGGACTGGAGAATGTGCGGGTGTGAGTTTGCTTTTGTTTCCTATTTGTGCCTCTCGGAGTTAGTATATATATATATATATATATATATATATATATATATATATATATATATATATATATACAGGGGGTGCAGGGGAGCTTGCCCCCCCCATCGTATGAGTTATGTATGTGTGTAGTTTTTGTTTGTTTATGTTGTGATGTGGGTGTTGTGGTGTTTGTATGGTGTAGTGTATGAGGTTTGTTCGGTGTTTTGAATTTTGTGGTTTTGGGCTCCGAGTTTTGAAGTTTTGGCGTTTTGTGGATTCGGTTTCATAGTTTCAAGATACTGAAATTTGATGTTTCAGTATTTCGAGGTTATGAAGTGAATCCGTGTACAATTGCTTCCTGAGGTGGGAGTGGTAATGGCCTGCAGGCAAAGGGGGAGGAAAATCACTAAAACTTGAAAGTGGAATAATATTTTAAGTCTCTCTGGTTTCATTGGACTTTCTCTGTGTCTCTTTTTGAAGAAAATTAATACGTTCTCCTTTGTCATTTGCTTTTTGAGGGTATGTGATGTCCAACAAGAGTAGGACTAGAAAAGGAACTTAAACATCCTTTAAATGATAGTTGTTCTTCCAGCTGTCCTCAGTTGCTTGTTCCCAAGTGGATCATGGAGAGAAATGTAAACCCTGTGTGATTTCTGAGTAGAACTGTTGAGCAGGTCCACAGGATCTTTGCTACCCACACACCTGTAGGTGGCCCATGGTATCCTAATAATTAATAAGGGTCGTTACCTTAGGTACCATAATCCTGCTTCAAATTACTTTGCTTGTTTTTTTCCCCGGCAGCCTCTTATTGTTGTCTCTGCTCTGTTGGAACCACACCCGTTACTGTCTACTTCGCATTTGACAAAACACTGCATAATGATGACATTTCACACTCAGGCTAGTCAGTTTTTGCACTGTTTTTTGTGTTGCTAGTGGACTTCTTTCTTGGAAAGGACAGGATCTTGCCCTTAATTAAATCATTAAGGTGGAGCCTGGGGTTATAAGACACTGCTGTACAAAATCCTGCACCTCAGGGAGCTTCCTTTACCCTGCTGTGCATCATTGCATAGACCATGGGGTTGCTTATGTCTCATGTGGTTGACATCTGGATGTGCAGCTCAGGGGGCATCCTTTACCCTGCTGTACATCACTGCATGGACCATGGGGTTACTTATGTTTGACATGGCTGAGAGCTGGATCAGCACTTTGTCCTTGAAAGACCCATCCAGAAAACATGCGAATATCTGGTACATTTAATCAGATAGATCTCTATGAAGGTACATGAGATGTGCCTTATATTTCACTGATTACAAAGATAACATGGTGGTCACATGCTTATGGTTCCCAAACCTATCCTTTATACGCAGCTCGCTCTCTCTCTCTCTCTCTGGAATATTGGAGGCATCTTTATAGTCACTGAGGAGATCCTGGTGTCTGGTTTGGTGGTCTAAATCCAAACAGCATAATCTTTATGTTGTTTGGTGAATAGTGATCTGTTTTTCTTACAGAACCAACATGGATAAAGTCACTGGTGCCACTTCTGAAAGCCAGATGTTACCAGAGGTGTACCACAGGGCTCAGTGTTGGGTGGGCTCAGTGTTGGGTCCTATCCTGTTTGGTATATAATTATCAGACCTTCAAGCCAACACTCCTGGCCTATAGTTATCAACATTTGTAATCCACTGTAAATTGGGTGTTGTTATTTGATCTTCCACTGAGTCACAACAGCATAAACGCAGGTTAGACCATGTTACCAAATGGTATAAGAACAAATGGACTCAAATTAAATGTGAAAAAAGTAACATAGCTCATTTAGATAAATGAACATTTTCACATACCATGCAGTTGACACATCCATTCAATCTGATGCTATCTTAGGGGATCTAGGTACTCTTGCTGATAATTCCTTATTGTTTGACAAGTATGTCTCTGTAACAGTTTAGAAAGCTTTCTAGTTGGCTCATGCACTATCCACAGGCATATCAGTTAAATCCAAAGAAGTCCCATTTCCTCTTTACCTCTATCTTTTCAGACCCTTTATTCAATATAACACAACTTTTTGGCATGTATTTGTATGAACATATCACTCAACTTGAGAGACCTCAGATATTCATAACTAAAAAGATGAGTGGACTCAAAAATCTTAGTTAACAGGACAGACTGGCAGCCATTTCTCTGTATTCAATGTCTTACAGACTCCTCAGTGGACATCTGTATCTAGCCTTTTGAGCCATAGAACATCCAACAATCTTTGTCCTCCTATCCCATCTTGTAGCAAATGGTACCTTAAATATCCACCTTCATCAACAGTCAATTAAGTCACATTGGCATGAAAAATTCATAGCCAAGTGTATCATTCACTTCTGGAAGAAACATTCACTATATGTCAGGCAGAGTAGCACCCTTGCCACTTTTAGGGTAAACCTAGATAATTGGACAGTCAGCCTCAGATTCTACCTGGGTCTATCTTGGGTTGGATGCCTTGAGACTGTAGTGAAATTCTGAATATGGTTTATTGGCTTGGTTTGCACTGGTCTGCAAACTGATTGCCTAGTACTTAATTATGAACCTATAAACTCACTTGTGGGATTGGAACACAAGATAAGCCTTTTTAAGGACAGGATTCTCTCATCCTGGTGGTGCCTTTAAGAATGTTGCTCAGGTTGAACTACAAAGGATGACCTCCTGAAATGTGACACAGGAAAAAGTAGGGCTTTATCACAATTATGGATGCATACTGGATGGCTACAGATATGTGTTTCAGCTTTTCATCATTTTTGATAAACTTTTGTTCTTGTTGTTATATTATCATCAGTTTTATACATTATGCATCTAAACAGTTAACTTCCTCTCTTTAAGCAGCAAGGGGAAGAATCACAACAGCGGCGTTATTTAAGCAACGCAGCAATGTCTGGTAGTGTGATGGAGGTATTCTGTGACTGAGAGACATAATAGGGACACAATGAGAAACATTTCATTAGCAGCACATTATAATGTTTCTGAACTGAACACCAGCACAATTAGACCTAAGAGAGCAGATCTTCATCCTACCAGTTCAAGTTCAACATGTATGCCCTCCTTTCGGGCTAACTGCTCATTTGCTGACATGTTTAATTGACTGCATTTGGCAGATACATGCAGATGACTGACAGATGTGTGAGATCAACAATCCCTGGGTAGGGAAATATCACCTTTCCATGTGGAGTTAGTATATATAATTAGGAGGGGTGTTGCCCCTCCTGTAAAAAACTATGTTAGTTTTTGCATATGCCAAAGTTCTTTCTCTGTGCATGCATGTTAACGTGAAGACATTTGGTTTGTCAACCTTTTGCGGTCAACATTACAGATGCAGATGTATGCACTACTCAATCAAAGAGAGTGGATCTATATATATATATATATATATATATATATATATATATATATATATATATATATATATATATATATATATCTATATATATATACACACATACACACACACACCCACACACACACACACACACACACTGATGGAGTTAATGGGGCTTTAAGACCCACTCTTTTCATTGGATGTGCTCACTACTCAGTCAAAAGATGGCATACATTTTTTAGCTTCACTCCCCAAATATTGATATAGAACTATTCACAGAATTGCTCTGTCAGACTTTTCAGATGCCAGTGTTATTTCCATGGAGAGCACATCACTAATTAGCATTAGTTATGTCCCCAGACTGCTATGTTTGCAGCTGGCTTTACCAGCGACACGATTGCCTGTGCTACGGGCCTGTTCTTTATTATCGCTGTGGAGGTATAACAGTGTTGGAAGTTACTTGTGCATGATGCATTGTGTCTTCCTGCTGTGAATGGGATTGCACAATGCACTGGGCATTTCTGAATCACAGGGCAAATGTAAATTGTGAACAAGTGCTTGAATTTTCTACATATTCCATAAATTCATCTAACATGTTTTCCAATCTATATGATGAAATGCTTTTAATGTAATGTAATGTAAGTAGATCAGAACTGAAGAGTAATTATATACACTGCATCAAAATGATACTTTTGTCAAAGATGGTTCTCATTTCCACAAAACTCAATGTATGCAACTGTGATATTGATGGGTAAAACTCTATGTGCATGAGGGTGAGATAGATGGGCAAAACTGTATGTGTGGCTTAGTTTGGATTGGTCAATGATAGTGTGTAAATGCATGAGACTGACAGATGGACTTGCAAGTGTTTGAATAGCAGATGTTTTGTTACAGCATAAATGTGTTCATGTATGTGAACATGCACACACTCTCTTGCATGTATGTGAATACAAGGGAAGTGTGCCCATGAGTGCTTGTCTGGGAATTTGGAGAATGGTATTTATATATATATATATATATATATATATATATATATATGTCCACGTCTGTGCTTGTGTGTGTGTGTGTGTGTGTGTGTGTGTGTGTGTGTGTGTGTGTGCGTGCGTGCGTGTGCGTGTGTGTGCGTGTGTGTGTGTGTGTGTGTGTGTGTGTGTGTGTGTGTGTGTGTGTGTGTGTGTGTGTGTGTGTGTGTGTGTCTGTGCAAGATTGGCAGACAGTGAGGTTTAAGAAGTTCCTCTTTTCCTCCATTAATGAACCATGGAGTAAGTATATATTGTTACACTGGTGTCTGGTGCACTATAACAATACTTCAAGTGTTAGTATTTATCAGAATTCAACAAAAAAATGTCATTGATGAATAGAAATTGACAATGTGAGTACCAACAAAAGTTTCTTTCGTGGAAATGACATTAATTCTGTGAGTAAAATATTAATTTTTTCCTATCCTCCATTGTCCTAGGAAAGCATTTCTATAGCTGGGCTGGTCTCTATCAGTTGATCGAGTTTACAGAAACTCGAACTCCATATGGTCAAGACCATGGGCTGGATTCATGAAGGCTTGCATTGAGTCTAAGAGTAAGACTCCATGCAGCCAACATGTCTGCCGAGCGATCCAGGAACAGCCGGCAGGGGCGCGCAGGAGAGCTCCTAAAATGACTCTTACACGGACAAGGCTAGGTTATACAAATTACCTCAATTGCTGCCAAAAGCTATGCAAATTAGGTAAATTTGCGATCCAGGAAACCCTAACCTGTCCGAGTATGAGTAGTGTTATTTGCAGAAATGTACTCCATTGACAACTGAGTACCGTTTTGCAAATAGCAAAACGGAGCCATGGCAGCTCCAAATAAAGCCTGCAGCCAGTTGAGGAAGCATGCCAATGGCCAAATATACAGCCATTGGCAATGTTCCCCGATGCAAAATTTAAAAAAAATTATTTTTTTACCTCGATCTCCGAAGATTAAGCGTAGCGCAGCGCCGCGCAAACGTGCTGTGCTTTAAAAACCAGAAAAACAAAAATTAAAAGCCACAAATAGGGATTGTATAGAAAATCATAATTTTCAATGCAAGTGAATGGCAGGATGAAGACAACATGGTTACCGAGTAGAGGTTGCTAAGGGGTGAAGCTCAGGCTAAGAGATGTAACCAAGTATTAGTAGGCAATCTTATGGAAATGAGGGTAAGGATAGTGAATCCCAAGTTTACATAGCAAATGAGCACAGTCAGTGAAGTGTATGCATAGGATAAGGGGAGTATCAGAGTAGAAGATAGGTCACATCATGAGGGGGGTATGTATGAAAGAATGTAAGCTCATTGGAGCAGAGTGGCATGTGTTTGCTGTCAGTTACTCATCACTGGAAGAGGTGTGTCAACAGGTATCCTAGCTAAAGGCAAGAAATAGAAGGTGTATGCCGTGGATAACACTAAAGTTTCTTGTTGAAGTGCCTGCAATGTGTTTGCGCATGGGTGCGTGCCTGTATATCCGAGTAAAACTGTATGCACACGTGTGCGCCCGTGTGCACGCGTTTAAGCCGGAGTAAGTATATGTAAGGTTGTTGAAATTTGTGTAAGCATGTTTGCGCCTGTGTGTGCGCGTTTAAGCAGGAATTAGCAAGTGTTAGGCCGTGTAAGCATGTGTGCATGCGTGTGAGCTGGTGTGCACGTGTTTGCACTTGTGTGCGCTGCACTGCCCCCTGTGGAAACAGAAAGAGAAAAGGTAGCACAACAAATAGTAGGAAGTTAACCAGGAAGATCTAGCAGAACTATCAGGTGAAAACAATCAGAATCAGGCAATTACACAGGCAGTACAGTAGCCCAGCCCAGCACTTAAAACTCTGCAAACAACTTTCTGCCATGTTTTCCTCAGAGACACTGCAACACTGCAGTGAACTAAGAGAAGTGAAAACTTAAAAAGCTATACTGAGACAAAGAATTGTTAGGGGCTGCCATTGCTGTTATAAGGCGACATATACAACATGCTGAGGGTGGTGACAATGCGAATGCTGCTGAGCAACCCAGAGTAAGGAGACGGAGAAGAGTGTACAAGCCCAGGGTAACCTACCAGGGGCTACATGAGCTGGAGATAGTGGAGCGCTACAGAGTGGACAGAGACCTCATGCAGCAAATTGTTGAGCTGTGCAGGCCATGCCTCACACACAGAACCAACAGAGGGGAACCCATCCCAGTGGAAACCAAGGTGTGTGTTGGCCTAAGAATACTAGCAACAGGTACCTTCCAGAGACCAACTGGTGATATGATGGGGATATCACAGGCATCAGCATCCAGGGTACTGCACCAGTTACTGAATGCCATGTCAGCACATGTCAGTGATCATGTATATTTCCCCAATTCCCATGAGATATTGGCCAGCAATATGTGTCTTTTCCAGCAAATAGCGGAATACCCTGAGGTAGTGGGTGCAATAGACTGCACGCACATATGCATCAAAGCACCAGCCGGTGAGCGAGGTAGGGCCTACTTTAACCGCAAGGGCTTCCCCTTCATCAACTGCCAGGGCGTGTGTGATGCCCAGGGCATAATACTGAATGTGTGTGCTGGCTGCCCTGGAAGCTACCATGATTCCCATATCTGGCATCTGACACAGCTGTACCAGACATTTGCCAATGGGGACATCCCTCATGGTCACCTAGTGGGGGATGCTGGATATGCACTGGAGCCGTGGCTGATGACACCCATCAGAAATGCCACACACCTGAACAGAAATGCCATAATGAGGCACACGCACAAACACGAAATGTAATCTTACGTATGTTTGGGCTGCTCAAGTCACAGTTCCGGTGCCTGGACACATCTGGTGGAGCCTTGCAGTACTCCCCAACTGCATGTACCCAAATTGTCATGGTATGTGCTATGCTACATAATATGATCCTGTGAAAACAGCTGCAGCAGGAGCAGCATAGGCCTGGGCCAAACAACCCCCCCACCATTGCCAAGGCCATCACAGGCAGAGCGTGACTCGGAGGAGGAACAACCTGCCCTTGCCCCAGTAGGCAGAAGGAGGCGTGCCCAGTATGCTTTGGCCTTGGCAAAGAGGCAACGCATAGCACATACACTGGCTCAGTAGGAACCCTGGAAATGATTCCTCTGTCTGACTCGCACATATAGTAAAACGGATGTCTAACTTGACACTACCTGTTTTCAAACATGTATAGGGAGTGTACTATGTGCATCCGACATAGGCAGCCCTGCAGCACCACCTGAGGCATGAATGCCATGTTTTAAGCAATATAAAGCAGTGCTAAACAGCTTTTACCACTATTTAGTATATGTAAACAAAATTGCACACACTAACTAGCACAACTTTGAGCAATGTTGAGCAATATTGGGCAACGTTCAGCAATGTTGGTTAACGTTGAGCAATGTTGAGCAAGTTTGGTCAAAGTTGGGCATAGTTGAGCAAAAGCAGGTAAACATGCTCATATTTGCTTTACTGGTCCTTAAGCAGTCGGGGTCTGCCCAGTACGAAAACATAAAGCAGTGACAGGCCTCAAACCCAGAATACTGTGCACTAGAGTCACAGTACTGAACCACTAAACCATGATAGTATTTCACTGGTTAGCCTGTATGAAGAAATGTTGATAAGTCTATGCAAAGTGTCTCATGGAAACCCTGCAGACACAGCATAATTCCTGTCAAGTTATGACACAAAGGTGAGCCCTGCAGTAAAAATATAACTTGATTTTCAACACACATATAGTATAAATGTTAATATTGGGCATGTTCACACACGTTAACAAATGTAGTGGACTGCAGACAGCAACATACTGAAAGGTCACACTGGGCATGCTCACACACTTGAATAAATGAGACAAATGTCAGGTAACAAAACACTGAAAGGCCAAACTGGGCATGCTCACACACTTAGGCCATGTCTGAGTACAGCAGTGGGCCACACATATCTAGCAGTTGCATGTGTTAACCCAGGAACCTCTCACTATTCACCAATCCTGCCTTGTGCACTCAGTTATATGACAACAGACACATATATAATATATTGGAACCCTGTCATAATCAAATATGTACTACAGATACTTAGGTTGTGCATAGAAAGGGGGAAAGCAAAGAAGATAAAAACTTGCAATCAGTATCATCAATAAACAATGTGCACTCCAAACATTATCATAGGTTCATAGGTTCATAGGTTGATTCTAGGCTATCTGCCCTAGGGCATTTATAAGCCCAGCAAGAGTGTGTTTGGAATTCACCACCCTTTTAGATTAGTAGACTGTGCCTTTGAATAGTAGGTCACACAAGATAGCCCTTTTACGGTTAGTTTATTGTGCCTCTGTCAAGCAGGGACCCAGAAGAGATCCCAGGGGTAAACTTACGATCTCCCATCCACTCGTCAAGATTTCTCTTGAAGAGGGTCAGTGAGGGCCTCTGCCTAACTTGGACTGGGATTTTGTTCCTCAGTGAGGGGAGCCTCTGGGATATGAATCTGTCCCTCCAGCATGTCCTATTTATTTCTGTGCTGAGGTTTTAGTCCCTAGAGCGTGTAGCTCTAAGGGATTTGGATATCCTGAGGTGGAGCATGTCCATTAATTCTGGGTTGGACATGGCTTTATACGTCAGGCACAGATCGCATCTGAGTATGCGGTAAGCAACTGAGTAGAGCTGGAGTTTCTTTAGCTGAACTGCTTAGGGCATCTGTTTGAGTCCCTTGATCCACTTGGTGAAGTACTTTTGGGGTCATTACAGTTGCTGCAGGTGTCGGGTAAGGTACATCCCAAATTAAACATTGTATTCAGTTATGGGCCTGATGAGTAGAGGGGCACAATGACCTCTCTTGATCCAGATGTGAAACCTTTCGGGATAAGGTGGGCTATATAGAAGGTCTTTCTAACCACTTTGGCAACGTGATTATCAAAGGAGAGATTACTATCTACTTGGGTCCCCAAATCCCTAATTACTTCTTCCATACTTAATGGATTATCACCTATGTGGTAATTTGTGGGCACTTTGTTTTTCTCAAAGGGGATGACTATGCATTTTATGGCATTTAGCTTTAGGCCATGGCTCTGGCACCAGTTATCCATCTCTGTGAGACCCTTTTGGAAGATGCTTGTGTCAGCCAGAGAGTCAATTATGGCACCCAGTTTGCAGTCATCTGCGAACTTGGTCAGCCATAGTCCTCCCGTGTTAACCTGTACCTCAGAGAAATATATACCGAACAAGAAAGGTCCCAGGACTGAGTCTTGTGGGGACGCCACTTGTAACTGGTGTAGAGTCTGACATAGCACCTTCAATTCCGACCATGTGGGTGCTATCCCTGAGCCAGTTTGCAATCCATCTTGTGACATATGTGTTGATATCTAAGCTGGTGAGCTTATTTATGATGCCCGAGTGGGGTATTGTGTCAAAGGCTTTTGCGAGGTCCAGGTAGGCTGTGTGGACTACCTTCCCTACATCTATGGCCCTGGTAACTGTTTCAAAGAAGTTGACCAGGTTCAAGAGGCAAGATCTGCCCTTAACAAAGACAAATTGGGTAGGATCCAGTGTCTGGAAGTTCCCGATGTCTTTGTTTATGAGTTCCATGATGATATGCTCCATAGCTTTGCAGACCAGGCTAGTCAGGCTTATAGGGCGATAATTTCTGGGGTCCATTGTGGCACCACCTTTGTGGAGTGGGACCACTGTTGCTGTATGCCATTCCTTGGGTACATATCCTGTAGTAAGGCTGATATTGAACAGTGACTTTTAATAAGTCTGATATTGAACAGTGACTTTATGTGCAGGTTAAGTTCTTCATGAAGCTCGTGTAAGATGCAGCCCGGGGCACCGTCCGGTCCCATTGATGCTGTGTTTTTTGCTTTGGTGAGGGCAGCTCTCACCTCTTCATCTGTGATGTCAGGGAGACTACACTCTGTTGGGATGGACATTTGCTCTTTTGGTGGGATGGGGGGAGAAATTTGCACTGAACTTGTCTGCCAGGATGTTGGCAATGTTTGTGGGTTCAGTGTATTTTTTGTCATTTTGCACTAACTCAGAGCATATCTGGGAGTTGTCACCCAGGTTCCTGACATAACTAAAGAAGGCCTTGTTATTGTCTTTAGTGTCTTGTGCAATTTTTCTTTCAAAGCTGGCCTTAGATGATTTGATGAGTGATCGTAGCTTCTTGCTAGTACTGATCAGAGATGCCTTCCCTTTTTGGGATTTTGCTCTATCATGTAGTAACCTCCTCCTTTTGTTATATAGTTTATTTATGGCTGGGGTCCACCAGACAGGTCCCCTGCCTTTGGAGGAGTGAGTCTTGGTTTTATTTGGGATAGCACAATCCATGCATTCCTGTAGGTGTCCATAGAATGCATTTGTAAAGGATTCTGCGGTTGGAGCCGTATTTTCCACTGGCCCGGGGGCTTTGAAGGATACCACCTCGGTTTTGAGAAGTGTGACATTTGCTTTTGAGAAGTTCTTCACCGAGATTACCTTGGCTGGGAGTAGGGATGGGGTATGGATGTCCAGTGAGACAAATTTATGGTCTGACCTTACCAATGAGGGGTATACCTCTGGTGTGGAACATAGAGTCCCCATGTTGCTGATGACTAGGTCCAATATGTTTTCCCCTCTTGTGGGGGTGGTGACCAGTTGTTCCATAGCATTTGAGTTTATAAATTCTAGGAACCATTGGGTGAGGGTGTTGGGGCTTGAGTAGTATTTCCAGTCAATGTTTGGGTAGTTGAAGTAACACAATATAATGGTGTTTGGAGAGACCTTCATATTCTCCAGTGTTCTCAGGAAAGCTGAGTGGAGTTCCTGAGTTTGGGAGGGTGGTCTGTAGCAGGCTACAAACTGAAAGGCAGTTTTGCCCACTGTTAGTTGCACATGGATGGTCCCCAATGCTTCATGCAGTGCTACTAACGTGGAGCTGTGTGTATTTTATTTATTTATTTATTTTACATTTGTTGACCGCGATAGTCCGACTGGATACATGTCCATTTTCAGCAAAGGCCCGGGGAGAAAAGCTCCAACAGAGTTACAATGACAGATAGTTACAAAATAGAGTTTAAGATGAACAAAAATGAAAAAGAAAAAAGCAATTTACATACTATCATAAACTACCATGCTCTAGCAAATGCAGAATACTACAGTTCATTATACTGTACATTAATAACATGCTAGCATGTGTGTATCTTTGATGTATATGGATACTCCCCCTCCTTTTCTGGTTCAGTCTGAGTTTTGTGGCTGAAATGTATGGTATGAAGTATAACCTGGTAGTGCTGGGGTGCTTTAGGGAGCCTTGAACCAGGTGTCTGTTACTGCACAGATATTGATATTCTCCATACTGAGGAGAGCCTCGAGTGTGTGCATTTTGAGGTTTAGACTTCTGGCGTTGAGCAGCATTACCCTTAGTTTCTTTTACCTTGTATTGTCTATGGAGGTGGGTTTGTCTTTTGAGCCTTGCCTAAAAAAGGCACTATGGGGATGGCAAGAGCCTTAGCCAGTATTCAAAAGCTCAGGGTTGACCGGTGTAAGCTGTCCCTAGCGAAGCAACGTGGCTTGTCAAGCATGTCATCCCAGGCTGACAGACAGTGGATCCCCTTTGAATGACACCAATACGTTAGCCAACTGTTAAAACTGATCATTTTGTCTTTATACTGTGGCATCATTCTTGGTGAGGGTAAGATGCTACACAAGGTCAGGGTCATACCGGCCTGGGCTACATGATCAGAGAGCTCCTCTATGTCTCTTTCCATGTAGTCCAGGGAGGAACGTCTCAGGTCATTCACACCAGCATGGACAATGACAGAGCCATATTTGTACTTGCTTTGGAGTGACCTGAGTGCATGTGTTATGTGGCGGATCCTGGCACCCAACAGGCAGCTTACAGTGACCTTCTCCTTGTTCAGCCTGGTGAGTGGGACGTCGGTGTGTCTGACAATAGAGTCACCTATTACAAGTGTATTAGGTGTGTTGTTTAGCCTTAAGGGCAGTGACTGTGTGGCACACTGACTTTGTGAACTATGTGATATGTGGGTATTGTTGTGGGGTAGCAGTTGTTTGGGTGTCTGCTTTGGAGGTCTCTGCTGCTTAGGCAGATTTTTATTTAGAGCCTCTGAGTATGTTTTTGTGTGTTTAGGTGTTTTGTCTGCTGTTGCTATAGGTCTATGTGAGACTGGATTTCTGGTGTGTGTGGTTACCTTCTCCTGATAGACTGTGCAGTCATAGGTCGGGAGAGCTCAGGCTTCTGTTTGTCTATATAGTTGCATCTCTCACATATATATGAGTTTGTTGGGAGGAGGAGAGGGTTGTCTGTGTACCTAAGGCAGTTGTAACATTGCCTCAAAATTCCCATATTCACCAGTTGGACTGGAGAGTACACACAAAACTGACCTTTGAACATGTCAGGATATTATGATGAAATACTATTTTGACTGATCAAAAAGGATCAGTAGGGTGTTAAGTGTGTAAAAGAGCATAACAGGGGTTTAGTGCTTAAGTTTGTTGGTGTTTTGGAAAGATTATCTGCGAAGGAGTCCAGACAGAACCATGACCCTTCCTTCAGCTATGTCATAAATAGCAATGTACACTCATATATGTCCTGAGTCAGGGCCAACTGTAAATGACTGACAATGCCAGCATCCTGTCAGACAGGCCCATACATACATACCCACCTCCCACTGACAAAAGGCCCTATCATCATACCAGGAGATATCACATGTAGAATGGGTAAACAGCTCCTTCCAAAGCTGAAAACATGGCATCAATTGGATTACATTGTTTCCCTATATGTGTCATAAGTGAACTGCAGAACAGACTCTGCACCTGAACAGTCTGTTGAGCCTCACCATCTCTACAGGATATGAAACTGTTAAATGGGTTACAGCAACATATGGCACACCCTACAAGTGTTGGTGCACAACAGACCATGGGAACTATAGTCTTATAAGCCTATGAAGTCTGATCTGCAAGGCCATAGAGTCCATCATGATTGAAGTCATAAACAGAGCTATTGGAAGCCGACAAACACACAACCCTACCAACTTTGGTTTGGTCATGGGCAGATCATGGTTCCCAAACCTGCTAGACTGTTTGCAAGGCAGCCACCCAGGACATACATCACTGAATTCAGCTACACACGTCCCACATAGACTTTGAATAGCCCTTTTCCAGCATCCCAGACACATGTCGTATCCACAAAATCAACAATCTGTGCATAAATATGTATTGTCATATGATGGATTGGCAACTGGTCCACAGATAGATCACACAAGCTAAGAATTGTGGAGTCCTTTTCAAGCTGTTAACACCTGCTGTCTCCCATGGCACAGTCCTGGGATTGCATAAAACAAAGTGCACACACTTTACCATGTCTAGTCTGACGATGTCAGCATCCTACAAATATAGCAGGAGAAATGAAAACACCCAGTAAACCGTATAGCACATCGTGTTAATGTGTACCTCACTGATATCATAACATAGTTAGGTAGGGGTTTGAACCTTGCAATTGCTGTGTGTGTGGGGGGGGGGAGGTGTGTGTTTGTGTGTGATTTCCTTTGAGAGGAATGCCTTTTTGGAGACTAGGAAAACACCTTATAAGAGATAAATTCCTCTTTGGCAAGTCTGATGATGTCAGCATCCCACAAATACAGCAGTGTAAATAAAAACTCCCAAAAAATCATATAGCATGCTGTGTTAATGCATGTCTTTCTAGTATCATAACATAGCTAGGTAGGTGTTTGAATTCTGCAATCGCTGAGTGTGTGTGTGTGGGGTGTATGCTTGTGTGGGGTGTATGCTTGTGTGTGATTTCCTGTGAGAGGAGTGTCCTTTTTGGAGACTAGGAAAACACCTTAAAAGAGGTATATTCCTCTTTGGCAAGTCTGATGATGTCAGCATCACACAAATACAGCAGTGGAAATAAAATCTCCCAGTAAAGCTTATAGCGCATCGTGTTAATGCATATCTTTCTAATATCATCACATAGTTAGTAGGGGTTGGAATCCTGCAATTGCTGAGTGTGTGTGTATGACACTGTTAGTCAATGTGTTGTGGGTTTTGCTTTTACTACTGTATGACATATCAGTAAAACAACAGTATGTGCATTGCACACTTCAGGTATCTGTGGGGCAAATACATATATGTACATGTGACCTCAATTAGTTCATAGGTGTGAAGCCTGCTTTCTACATGAATACATCTGTTACCTTTGACAGATTGTGCTGCTGCTTCTCAGACCTTAGGTCACATTATGTTTGTGACAAGGCCAGCCACTGTAGTGATCTGTGGCCTAGGTCATCTGTGTCACACACACCCATGACAGTTTCTATAGAATAGTGTGAGTGAGGGTTCATGCCTGGGGTATATTTCAGACATGTTCAAACACAACAAAGTCTGTCAATAATGGACATTCATTATAGGTGCACAACAACTTTGTGGATATGCATACAGACCCCTTATTGCTTATGTGATACACTGAGGGACTTCAGAATACCTTTGGAAATGTGAATACCAAAGGACAGATGACATAACATGTGGCTGTATGTACACATCGGTACACCTTCTACATGTTGTGGGCTACTACCTATGTGGTACTGTCGGGATACTATGTTTAGTAAATGGGGATGACAATGCTATAGTTGGCTTATAGCTTTACAGCATGGGTTGGTCAACAGGTATCTGTCTGTATGATACCCTTGTGGAGGATAAGTGTCTCATCCGGAGAATGCATTGTAGGCCACTGTATGCATTACCAGATGTGGACGGACATAGCCCTAGTGTGTTTGCTTGTACCTAATAGGACTACATGCCAAACAGGAGTGGTCCCAGGAATGGATGACAGTCAATACCACTGGTTACTGGTATAGTATAGTACCGGAAGGATCCAAATGCATATCCTACATATGTGTGTCAGTTGTCAAGACATCATCTAATGATTGGTTATAGTCAGGCTGTTGAGGTTGTGTATACTACCAGAATGCAAACCAATAACTAATATTAACAGTATCACCCACAGCATAGTGTCAAACCATGTCATACACACATGTGTACCCAAGTTGAAACATATGTGTAGTAAAATGCATTCTGGCCACCAATAGAAACTATGAAGTGTTAACACTGTGTAATACAGGGCATGTCACCCTTCCCATGTGTCCACTATGCACGTACATGCAGACAGTGCACCTCCACCATGTTCACAAATGTACACCTGCAAATCTGTACTGCAATATCACACACGTAGTGTCCACTCACCAACACATGCTGCCAGAACTACACACATCAGCCAAGTGGCACATGAGCAGACAAATACATTTTTGGAATTAACACTGGTGTGAACAATACTACATTGATAATCATAGCTTTAATGCATCATGCCTGCTCAGATATACCTACAAGGGTGTCATTACACTTTACTGTTGACAACATGCTAACATTGCTACACTGCTATTAAGTCACCCTGTGCATCAACACCATGTTAGCCTGTTCCTGCATCAATGTTACAGATGACAGGAGGTGGCACAGTTTCATCATATGCACAGGGTGTGTTGTTGGCTTGCCAGAGCCCAACAATGACCCATCCAATCGACATGTATGTGTGTGTGTGTGTGTGTGTGTGGGGGGGGGGGACAACAGAACAGCATGGGTCAATGTTGATGTAATGTGTGTGTATGTGTTAGCCCTAGGTGTTTGGTTTATGTGTGTGTGTCTGCATGCACACAGTTCCACCATGTGGCTGCCAAATGTGGGAGGTTGTGGGACAGCCACAGACTGTACCTGCCAGGCTGTACAGATCACCATCTCTGGCCATGGACACAGTACCTGTGCCTGTCAGGGGTGTCACGGACAGTATTGGGTACTAAGCCAGACTGGGTACTATCATCAGAGGCAGAGGGATGTCGAATGGACCCATGTCCCTGCTGGGACTGGCCAGAGCAACGTGCACGTTGCTGAGGCTGGTACTCTCACTACGGGAGCAGCTGTGACTTGTGTGTCATCCACGATGACTGCCAGCTGATGATGTTGCTGGCATATGTCCATGTCGATGTCTCAGCCGTCCTGCACTGTCCTGGCACATAGACATGACATTGCGGAGGACATCTAGTGTCTCCCTCCAACGTCTATCAATGACCTCGGTGTAATTATGGATGGCACCGGCAAGGTCATGGATACTGTCATCGATAGCGGTGTTATGGGCCCTCTGTGCCCTTAGGCCTTGTCTGGTGTACCATTCCATATGTGCCTGTGCCTGCATTACAGCCTGGAACATACCTGAGGTTGTAAGACCTGTGGGGGCACGTCTGCCAGGGGCATTACGACCAGCAGTGTTCCCATGAGAACCCCTGGACATCTGCCTATGTGGTACCATTCCAGGAGTCTGGGTATGGCTGCTGTGAGGGGATGCATGTGCCATAGATACCACACTATCCTGGTCAATGCCTACTGTATGCTGTCCCTCAGCTAAGGCCACTGGTGATGAGGGATGTATTGGCAGTATGAATGTGCGCATAGATGAGGTGGAAAGCTGTGTACTGTCAATTGGCGGACCAACGACAGACCCTGTCAAACCTGCCTGTGCCACAACACATGTATCATCATTTCCACTATTTGTGGCAGTGACTTCAGGTTCCCTGTTGCACTCAACCAACACAACCTCAGCACCTGTGAGAGGAAGACAGGAAATACACTTTACAATCTGTACATGATGTTAGCACACATGAACACATGCACACATGCACACAAATACACTACTCAGTAAAGTTGACACACATACACACACACACACACACACACACACACACACACACACACACACACACACACACACACACACACACACCAACAGCAATCCAGAACATACTCATTAGTGGTTGATGGTGGAGTACAGTATCACAAGCCAAAGAGTCCTATCACACATGTCAGCATGCAGGATGTGTGTTGCTCAATAGCATGTAGTGCGAGTGTAGAGAGTCCTTGTTAATAACAGTATACATGTCTTTGATGCATGTGAGTTGTTCAATGATTGGCCTCACCCTGGAACACAATGTGTACATGGACACAACATTGCTATGCAAGTATTAAATGCTTTCCAATGTCCTGTGCACCATCACTCATAGGTATACATACCATGGCCGGATGCACACAACTGTCAGGTATATAGCAATGAATGATATGTGTAGTACTGTAGTTACTGTAACTGGATGTAGTGTAGTACCATGAGCCATCATCAGGCAGCACCATGTGGTCACTCAAGGCCACTAATGTGTGCCACACTGGCAACTATCTTGCTGTACCTGAACTGCAGCACTTTGTCTAAATTAACCATTTCACAGGCAGTTGTTACATGGGTATGTAAGGTGTTCAATAGGGAGCATTGCCTAACATGAATGTGTTGTGTGTTGAAGAGTGTCACACTTGCCCCATGATAGGCCTCTACCCCTCAGGTATAGTATGTGTGCTGTGTGGATGACATTTGGGATACTGGAGTCTGACCTTACAGCAGGTGTCTAAATACGCCATGTGTATCATATTAACACTTACTACGTAAGACAAATTGGTGTATGTTGTGTGCATGTGTATTGACTCTGCCTATACAATGTCCACTACAGTGTACCACAATTTGTTGGGATGCTCTGTGCATTGAATATGTCTGAGGCAGCTACTCATGTTACTGGGATGTGCATAGTCCCACAGAAAACATGCAGAGCATGCATTATGTGTACGTGTTTTAGATGTGTATATGGCCTACAACTATCCTATGACATGCACATGTTATTTTCTATATTAAATGTAGAACACTCACCAGCATGGGTCTGCTGTTTACTGTCACACCAGAGGGACCTACAAGGATATGAGAAAGTTTGTCAGTGTCAACAACTATGGCATTGCTACTGTGAGCTTGCAATTTTACAGTAGTACAATGTGTGACAGTCACAGGCATGCAGATTATGTTCCAAATTATCAGTATTGCACAACACCAGGCACCGCATCTTCTAAATACACAGTACACATCTGACATATGCATGTTCTAACAATCGAGCTAACAGTAGTCTACAGATATGCCATGTTACCTGCACGCTCTGAGTCAACTTGCTGGGTGACTCCGGCCTCCATGATGACACATGCCTGTTGTAGTGGTTGGCCAGGAGTCACCATGCTGAGGAGCAGCTCTTCCACACTGGTGAGGGGCGGGTGTGATGCTGCACCACTACCTGTGGCAAGCTGTTGTCTGCGGACATCGGAGGCATGCTGCCAGACATGTCTAATTAAATCACTGCAGTGATGGCGAACCTGCTCATAAGTCTGGTTATGCATGCCTACGTCTTTCACCCGATGGACAACATCTTGCCACAGTGCAGTGCACCCATGCTGGTCCTGGCTGGTTCTGGAGAACAGCAGGGTGTGATGTTGTAGTAGGGTAGCTATGATTATTTCCTCCTCTTCAGGGGAATATACAGGGTTATGATGGTGAGACATGTCCCTGGAAGACAATAAAACAATAATTGTGAGCAAGTCATGTGGCACACAACATTCTAAAGTACAGACATCAATGAAATGCCATATATAGCAACCTACTGGCTGTCAGTAGATACACACTTTTAATACCACATATCAGTGCTCAGCCCACAACTGCCTGACAGTACCTGGCATGTTCTATACATTAAACCATGTTCTGCACAGCAACAAAGTGAAATCAGTATGTAAGACTATACAACAGTACATGGCACACTGTATGTGACACAATGCACCACCTAGCCACAGGAGGTATATATCAAGCTAATGCATGAAGAAAAATGTCATCCATTGCAATGAATGTAAAGTACAGTTACAGTATTACCAGTATACCCCAGTAGTCTTTGATGCCAAACTCCTGCCTAACATATGTGCACAATTGTTGATATAGGTGGCATACTGCTGTACTAGACTATACATGTTGGTAGATACACACCTATACCATGTAACACAGATATGATTGAGGGCATGGTACAGGCATAATTACACACACATTAGACATACATACAACACACAAATGTATGCCAACCCAGATGAGCTTTACCTGTATACCATACAGTACTGTGTGTCACTACTTACAAAACCTTATGCCTCAGGTATGTAATCTGTGAGGACTACAGGGAAGACACAAAACAGTGTTTCCAAACAATGCGAACATACACCATACTGTACTGTTTAGGCCTACAGCTTCAGGTAGTACTACAGTTCATATGGGAGTTGGATTCACCAGCAGTACCACTCACTAAGCATACATGTATTGCTTTAGCCTACAATGGGACACCACAGTCGACAACAAGGGACTACGTCACACCGTATGCCATACTACTTTTTGTGCATAGCAATAGCATACACATCTTTTACTGGGATCACAGCTAGGACACAAACTACCATGACAGAAACAATTTCACACTAAGCTATCACACCTTTACAGACCTTGTACACATTCACCAACACATTGACCATCACACTTAGTCAACCTCACAGAGTAATTATTGCACTAAGTACATGTGTGTGTGCATTGTGTCATGGGTAGGTAATACGCTATTGGCCCTAGGGCCTACAGCAGCCTAGCCATACGCTACCCTGGCCCTTGACACACATGTAATTTAATTTCACTTGCCCCTGTCGACCAGAGCCACAGAGGTGATTCCCGGGGTGTATTTCCTATCTCCCAAACAATCATCAGGAGTATTTATGACAACTGCTAATGAGGAGCTATGTTTGCAATTGATAGGTGGTTTGTTCCAGAGTATGGCATATCTCTGAGTTAGGACTCTACCCCTCCAGCATGTGCTGTTTAGTGAGCTGACAAGGTGTAGGGCTCTAGAGCGTGTATCTGGGAGGGATTGTAATATGTTTATGTGGAGGATGTCCAACAGCCATGGGTGTGACATAGTTCAGTATGTTAGGCAGAGGACACCTCTGGATAGGGGCTATGCAACACAGTGTAGCTGTGTTTTTGTGAGTCGGTCTGCATAGGGCATCTGTTTGAGGCCAGTATTACTCTTTGTGAGGTATGTCTGTGGCCTTTCCAGTTGCTGTAGTTGGCATTGTACTCTCTAATGGGTTTTAAGTGTGATAAGTAGAGGGGAACACTGACCTATATTTCCCTAGATGACACATCTTTTGTGATGACGTGTACCACGTAGACAGAGTACATGACCAGTGTGGCACTGTGATTATCAAAGGGGAGGCTACTGTCCACCTGTGTCCCATGTTCCCTTATCACACCTTCAGTGTTAGGTAGACTACCACCTATGTGGTAGTTAATTGGTACAGTGTTCTGGCAAGAAGGGATGGCACTGCAGTGTCAACACTGAGCTTCAGTCCATACCTTGGTCGCCAGGAACCTGTTGCAGTAAGTATGCCCCATGTCTCTCTCCCTCTATATATATATAGCTCCCACTTGTGGACATATCCAGATGGTAGACAGAGGTTAGCCTATTATTCTTTGTCTGTGCACCACACCGGTGGCATTGTCACAGTTGGTTGCTAACAGTACATGGCTACATCCTTTGATATTTCTGTGCTGTACTCCTACATAAGGGTATGCTTGTGGGACTCATTCCAAAGCTATTTGCTGAGTGTGTAACAGCAGAAAAGCTGAAATGCCTGTGTGTTTCTGCCTCTGCCAGGCCTCTGATACACTCAGGTATATATTTGTACAGCCTCAGGGAAAGGTACATATAAGTGGGGTACACTTGTAATATATTACAGACCTTAAGTTGAGACTGTGAGAGAATCAGAGCATATGTATTAATACACCTTTTCTGACGTGCATTCAGTGTATACTATTACTTATTGACATTATTCATTAAGTGTAATTCCCCACTTTTTGGCCTACCATCAGTACTTTTCAGAGGGATTCTGAGGGACAAAGCTAACATTTGTTTACAAATCAGTGACATCCCTGAAAAGCAGTCACAGTTGGGAAGTATGGCCTCTGCCCTATTCAGATATGTCAGTGTTTATCCTGCTCTGATATGGTGTGGTGTTTGTAAAGTGCTGCTGTAACATTATTTCCTGCTTGAATGGCTGGTCCTCTTTTCACAGTCATGTCATGCAATTCCACAACAACTGCTAGTAAAGATCCACAGAACAAGATTTGTGTTATGACATTCCTATTTTCCCCTTACATTCACTCATTGTAATGCATGATATATTTATTACAGCACCAACTTGTTGTAAATCTACTGTGGCCTAGTGGTACTTCATGCAGTGTAGTGTGTCCAAGGTCTGGGGTTTGAGACTGATTGAGGTGTTTTAATTTGCTGCTCAACAGAACAAGGGCCCTGCCATGCAGAGTGACTAAGGCACTTTTAAGCAGTTGTAAGAGGGTTTGCGTGGGTTTGTGTGACGCTTAGCAATACTTAGCTAAGCGCGCACATGCGCACACTCACTCAAGCATGCTAACTACTGCTTAAAAGTGCTTACTCCCGCAAACCCCCGTGCTAATTTCTTTGAAAGAAAAGAAAATGGGGAGATAGGAAAGTGGTGAAAAAGGGGGCACAAAGAGGGAAAGACAGTAGGGAAACAAGCTCGAGATGTGCAGGACAGGTGTAGGGAAGGTCCATAGCTGCCCATTTCTTTACCAGCAACAGCTGTGCATATGCAATAAATTTGGAGTGAAATTTGAAACCTTCCACCCCTGAGAGAGGGGTGAGGACAACAAAGTATGTTGTACTGCCAATTATAATTATCAGTTTACATGTCCAGTGGACATGTGTGTGAAATGGGCAGCTATGTATGGGGCGTAATTTTTTTGTGTGAACAGATTGCCCTTTTTTTTTTTTTCAGGTGAGAGTGGAAAGTGAGGTAGAGGAAGTAGGTATATTTGGGGAGGTAGGTTGGGGAGGTAAACAGACAAGACAGACAAGACGCATACAGGGGCAAAGTATGACACATGGGGTGGGTGAACAAAATTGACAGGGACGGATGTTTGGAAATCGCAAGCCCATGAGCCCACAGATGGTAACAGTGGAACTGAGATCCCCACCCATAGGCAGTCACCACTGCACCTTCACAGCCCCAAGGGTGACTGTGCTGGGGGCTGTGTAGGAGGGGCAGGCTCACCCATGAGTCGCACCACTCTCGCCTTGAGCTGGCGTAGGGGATCAGCGACTGAACGCTGGATCTCCCTATGCACCACAGCCCGGACCCTTTGAAGAGTGACAGGTGGCCCTTTTCCGCCCATGCTTGCATGGGGGAGACGAGCCCCATCCCCTGCAGTGCTTCCACCCGATGGTGGCACAGGACCAATGGGGGAGGGGAGCCCGGGCTGGGCACCGGACCTGCTGGTGCCAGGTGCAATTGCCAGTTGAGGATGGACAGGTGGGTCCGCTGGGACCGGCCTTCCCATACGGTCTGTGATTAGGTGTGTTTAATTACAACATAAACAACAGCATTCCAAATTAGTTGTAACAGCATGCAGTAATATTCCCATTAACCCAACACACCAAGGTTCCAACAGTTGAACAGCAAGCATAAAACATGCATATATTGAACGACAGTGGACATTCCAACAGCATGCAGGGATGATTGGTGGCAACAGGCCACCAAGATTGTGATGTTTGAACAGGGCACATGCATCAAAGTAAATGCAGATATTTATAAACCAATAGGACATATGTCCCAACAAATGTTTTGAGATTAGACATACCCATTGAGGTGTGGAATTGCATTCTTTATGCACATCCAGTAGGGTGTAGAAAGAAACCTCAATTAACATCTTATAAGTACTTTTATTCTACACTACATTCCTATTGATTGCAGGTGTATATCCCCTACATGTATTATTACACTTGGCAACATGCATTAGGTTGTGTAATGAGTTTGGCTAGTTCATTATATAACTGACGTATATCTGACATATTAACTGTCCAAGATGCAGATGTTACTGCTACATAGTTATTTATTTTATTTATATTTCTATATCTACATATCTGGATGTGTTCACATGACATTTTCAGTTACATTTCTACAGAACCCTACATTTCGTGTAGCACACTCACATTTCTGGGGAACACATTAACAAGCTACTCGTGTGCCACATTTACTTATGCATGCCAGCCATTAACTGACTGTTGAGTACTGTATATATGCTTCACAGCTACTGGCACTTCCATCATTCACTTTATATGGGACTGCCCAACTGTGGGTTGACAGCACTTATTACAACAGTACTATTTGTATAATGCAAGGGTACAACAACATTTCAAAGTAAGTGACACAGACATACTCCAAGTATTATACCTTTATTAACTACATTGCACACTTTTCTACAGGCTCTCTCCTTTATTTGATATTACAGTGCATACGGAAGACATATTCAAGACATATTATACCTTTATTAATAGGTAACACTCTTTTTCAGGCTTGCTCACTTATTTTATATGATAGTACATGCAGAGATATTATTCCGGACTTATTTTACCTTTCTTAATGGGTTACTATACTCTTTTTCTGGCTCTCTGACTTATTGTATATAACAGTACATGCAGAGGAATTATTCAGAGCATTTTATGGCTGTATTATTGGGCTACAACACTTTCTTTCAGGCTCTCTCACCTATTTTATATAACAATACATGCAGAATAATTACTAACCTGCCTGGTGGCACAGCCTTAGCAGCCTATCTGCATAGGCTTGCTGATTCACAGCACGACACCTGCAGCTGTGAAGTAAATGAAGGGATATTGAGACATACTATCCATTATATAGACTCAATTAGCATGTCTTACATACTGCATTCCATGGCTACCTACTCAGTAGTGGGGCATCTTGCATCCCACAGGCCTCCTGTATCCATCGGTTCAGTAGATCCTGCTTCCGGCTCTTCAGGTCTGCATGGTGGTGACGGACCTGCTCACCAGTCCGAGGGACGCCTGTGGCACTGGTGAGATCATGAGCTAACTGGTTCCAAGCCTCTGCTTTGTACTCTGTCCCTTGGAACTGGCCCTGCAGGAGTCTTGACTCATGACGGTGGACAAGGAGCCAAACCATGTATTTTGACTCCTTGATGCCCCAGCGTTGCGCTTGAAAGTGTGTACCCTCTCCAGCACCAGCCATTCTGACTGCAGATGGGAGCTACAATCAGTTATGGTGAGTATTCCCGCCTATGCAGCTTAAATATGCCACATTTCCCGTACATTTTTATGATTGGCTGTTTTGAAAATTCTCGGCTGACTGCAGACCTGCTTAGCAATGTTTAATCTAGCATTTATAAGTATATATATATGTTAACAGTGGCTGTTTATTCTAAGCTGTCATGGCTTAGTGGTTCAGTACTTTGATTATGGTGCACAGTGTCCTGGGTTCGAACCTTGTCATTGCTTTTTATTTTACTACTGTCCAGACAGGCTAGGGGGTGTGGCTGTGTTTAGGTAAATTTGCTCTGCATTGCTCCACGTTGCCCGATGGTGTGCTGGTTGGCACGGCGCGCACCTCTGCGCAAACCGATTGTACTGGGTAAAGTGCTATTTAGCTATGGGCAAGTATATTGTGCTGGGTAAAGTGCTGCTTAACTACGAGCAACTATATTGCGCTGGGTAAAGAGTTGCTTAACAACGGGCAATTATATGAAAGGATCCTTTATAAATATACATTTTGTTCACTCATACATAGGCCATTTCAATGCTTTTTAGTAAAATTTTAATCATATATATCAGGAATTATTTCATATACTAATTTAAAACATAAAATAGAAAGGGGAGTGGTGGGACTCGAACTGTGAATGCCTTCTCTTTGTGCGAAGGCTCTACCACTATGCTATTGGGCTTAAGTTGCATAAGTATTCTTTATTATGCTCTTCAATGTCGGGATTGCTAACTGCAGCTAAGCAATGGGCACACCCGCGCAAACACGTGCAAATACGGGCAGCTATATCGGGAATTAGAAAAAAAAATTAAAGTTTTACTTTTTATAACTGTACTAGGGGTTTACAATGTCAGGGAGTGTAGTGTTGGGTACGCAGACATTTGAGCGGACTCGCTCATGTGTGTTGACATTTCACAATTCAGACACTTGCAGGGGCGTGGACCTTTGGACTGCTCGGCAGTCAGACACGCCCCCTGTCTTCCTGCATGGTCCGTGTTAGACTTGGAGTGGAGTCAGCGTGCCCTCATGAATATGCATTGCACGCTGACGTCATACCGTTCAAATGCAGTTTCCAAGTAAGACTTATTTCGTCTTACATGGAGAATTTGTGAATCCGGGGGCATATAATTGAGTTTTTGAAAACTCAAAGCTTTTGAATGGAGACTGCAATACAGCAAGGATTTGGAAATTTACCCTTTTCCTCACTGTAGTGCAATCTTGGAGTTGGTATATATAATTTGCAGGTGGTGAGGGGGGTGGAGGGGGGCTTACTCCCCCTGCAAAAACATAATTTTTTTTTCAAGTTTTTGGAAACTCAGTCAAATTATGTCTTCGATATTTTTTTTTGAGTTTCCAAAAAGTCAGTAATCCGACATAGATCCCTCTGGGAGACATACTAGCCCTCACTGCTGTTAATCTGAGCGAATGTAAAACCTGAGAGCATTATTACTAAGAACAATGTAATTTCCACATCAGTAAATTATTCTCTTTACTTAAAAGCTAGCATTTGCTTAAAGTCATATTCATGTGGAATTTGTGAATATAAGGAGTCAGCACCATTTCTAGCATAGCTACATAAGTCTGTTTAGTATTCACTCAACTTATTTTCTTAATAGTTACTAAGTATTTAAGAAACATAGAAGTAAAATGTTCTTTAAGCCTGAATTCATTATATTATAGGTCTCAAAGGAGATTTACTTTTTTGTTATGTATTTTGAGTTTTCCAAAAATACTAAATGTAAATATGGTACCTGTATTAAATATAAGTAGTTTAGCCATTGGTTGTGTGCATTTCAAATAACATTGTAACAATCATCACATAAATGTTATAACGCACAGGAGAAACTCTATACAAAACCATTCTCAGTAATTGTCGTACTCATTGGGACAGATTCCAAGACTTGCTCTCAGTGTAAATTATTTACTTCAGTGTGCACCAGATTCAAAGCACCAGCTCTCAGCCTGATCTCAAGTAAGTGGTCATTTACAGTAACAAGTCTTTTTGGAAATGGGGCTACTGTAAACTATAGCTCCCACCCTGTCAGCTTCAGATGTGTGACCAGAGCTATTCAGTTTCAAATTGTTTAAAGCTGTTCTCTCATTAGCAGTCAAGTTATGAAACAAACTCATACTGTCTGGCAATGATTTAAACACACACACACACACACACACACACACACACACACACACACACACACACACACACACACACACACACACACACACACACATATGTGCACATACATCTGTTTTAAACTAGCCATTACAAGATATCATAAAGGCAATAATTAATGCATTATCATTTTTTTTCACAGAATGGTTGTGGAAGCATGAGTTGTCTTTCTGAAGAGGTGATACAATTAAATTGTATTAAATTAAAGTCAACAGATCTCCCTAATACAAAATGCAGATCACTCCACACTCATATGCACATCAAACAACCTGTCACATTTCCAAAAAAATTACTCAGGGAACTTTAACAGCTACTGATATATAGCTCTCTAACTCACAAATCATACTCAATAAAAAAAAAATACTTATTTTCTTCTCCAAATCCCTCTCTCATTAAAAAACAAAATTTAAAATCCTGTCTGTTAATAATGCAACCATTGAAGTCACTTCTCATAGCAAATTATTAGGGATGACAGTGGATGATAATCTTAAATTTGACTTGCATATAGAAAATTTGCATACAAAACATCTCCAAAAAACTAGAGATACTATACAGAGACAAAAGCTTCCTCAGCAGTACAACTAAAACTACACTTACCTCTTCTTACCTCCTGCCCTCACTACTTTATGGTAGCCCCATCCTTACTAACATCCAGATATCACAAAAAGCATAACATGAGCAATGCTTTAATAAAGTGGCTAAATTTGCAGCAAACACCTCTTTCAGAATCTACCACTGTATAGCACTAAGAGGCCTAAATTGGTTAGAAATACCCCTCCAACTGACATATGCACCGCGTCTTACCACTTAAAAAGTTCTCTAGTACCATCTGCTTGTCCAGCACTGAATAATGTTCTATACAACTATGTCCCCACTCAGTCATTACAATACAATTACCAAAAAGTCTTTTCTGTTCACAAACCTATAAAATCTGCTGGGCATGGTCTGGGGTCTATATTAGAAGCATGAAAACCCTAAACCGCGAACGCTCACATGAGCAAAAATGTCGGGAATTGAAGTTGCTATTGTGGGGGGCTGCATCCCTCACACCCCCCGCTAACTAAATAATCTAACTCCGAGGTCACACTACAGTTAGGAAAGGGCAAATATCCCATGTCTCACTGTAACATGACCCCGCAATCACACTTTCGAGTCCCAGCATTTTCGTTCATGAGAGCGTTCGCGGTTTAGGGTTTTCGTGCTTCTAATATAGACCCCATGGTCTGTACTCATATCATGTTTCTAAGGCCAGGAACTCCTTTTCTGTACCCATCATTTCAATACCCTCCCTCCAGTCCTTTAAAACCATTCTGAAAGACTTCCTAGTCAAAATCTGTCTCTTTTCGTATTCAACCCCAGGATAAACTATAACACTAAACATGAACAAGTACTTGTTCAGACCTAACACCTCCTTACTCCCCTTCTTCACTCACTTCCTTACTTCAATCAATTTGTCTTCCCTGACTATCTGTCTAATTTTGCCATACCCCTGTTTTTTTTCCTGCCACTTTATATTGCATTTCCTCTTTGAACTATACTATTTTACATTTGATTTCTCTAAACTGGCTAAAACGTCTGTAGTTATTAAGTAATTTTCATATAAGTTGAATCTATTCTTAACCAATGTTTTCACATTTTGTCTAATTTTGTATAATTATGTAAAATGTACCATCATCTGCTCAGCCCAGTCCCTACCCAAACTGCAAAAAGTCACACAGGAAGCCTTTTCCTCTGTTGAAACTTGGTTATCCGATGCCCAATTAATACTCAACCCAAACAAAACTAAACTACTCATCTTCCAACCCACCAAACATACTCAAAACAACTCTCACTTTAACATCACAGAAAAAGACAACACCACTATATACCCAAATGAACACACCAAATTGCTAGGAGTGGAAATAGACAATAAACTAAAATTTGACATTCACATATCCATGACCATAAAAAAGTCCACAAAAAACTAGGAGCGTTATACAGAAATAAGCAACTTCTCACCAAAGCAGCAAAGATTTCCATAGCAAATTCCCACCTTATCTCCACCCTACTTTATGCCTCTCCAATATATACCAACCTAAGGCAATGCAATCTAAACAAGCTAGAGACCTGCTACAACAAAATTGCCAAATTCGCCACAGGGGCATCCTACCATAGTCACCACTGTCTCTCACTTGTTGAACTGGGCTGGCTTGAACTCCCTCATCTCCTTCAATGGTGTCAACTCTCACTCGCCCACAAACTAGTAAACCATCCACTAAAATGTCCCATCCCTCCAGAATCTACTCCAACCCTATCGCGCCACCAGACCACTAAGATCCAGCAACAAAAATCACTTGCAGATTACTAAAGCCAATAACTCTGCTGGTGAAGCACTATTCTCTTGCACCATAGCCAAATTATGGAACTCCCTCCCACCCACAATTACCTCCATACCATCATGCACCCACTTCAAAACTTTACTAAAAGTGCACCTAAAAACATGCTGGCTATGCCCTTGCAACTCCCACTCTAATATTACCCACCCCATCCAACCACTACCTTTCTTTCCACTCCACTAACTACCTTGATTATAGCAAGCTCAGATGCTCATAAGCCTAGTACTTATACAGCAGGAACTTCTTATTGTAACATTTGTTAATGTCTGTTATGTACTTTGCAGATAAAGATTCTAGTTGTCTACTGATGTACTATGTTCTTCATCTGTAAATATGTTGTAAGTAATTGCTATGTAAATTGTTAATCACTATGCAATCCAATGTAAGTACTGTCTGTTTATTTTAACTGTGGAGCTTTTCTCCCCGGGCCTCCACTGAAAATGGACCTACGTCCAGTCAGACACTCCCGGTCAACAAATATAAATAAAATAAATAAATAAATAAATAAATAAAATATAGTTGTTTTTGTATTATTTTTGAAGATTGTAAAATTATTGTTTTTAGAATGTTTTATAACACTTTGAAACTTTTCTCCACATACCTCTGCTGAAATTAACACCTACCAGTCAGGCTTTCACTTTTTACACCTACAAATAACAAAGCTCTGTGCTACATTAATCCATAGCTGGGAGAGCACATGGCTAATTTGCCAATCATCTCTTCTACTGGATTAGTATTTGGTTTCCCAGGTGAGATCAATCTCCCAGCTATGGCCACCACTAGCGATAACAGTAGTGGGAAGTGATTCCTGAACTGAAAAGGCTTATTATGATGTGAAACCTTTCCATGTAAAGGCTCTTTCATCACTGTAAGCCCTTCTGAATCACAGGGTTTGTTTGTAATACAAAAGAAGAAGTGCACACAATGTGCAGGTAGTGCTCCATGGAAATTTGGGTGCTGTGGTCATTTGGGATTACCGACAGAAAGAGTTATAGTTCAGTTCAGGTCAACAATTGTAACTGGAAATCTTTTAAGATGTCATTAATATGATTGTCATTGTTTGTTGTTGATGTTATTATGATTATTATTATTATTATTATTAATTACTATTATTGTATTATTATTATTATTATTATTAGATCAGTGTTTTTTGTGTGAATTTTCTGGAGGGGACATTAATTTATGTCATCCACTAAATCTATTACACTATTTTGGACAGAAGATCTTGCAATTTTTGTCAGGAGAACGGGGGCATTTAATTAAAAAATGTTCAAAAGATGTGACGTTTGTAGAAAGGTTGTGTTAAACAGAATTCTGCAGTAGAATGTACTTAATGCAATAAACCAGGACACTATCAGATGTATTACCCAGAAGTGAAAGACAGTGCAGCAGAGAAGAAGCTGAAATAATAACTGCTTTTGAGAATGCTGCTGCTAACACTGAAAATATGAATGGTGGCTATGAACAGAGAAAAAAAGAAATAAGCAATGTTATACAATACAAAACGATCAATTTACAGAAAAATAGTGGTAAGAAAGAGAGAGAGGAATAGGAGGGTTACACACTACAGCTATGTTTTCTGTTTTGCATACTTATACAACAGAAGCTATATGAAGTGTAGAGCAAAAATTGCAAGAAGATAGGGAGCACACTAGGGAAAAAGTGATTACTTGCAAAAAGTTGAAAATTTTAAATTACAAAGTGAAAAATCAATAACTGATTTGAATATGTTAAACTTGAATGTAAATTGTGCTACAAGTTTTTTGAACAAAGTTCACAGTATGACACTACCTGATATATATATATATATATATATATATATATATATATATATATATATATATATATATATAGATCTAGGACGTTTGCTCAACTGAGTAAACGACCGAAATCCAAATGGCCGGGCATACTTACGCGAAAGTGCTTTTCATCGAAGAAGCACTTTCGCGTAAGTATGACTGTTGAAAAGGCTGTACTACAGTGCGGGTAAGGGAGATTTCCCTTTTCTCCACTGTAGTGTGGTCTCGGAGGGAGAATATTAAAGTAGGAGGGTGTGGGGGGAACAGCCCTCCAAATGGGGGGTGCGGGGGGGGTGAAGCCCCCTTGCAAAAATGTAAATGTAGTTTTTTTTTTATTTTGTCACACGCTTTAACAAAAGTGCTTTTTCGATAAAAGCACGTTCATTAAAGTGTGTTCAGGTTTTATGCATTTGGACGTTTGCTCAGTCGAGCAAACGTCCTAGATCCATATATAAATATATATATATATATATATATATATATATATATATATATATATATATATATATATATATGTGTGTGTGTGTGAGTGTGTGTGGGGGGTGTTACTAGGCTATCGACATGAAGGTCATTTCAAGCCTAGCCATTTCATCTCAAAGTAATACCATTGCTAGTTAATACCCAAGACTGCATTTAGTAATGACTCCCCATGTCCAGGATATATATATATATATATATATATATATATATATATATATATATATATATATGTGTGTGTGTGTAGGCATACGTAAAAATATCTAAACAGAATAATATTGACACAACAAATATTGGAACTAAGATATTCAAACCCAAAAATACCTAAACTCATAAATATCTAAACAAAAATATCAACAAAATCGAAATTATACTGGGGAAGAGTTTATGTCCTTTACCCACTGTTGTGCAACATAGGTGGATAGATTTTGTAAATAATATGTGTTTATATATTTTGGGGTTCAGGTGTTTTTGGTGTTTATATCTGTGGTCTCGATATTATGCTATTTAGATATTTAAGTATACTCGTATTTGTGTCCGTGTGTGTGTGAGTGTGTGTGTGTGTGTGTGTGTGTGTGTGTGTGTGTGTGTGTGTGTGTGTGTGTGTGTGTGTGTGTGTGTGTGCGTGTATGTGTGTATATGTGTGTGTGTGTGCATGCGCGTGTGTAGGGATGTAAGATTTATTCAGAACAAAATGAAACTGATAAATGTGTGATTTAGGCAGTAGAAGTAATTTGGTCATTTGAGTTAGTAGAATGTTCCATGTGGTTGCATTAATCAGGAAAGGTTGAGAGTTATTTTTAAAAATTAGATAATTACTGTAACAGGTGGAGCTGTGACGTGATTTTTTTTAAGTTGTTTTCTAGAGTAATTTTAGTATATACCCTAAGAAAAAGTATGTTACTTTTAGAAATGCTAGCTATTTTGAAAATAATTAGTTACAGGATCTTTTTGTTTTGTTTTGTGGAGGAGACTTTAATTGCTCTTTGGTGAGTAATGGGAACAGACTTGAAAGCGGGAGCCGACACACATTAATTAATATTATAAGTAAAGCTGATTTAAAGGTATTAAGAGCAGACGAAGGGCACATGGGAGTCATTGGCAACAGCTGTGGTGGGTTATGGTATGTGGTGGAGTAAGGAAGTTGTTTCTTTCAGATCAGTGTCTGTTTAATTTGGAAAAAAGGAGTTGATGATAGTAACAGGGGGAAACGGATATATCTATATATGACAGTTTCAGAGTTTTTGAAAATAGGAAGAGTACAGGTATTTTATGGGAATGAGGAAGCGGCATGCATGAGGGAGTAGTTGGAAACACATGAGTATAAATTAAAAAAGGATTAGCTTCTGCAGACAAAAGCTAAGGTACAAATTTAATAGAAGCCTTTTCAGACTGGTTCCTTTTCAGATAACAAGACAGCAGTCTTAGCAGAGCTCAGTCAAAAAGACTATCCCTGGATTCAAGAAGCTCGGCGCAAGGATGGTTTTAGCCTTATGCTGAGTGTCCTCACTACAGATGGCACAACAGTGCCACTTGAATATGTATGAGGGCACGCCGCCGCACCCTCGACGTGCACAAGAAACGTGTGCAAGTGCAGGGGGTGTGTACAAGTGCTCTACAGAGGTGTAAACATACTTTGACACTTGCAAAACCTACTATGCCTACTATTAGAGCCCACCCCTAATGGTAAGTCAGTAATTCAGTGTCCGTTGATACCGAAATGTATGCTAAGCATACAAGAGTGTCCAAGAAGAGTGAAATAAAATCGAAGTAGTAAACACACAAGCACGTAGTGGAATGTTGAGCTCTGTCCCTAGAACTTTCACAATTAGATTCCCTGTGTCCCTATTATACATTTGAAATGCTGCAATATCAAAGGTGTAAGCAAAGTGCAGTGTGTTTGCGCATCGCTGCCCTCCACTGAGCGTAGCTTACACATCATATTCATTCAAATAGAGAAAAACATGCAGAATCAATATAAATGTCAATAGTGCAGTGTTTAGAGCATCCGCCTAACAAACAGGCATTCACAGCTCGAGCCCAACAATAGCATATATAATTTTCCATGTGGAATGAATGTCGTTTTGCCATAAAACTGACATAAGAGTATCGCATGAGATATTTAACTTAAATATCATTCGAGCAAAGTGGCACTGTCATAATGAATAAGGTACTAGTAAGCAGGTGTAAGCACAAATAAGCAGCAGTAAACACATATAAGCACCAGTAAGCAAATCTGAGTGCACGTGCACGGGTCTAAGCAGTGCCCAGCATAGGAAA
>NC_056746.1:1270048522-1270076022 GCF_019279795.1 Protopterus annectens | reverse complement strand
CCATAAGATCATGTATCAACCCACCAACACACCAATACTTGCTAGCCTCATTTGCCCTTACAGCAGTCTTAAGAATCTACGATCCTCAAACAAACTACTGATCAATACTTGCAGCTCCAATAACTTGGCAGGAGACTCTGTTCTCTAATAATGTCGGAAAGCTCTGGAATCTTCTACCCTCTGAACTAGTATCTCTGTCTTCACTAACACTTTTTAAACAGAATCTAAAACTATTTCTCAAAACGCATTGGTTATGCCCCTGTACTAACCCTGACTAAATTTCTGCCTCTCCACAAATGAATACGCTTCACCCTTATAGACTTATCCTTTAGGAACCAAATGACCATGTTATTGCAATTTAAATATCTGTATATACGTAAATAGTAACACCTCTTGTACATTACACTTTACTGTTTGTGTCTTGCTCACAATGAGTACTGTACTAATATTTTATTATCACCAGCTGTTTTAACTTGGATTGTTGCAACTTTCTTTTTTTGTATTTTGTATGTGTCTTGGAGCTTTTCTCCCTGGGCATCTACTGAAAGGACATGTATCGAGTTAGACTAGCCCGGTCAACAAATGTAAAATAAATAAATAAATAAAGAAAGAAATAAATGACTTATCAAACCAGGCTGTAGATGTACATGGACCAGTGGGTTGTGCAAGCCTGATAACCCATGGGTCGACACAACGTACGCCATGTGTCCCAACATGGGGAGCGTGGGCAATGTGTAGTGGTGTGTTTATACCCCACCTGCACCCACAGTAAGGATGACTGCTGTAGAGGAGTGGCAGGTGGGGCAACTATGGATATGCAATTATGGGCCTAGGCGTGCAGGTGTTGGCTGGTGCAGTCATATAAGTAATATTCCGAAATGGGCATAGCTTACGCCCATACCTCTCAACCTCTAAGAGCAAATCCACTGGACAGGACATAAACCATTGGGGGAACAAATAGGGACCATACCTCTGAACTGTGCCCGATTTCCAGGGACGTCCCTGATTTCGACTCAATTTCTAACTCTGTCCCACTTAATCCCTCCTAAAACTAGTGACATTTGGAGGAAAGGTGGTGAATTACACGTAATGAATAACGACAACAATTAAGAGTTATAAACATCATTTACGTCAGAAAATATGTATGAATTCATATGCTCTGAGTCTGTCAATGTGTCATGTTAATAGCACCCATAATTTAAATGTGTCCCTGATGTTGTTAGGCCGTGTCCCTGATTCAGTTTGTATTTTTCCCCAGTCGTATAAGAGGTCTGATAGGGATAGAAAGCACATATTCCACTTGCAACCTTAGAAAAATGATAAAATATTACGTATGCAGTAGCATGACTCATCTGAAGGATGTGGGTTCCAAAACCCAATTACTTGTTTGTATTGAAGAGTGTCAGTCCCCATGTATTAGCCTGACAGATGCAGATTGTAAGAGGAACACACCAATAATATGAATCAAATAATGGACAGGCCGCGGATTCCATAAAGTCTAATGGCATGCTGTCGCCTAATGGGCAGCCATTCCCAATACTGTAGGCATGTAATCCGATGTAATAGGCATCACAAGGTAATATTGTAGTCCTCACTCCCACCCAGATGTGTGAGTGTCAGATGCAAACACCAAATACAGTGCATTTGCAAGTGCGGGAGCAAGCGGGTGTAAGCCTGTTTGGCCGCCAGTATGCGAGTATTACACTGGTAAAGCAATGTAGAGGCTAACTGAGTGTAAGAAACTGTAACCGGAGGTTAGCATTGCTTAGCTCTGTGCAAACCCACGCACACCCACTCACAACTGCTTTAATGTGTCTTAATCACTGTGTATCCAATGGCCTTGTTCTGCCCAGCAACAAAATAAACGGCCTCTGCAAGGCTCGAAACCAGGACCCTGTACACACAGCTACTGTGATTTACCACTAAGCCATGGCAGATATACAGACATTGGACCTTAATCACAAACATATCATCCAGCGCAGTCATTCAACAGTATAGGAAATGCATTCCATCATGTAGATGTATGTGTGAGTGTTTATGTCCAGATATAGATGCATACATATATATAGATATATCAGGAACATCCCATGTGACAACAAAGCATTACAAAGGAATGAAAAGGGAAACACCAGCAATGCCTGTATTATGTAGTGGTGTTGTCCTATGTAACATCAAGACTCCCTCAGACAGACATGTCATTCATGCACGCAAGCATTTGTACATTGGCCATATACATCACTCTGTACATGTTATTTACATTAACACAACAGTTCCTGTCCAATCATTATGTGAGAACAGTACTCTTGCAAGGTGCTGTGTGTGACATCATCATCATGATAAAGGTAAAAGGGGTAACCATAGAGGGACCGGTAGTGTTGTTTGTATAATGGTGTTGTCCGCATCACGTGTACCTGGAATATTTATGAATCATGCGCATACTAGAATCATGTGTCTGAGAGACAGGGGTGAGGACAACTGGAGTATGCTGTGATGCATATTAAAAGGGTTACATGTGTCCAGTGGACACGTGTGTGAAATGGGCAGCTATGTATGGGGCAAATGTTGTTCTAGGAACCGAATGGCCTTTTGTTTCCGTTGGGTGAGAGTGGGATGTGGGAGAAGGAGCGTAGGTATGCTCGTGGAGGATAGGTAGGGTAGGATGACAGACAAGACAGCATACAAGGTCGGTATATGACACATGTGGGGGGATACACCTCAGACAGGGAGGGGTGTTCAGCAGTCACAAGCCCATGAGCCCCCAGATGGAAACAGTGGGACGGAGGTCCCCAGCCATGGGCAGCCACCATTGCACCAAAACAGCTGCAAAGGTGGCAGTGTTGGGGGCTGTCTAGGAGGGGCAGCCTCACCCTGTAAATGTGACTCTTTGCCCTTGAGCTGGCGTATCTGGCTTCAAAACCCCTTATTGACCCCCTACGCACCACGTCAGGGACTGTACAACAGCAGACATGTTCCTGTCTGAAGCTGCTCCCATGGGAGACAAGCCCCATCCTCAGTGGCGGTACCACTAGAAGGTGGTGCAGAGCCAACAGAAGTGGAGGTCCAAGGCTGGGCCCCTGATGTGCTGGTGCCCGGTGCCATGGCCAGCTGAAGTGGGACAGGAGGTTCTGCCGGGACCTCCAAACTCATACAGCCTATGGTGTTGCAGTTGAAACACAGATATGGCTTAGTAATAGTCAACAGCATTCAGGATTACTTATAACAGCATGCATAGATATGACCATCAACTCAACACAACAGATGGTATACATTTGCAGAGGGAGCACAACACATGCATATATACTGCATGACATCTGTACAAAGTGTAGAAGACTTGTGACTGCAGCTATGAACAGTGGCCCATCATTGGCATGTCACTGAGAACCCCAGACAGTGTCTGTCATACCACTGTTTCATGTGACATATGTCCAATCAGGGATGCGATGGCAGTAACTCATCACTATTACCATGTACTGACTGCAATCCTCACACTATGCTCCTGCAGTTCACAGATATGTGTCCAGTGAGTAACACAGGAAACAAATGGTTCCCCACACTGACTAGTCCACAGATGGCCCTACAAATGGGGGTGCCTCAAAAACAGAGCACTGTCTTGTCAGTTTTAAAACATGCAGAATAGCCATTACTACACACAACTTGTTACACAGGCAGTAGTCTCAATGAAGTATAGCTACACTTACATGCTGTAGTCATGCCTGGCACATCACCCTCCTGTCTTTAGGCTATTTCCCACTGTGTATGTTGTTTGAGGAACATCCAGATATCATCTGTGATGCCGTTTTCCAAACACCAGATCCAGGTACCACTCACAGTGACTGTCATGGGCAAACACCAACATGATGTTCTTAGATATTGTACTGTGTTTTTCATGTGATTGGCTATAGGGACATCATCCCAGCTGTTCCACATGCAATCAGCTAGAGGAGGACTACAATAGGTGCAGAGGTCATCACCTGATCATGACCATCACTTACAAAACACAAGCTGCTGCTGACACCTCCACATCCACCAGACAGTGTGTGGGAGAGACAGACAGAGGCAAAGTACATCAGAGAAGGGCTTGGAGACTAAAACCTAAGCATGGTCTGTCACACACCTAACAGTACAGGTGATCAAACCCCTGACTGACTAGGCATTACTATTACAAGTGCATGCAGTTACTCCATGTGCCACAAAGCTGACATGCTGGTGTGCTGTAAGAACTTATATGTGTGCTGGTGAGCGACATCTGCAACAGAGATATAGTAGACATACATTAGGTGTAGCACACGTGGCTGTCCACATGAACGGATGTCATTGTCAACACAACCACACTCTCTAATGGACTCAAACTGACACTCTTTGCCAGGCCCATAAATACACTTCCAAACTACTTAGTTTGCCACACTGCAGTAATGCACAGGTACTACATACACCACAGGGGATATCCGGAGGGTCTATGGGCTAGAGCATGTAAATGTGTTTGATATCTGTTGGTATACCAGTGGGAGTTATACTGGGAGTGTCTATGGTTGGGAGCATCATACCTCACACGCAGACACAAGGTGCCAGTACTGACATGCATGTGTGCATTGCTTCATGGGTGTGTAGTGGTTGGCTGTGCAAGATGGCTGTACAAGGCTGGGTGAGGGGTAATCCTTGGTATCATGCCACCCGATAATGGTGTGCAGTATTTTACAGGGGTGTAGTGTCTGCAATGTCCCACACAGATGAGTATTGTATGAACTGTCCTGACATCCTGGTTACCATTGTCTATGGCCATAGCTTTGCAATGCATGCCATGTCTGTGTTTGATAGTCCTTGACATGGCCATTGCCTGGGATGTGCACATCTCACAATAATGTACAGTGACATGTACAGGTGTACCTGGTTTGGCTGGCACATGTTGTGTACACAGACTGTTATGCTCTGATATGCCAATACTGGTCTGGTGTGACAGGACCTGCTTATAGTCAGCAGATTGACCCTGCAACTGCATTGATAGCATGATATAAGTATTTCCTGGTGTCAGTGGCATCGGTCCATGCAGGGCACATGTGTAAGGCATTGTATGGCCTCTGTGGAACACATTTGATGGCACCACATATGTTGCAGGCATCCAGTGGGGAACATAGTTAAAGCACATTGTCTGCAATTATATGCCTATTGTACTGCTGTACAAGGTGCCATGTCTCTGCAGCCCACTGCAATCACACTATGCCTACTGTCTGTCATCAATGTGCAGGGTACTAGCAACATAGCGGGATATTCTAGGCAAGTGTGTTTGTGTATGACACATGGGTTCAGGATGTATTCCGGGTAATAGTAGGATTGCATACTTTGTTCACCAGGCCTTTTGCCAGATGTAGGGGTATGGCTTTCCAACACAGTCCCTTAGCTGACTGACATCTCTACTCCTCGTGAGGTGGACATTGTGACATATAAGGTGGACACCATATAGGAAAACTACAAAATTCAGTCTCTGGCATGTCTGGTGGTTAGACACTCACAGCGACCACCACAGAGGCTCTGACAGTCAAACACATACACACACACACACACACACACACACACACACACACACACACACACACACACACACACACCTGCCATGTCTTGGAATAGAATCCCTACCTAACTAGTGTATCACACTACAGAATTACACAGTTACAGCATGCGCTACGGAGATTACTGGGATACAGTAGTCCCAGAGGTGAATGTCTAGGTGGGTGACATCAGCAGGATTGCCAAAGAAGGGCATTTCAAGTGTACTTGTCTGTTACCTGCGTGGACCCACTGCTTACTGTCATGAAAATACATTTACACCTGCTTATAACTTTCTTATGCAGTCCTAATTGACAGTATCAGCAATGCTTGCAGGTCTGGAACCCTGTACCATGCACACAGAGGTCACTGGATGTACCACTAAGACATCCGGGGTGTACACATGTTGCATGGAGTCTATAATGCACATCCTACTACAGGTATTCCACAGTACTGAAAACAAATGGGACAGTCACTTTGTGTACATAACTACAGTACCCTTGAATGTACTGTACTCTGTGAAACAACAAATGCAAGTCTACAGCTGTACATTTGTTATAACTACACATATATATATATATATATATATATATATATATATATATATATATATATATATATATATATATATACACCTGAGGGATGTGCACACACACACACATATATATATATGCATATACACAGACACAGATATATATATATATATATATATATATATATATATATATATATATATAGATATATACATGTCTGAATGCCCTTTGTGACACAGAAGGGTTCCAAAGGAACTGACGTGTACACAAAACAGAGGCATCTCTTGTGTTATAACATTTAAAGCATAAGCAGTTCACCAGAGAAGGGATGGTTGTTGTGTATGTGGAGTTTGGGGTGGGGAATAATGGCTAATGTAATCTACCCCAGGGATTGCGGAGTTAGGGTGGGGGAATGATGGGTATGGACCTACACCCCAGTGACCACTTCTGTGTCACTGCTCGACAGTGGCACAGGAAAATAACATACCCAACTGTAGTCGTGCTTGACTATTCTTTATCATTCTTAAATATGTAATACTTTGTAGACACCGTTCACCACAGATGGCTACCATGGTGTGCTAAAAGACATTGCACATGTGCATGCCTGGCTACAGGGTAGTCACACACACAAACACGAACGCACTTGCCAGTATTGTGCATACACTTCTTGCCTATGTAAAGGTAACTAGTACAGTGGTATGCAGTTGGGGTATGTGCCACAGAACCCATACAATTACACTTACTCTGATTCCACTTCTGAGCTGGGTGACATCACAGGACCAATTACTTGCAGTGGGGAGGGGGGAAGAGAGAGGTTTAGCAGCTGACAAGGAAAAAGGCCAGTGCAAAAGGAGGTATCTCTTTGGAATGCAGCAAAACCCGCTGCCATGACAGGATGCAGACACAAATACACACACACAGCCATTTGCTGACACACACACACACACACAGCCATGTGCTGGCACACACACAAACACACACACACAGTTACCAGTGGTGGGATTAGAACTCCTACCTATCTACAGATCACTATTACAGTACTATGCAGTTACGAGATGCGCCACAGAGATTACACATTCCAAGGCAGTCAGACTGTCCTTCTACAATTGAGGATACAGGGAGACTGACAGTCACGAAGTACATAGCTGTAGACCTGTGTGTTTAAAGTAGGTGCCCATTACAACCTGTATGCACAAACAAGACACATCATCCGCAGGTAGGCCTGAGATGTATAGTTGTAGCACAACAGGAACCTGAACTGGAGTATGGCCATCTGCCAAATGAACAACTACTTTCACTATACAGGGTTACAGTGGGTATGCTCATACACTTAGTAGCACAGGGCCGTTTGGGATGCACTATGACTACAACTACTCAAGGTTATACTGGGCATGCTCATACACTTAGTAACAAAAGGCTTGTTGTATGAACTGACTCAAATTACACAAGGTGGCAGTGGGTATGCTCATACACTTAGTAGCACAGGGCTGTTTGGGATGCACTCCGATTCTAACCACTGAAGGCCACAGTGTGCATGCTCAAACACTTACATGTGCAGAACATGTTGTAATGTACTCCTATTGTAAACACACAGGTTTACAGCTAGGTACATCTTACTTGTCAGTATATATGCACATCATACTGGTTTACTACCTGATACCTGTATGTGGCCCATAAATTATATATCTGTGTCTGTGCTGTGTGATAAACATGCATACATGTACATGAAGTACTGACATATATATGTTATGTATACACATTCATGCATGTGTGGATGTGACAGACAATAGGTTACCTGAGTCGCACAGGCGGATGCTACCTACAGCATGTGTCACACACCTTGCTTCCCTGAAAGGCATACATTGATAGCAGGTTGTGGACAGTGGCATTATACGCGGAACAGTGGCATGTGCAAGCATAATGTGTGAGCCACCTTGTGTAATGGTACTGAGGTGCAGGTGTTAAGATGACCTCTCCTGGCTGTGTTAGTAGTTGTTATTATTAGCAGGACTGCTACCCTAAGTATATCTCACATTGGTCATATAAACAAGTTCTGCTACTGTCCATCACCTTACATGAGGCATTTGTTACCAAGCACATTAATGCCATGTGCAGTAGTGTCATGGTACGGGTGGCAACTGCTAGACCAAAACAATGAGCCAATGTCCTGCTGTTATTATGAGGTTGTCCAGTGTCTGTCATTCCAGGCTGTCATAAACGAATGATGAGCCTTCAATACAGAGCACATGCATCCATGTTACACGTGTGTGTGGATAATACCTAGGTCGCATTTGCCCATATATCCGCATTCCAAGGTAAATGTCCTACACATAGAAGTAACACCCTGACATCTACATGACAATTACATTGGATGCTTATGCTAACCAGTGCTAGATATGCAGCTTTAGTAATCCATTTGATCAGTGTAGAACCTACAGTGGGGAATACTGACATATGTGCAGTGAGGAACACCTGGCTGAAGGCTCTGTAGTGCACAATTGCACTACCACCATATAACTCAGATCCAGACATGTGGGCCATAACAGTGGTATGGACCATTCCAGGTGGTGGTGTACACATATTCATAAAGGCTACTCACATGTAAAGACCACTACTCTGACATAACGCATCAGAGATGAGTCAGGTACAGGTGACAGTGGAAAATGCTGCATTCTAGGCTATATCCTCATATACATCCACCACCGTGTTCCCAGACTACCAACACACATCCATATGTGGTATGACATGGTATTGTAGACCACCAGATAACCCTTGATTGGTGGACTGTACCTAGGCCTACATCAACTATGCAAAGTACCCATGTACAGACACAGCTGCATAATGTGTTATGCAATGCAATAATACCACTGTTTGTAACCAGCTCAGTTGTACACATACCAGGGTCCCTCAGATGTTGTCAGTATTAACACAGTCAACTGTTGCTGTAGGCCAGTAAACAACACCCTCATGGTTGGATATGACCTAACCGCACCTGCCCTGGATATGTACATCCCACACCCATACAACATAAATTACATTACCATAGCTTTAGTTTTCCTTTCTACATACAGGTGGCTACAGTCATTACACTCATGCATATGGCAGATAGCATGCTAACAGTACATAAAGTTTGATATCTATGTTGACAGAGGCAATATCCCCTCTCTACTGGTCACCCATGACACCTATCATATCATACAACACCCCATGTGGCATGTATGCCTTTAGACATGTCCACCTAATGCAATCCCAACAAACATATCCAAGTAACAGGACCATAGGACCTACACAAGGCCTGTATTGACAGACTCAGGGAAATCCAGCTCTGCTCTGTATGTTCCTGAGTAGTCACAGTTGTTATGTTCATGAAATGTACAGCCATGTGTGGCCACAGCTTCTACATATACCCCATGTCAACAATTGCAAGCCATGTATGCTGTGTGCTGTCTGGAAATTAGACTTAGTACCACAATAGCCAGTACATGCTGGGGAGAGATGTTTACAAGCCACAGACCTTGCACATGCTTGAATGAGTGTACTGCCTAGCTCTAACAGAGCACATTGCTGGCACTCTTCCAGTACACGTGAGGTGTGTGTGGCAAATATGATGTGCTCACTGTCTGGCTTCACCATGGCAGTGTCAAGTAACAGTTTGTAGGAGCATGATATGGAATAATGCTGTGTGTGTCTTGCTGATATGTGCTGTTGTCATATATGTACACTTGGCTACTCTGTGAAAGTGGTGGTGTCCTACCAGTTCATGAAAACAACATCCATTATGGTGTAATGCCCAGCTATGTTTCACACATGGCGTGGGGAAGGTGTGGAATGTATCCTCTTGACTGCTAGTGCACGTACTGATGTAGACTACACATGTGTACATGTATTGATGTCTGTGTAGATTCCATGTCTGTGTAGTGTCTGATGTCTGACGGTGACTGTTGTCTTAGTACATCATTCTGTTGCAATACAGCCTCAACATTGCCAATTGTATATGGTGATATGCTCTAAGTACAGTAAGCCATACATGAGGTATGGACAGATGTTTGGACATGACAACTAAGTGGTTGGGCTTCTTTGCAGATGACTGATTACAGAGGACAGCTCACTGGTGTGTTACAACCAGTATTACAATAACCTGTGTACCTGCTATGGTCAGGTTTTGTTAATTGAAGTGGAAGACAGACAATGTAGAATGCTGTAAGGGTGACACTGAAGGCAAACCTCATGACACCTGTAACAGTAATACCTCCCCTGTGCATATATTGTGCAGATATCAGCAGAGTTGTCAAAGGAAAGAGTCAGTACGCATTGTACCAGATGCGATAGTGCTGTACTTTTGTAGTACCTATCATGAGATAGGCAGGTGTTGGATTCACAGTACTGGCATGTGTGGGTATGTGTGTCCATATATGTCACATATGGTTGGGAATACATCCCACATGTTATCACTGTCTTGAACACTGTTGCTGACACCAGTACAGAGTGAAGTGTAGAAAGAAAGGCATAGGCAGGTGGTTAAATTCACACATGTAAAGTGTCTGTATGTGTGTGACATAGGTGTATATCTTTGTAAATGCCAGTGTGTGTGTGTGTGTGTGTGTGTGTGTGTGTGTGTGTGTGTGTGTGTATATGGCTGTCCAGTTCCTGGAGTGAGGCTATATTTTACCATAGTGAAATGTTAATGCCCCCTCCCCCAATTCACTCAATGCAATCTAGCATCCCTGTTGATATCATCAATTGTAGACAGGCATACTAACTGCCTGTTAACATGTACACCCTGGGGTGTGACCTGTTGTTACATAGCCTACTGATGGACCCCCCTCCGCACATACACTCACTGCACTGTAGTATCTCTGTCGATGTCCTCGATCTTAGGCTATTCCAACTACCTGTAAATGTGTAATCTCTGTGGCGTGTCTTGCAATTGTGTAGTACTATAATGATGATATGCAAATAAGCAGGGGTTCTCATCTAAACACTGGCCACTGGCAACTGTGTGTGTGTGTGTGTGTGTGTGTGTGTGTGTGTGTGTGTGTGTGTGTGTGTGTGTGTGTGTGTGTGTGTGTGTGTGAGTGTGGGTTACTGTGTCTGTGAATCCCTGAGTGTGCGGGTGTGTCTGTGTTTGCATGCTGTCATGGCAGTGGGTATTACTGCTTCCCAATGAGAAGCCACTATTTCCACTGGCCTTTACCCTTGTCATCTGGCATACCACTCTTTTACCCCATCTGCACGCCAGGTAACTATACCTGTGATGTCAACCACTATGGATGTGACGGCTCTGAACACTGTAGCTTACTACACAGCTATCATGCTCTTGGATCATTAGAACAGTAAATTTAATTGAAACATGGGAGAATATAACTGTGATGTGGAAGCTACAAAGTGCATGCAGGTATTGTCATACTGACCTGTGGGTAGTCAACATGTACATATGGGACACCCGCAAACACCGACATCCCCCGGCACATGCAACTACACCTGAAAGAGGAAGGTAGAACGTCAAGATCAACATGCTGTTAGTGTTGTTACACATGATACATACTGCCAAACGTACAAAATGCATTCTAAAACTGCAATACATGGTATGTCTGCTGCATGTCAACACTACTCAACAATATTAATCTACAATTGTCTACCTAGTATGTTCACCCTGTGCATTAGACCATATGAACATGTCCCTGCACCGATGATGTGGATGACAAGGATGTGGTACAGGCATCATCATATACACAGGGTGATAATGTTTGCCAGAGGCCTAGGCTGTGCCATTGGATGACATCATGTGTGTGTGTTAGGGCCTGTGATATCATTCGGTGTGTGTGGATGTTATGTGTGTGTGTGTTGAGGTGCCCTACATTTGTTTCCAGTGTGTGTGTATGCATGCACACAGGTCTGGCATGTGGCTGCCCTACACAGGGGTATTATTGACAGCTGCAGACTGTACAAGGCAGGTTTCACAGTTCACAGTGTCCAGCCATGGCCACGTGACCTGCGCCTACCAGGGGTTGCACGGGCACTACCAGGCAGAGGTCCAGACTGGGTACCATCTGATGACACATGTCTACTGGAATCATGTCACTGTTGGGACCACCCAGGACCATGTGCACATGGCCTGCTGTGTCCTGGTGTGGACTGCACAGCACCAGCTGCACTGCTGCTGCTACCGCCACTATGGGAGCTGGCATGTGCAGTAGCATCTTCACGTAGACCTTCAACAGATGATGTAGCTGACCTACATCCACATGCCTGATGCCTCACTCCCAACAGATGTTCCAGCACAGACATTCCATGCTTGAGGATTGACATGCCACAGTCAAGGACTCCCACCATGTCACTCAATCATCTGTCCAAAACATCTGCAAGATGATGGTGAGCATTTGCAAGTGCCTGGATGTTGTCAGTTAATGAACATACAGCAGCCCTCTGAAGCCTCAGACCTTCTCTGGTGTGCCATTCAGAACATACCTGTGCCTCCATTACAGCCCAAAACATGTGTCTGATAACTCCAGCTGATGTGCTTTGTCTCGCAGGGGCATGTTGGCCAGTGGTCCTCCTATGAGCAGAGCTGGGCACATGCCTGTGTGGGACATCACCAGTCTGTTGACTGGGAACATGGTGTGCAGGCACACCTTCCATAGTCACAACACTTCCTTGTTCCATGCTACCACCCACCAACTGTCCTTCCTCTATGGCCTGTCGTGATGGGGTATGTGCAGGCAGGTGAACTGTGTGTGAGGATGAGGGGGGAGACAGGTGGAATGGCAACCAATGGCACAGATTCAGCCCCTGACAACCCTGCCTGAGCCTCAATCATACTATCAACATCACTGCTAGAGTCTGTGGGGACCTTAACATCAGGTGGACCGCAGGAGGGCAACACACCTACTTCAACACCTGTGAGGGGAAGACAAGAACTGCACATTACAAGTTATACAAGACACACACAGACGGACAGACGGAGACACACACAGACAGAGGCATACATAGACAGACAGACACAGACAGACACGCACACAGAGACACACACACACACACAGACACACACACAGACACACACACACAGACACACACACAGACACACACACACACACACACACACACACACACACGCACAGACACATACATACACACAGACACAGACACACACAGACACGCACACACAGACACAAACACACACACAGACACACACACACACACACACACACACACACACACACACACACACACACACACACACACACACACACACACACACACACACACACACACACACACACACACACACACACACACACACACACACACACACACACACACACACGCTACATGCAGGTGATATGGCAGATGGCATTCAGCTTAGACAATTATAGTTTCTGCTTAGAAAATTATAGTGGTAGTTATCATACATCCCTGAGTTGCACACAACAGCATAGGTTCATATGTTCATAGGTTGGTACTAGGCTATCGGCCCTAGGGCCTATGCAAGCCTAGCCATAACAATTCCCTGGATATTTCTTCTCACAGTATTTACTTCTCTGGACCCCTATCTAATCCCTGGAGTGAATTTCCTATCTCCCATCCAATCATCAAGGTTCCTTTTGAAGAGGGCCAATGAGGCGCTCTGCTTGACATGTATGGGCAGTCTATTCCAGAGTATGGGGAGTCTCTGGGTCAGGAACCTATCACTCCAGCATGTTTTGTTCATTGTGATGACAAGGTTTAGATCCTCGGAGCGTGTGGATCTGAGGGATTGGGATTTCTTTAAGTGGAGCATGTCCAACAGCTCAGGGTTTGAAATGGTCTTGTATGTTAAGCAGAGATCACCCCTGAGTAGACGATATGCTACAGAGTATAGCTGAAGTTTTTTAGACGGTCAGCATATGGCATCTGCTTTAGGCCTGTAATTCTTTTAGTGAGGTATTTCTGTGGCCTTTCCAGCTATTGCAGATGTCTTGTGAGGTACATACCAAATGGGGCATTATACTCTATAATGGGTCTAATGAGGGATGAGTAGAGTGGGACAATGACCTCCTATTTTCTGGATGAAAAGCCCTTAGTGATGAGGTGTGCCACATAGAAGGATTTCCTGACTGTTGTGGCGATGTGGTTATCGAAAGTGAGACCACTGTCCACCTGTGTCCCTAAGTCTCTCATCACACTTTTGATGTTTAGTGTCCTGCCACCTATGTGGTAATTCATGGGTACATGTTTTTTCCAAAGGGGATAACTATACATTTCTTGGCATTAAGCTTGAGCCCATGGCTCTGGCACCAGGCATCTGTTTCTGTAAGGGATACAATAATGGCTCTCAGTTTGCAGTCATCTGCAAACTTTGTTAGCCAGTGTCCCTTAGTGTTGGCCTGTACTTCAGAGAAGTAGATGCCAAACAAGAGTGGTCCCAGGACTGAATCCTGAGGTACTCCACTTGTCACTAGTCTGGAGCTGGATTTGGAGTCGGCTACTTTTACAGTCTGCGTTCTGTCAGTAAGTTAGTTGGCAACCCATCGAGTGACATAGGTATTTATGCCCAACTTAGTAAGTTTACCTATGATTCCAGAGTGGGGGGTGGTGTCGAAGGCCTTGGTGAGGTCCAGATAGGCTGTGTGGACCACCTTACCCTCATCCACAGCTCTGGAGACTGATTCGAAGAAGTCAATCAGATTCAGGAGAAAAGATCATCCCTTCACAAACCCAAACTGGGTGGCATCCAGTGTTTGAAGGTTGCCAATGTCTTTGTTTATAAGTTCCATGATAATGCATTCCATGCCCTTGCAGATCAGGCTTGTCAGCCTGACGGGATGGTAGTTCCTGGGATCCAAGGCAGATCCTCCCTTGTGGAGCGGGATAACTGTAGTTGTGCACCACTCAGTGGGCATGAAGCCTGAGGTGAGGCTATGATTAAACATGACACTTAGGTGAGGTTCCAGTTTATTTTGTAGTTCATATAGTACACAGCCTGGGATGTCATCTGGTCCCATGGATGCTGTATTCTTAGCTTTGAAGAGTGCGGTTTCTACCTGTGTGGCCGTGATTATCAGAATTTGGCAATCTTTTGGTATTGAGATGGGCCCTTTAGGGGGTAAGAGGGGTGAAGTTGGCACTAAATCGATCTGCCAGGATATTGGCAATATCCCTGGGATCAGTATATTAATGCCATTCTGTTGTAGCTCAGAGCAGATCTGAGTATTGCCATTTAGATTCTTGACATAACTATAGAATGCCTTCTGGTTGTCTTTGGAATATTTGACAATTTTTTTCGTAACTAGCTTTTGAGTATTTTATAAGGGATCTCAGATTCTTACTGAGGCTGGTGAGGGAGTTTTTTGCATCCTGGGATTTTCCTCTTTTCTGTAACAGTTTCTTCCTTCTGTTGTATAGTTTGTTTATAGCAGGGGACCACCAGATTGGCTTCCTTTTTTTGGAGAAGAGCATCTTGGTTCTATTTGGGATGGCACGATTCATGCACAAGTGGATGTGTTCATACAGTGCCTTAGTGTAGGATTCTGCAGTTGAACTTCCAGATCCCATCTGCATGGGTGTTGTGAAGTTTCTCACTTCTGACTTCAGTAGCATGAAGTTGGCTTTGGAGAAGTTTTTTTAAGGAGGTTTCCTTACTGGGGGGTGGGGGTGGGATGTGGGTGTCAAAGCTGATTTGCTTATGGTCAGACCTGACCAATGAGGGGGTGACCACTGGTGTGGAGCATCTATCTCCCATGTTGGTAATGACCAGGTCTAAGATATTGGAGCCCCTGGTGGGACAATGGATTAGTTGATCCAGGGCATTGGAATTTATGAATTCCAAGAACCGTTGGGAAAAGGAGCTGGTACCCAAGTAGTTTTCCCAATTAATGGCAGGGTAGTTGAAATCACCCAGTATTAGGGTGTTTGGTTGTATCTTAATATTTTCCAGTATGTTTAGAAAGGTGTAGTGAGAATCCTGGGGCATGGTGGAGGATCTGTAGCAGGCTACAATTTGGATTGCAGTCTTACCTAGTGTTAGTTGCACTTGGAGAATTTCAGATGCATTGTGTTGGGCAACTAGCCTGGAGGTGTGAATATCCTTGGTGAATATGGACACTCCTCCACCTTTACTGTTTCGGTCTTGGTTTTGTGGCCGAAAAGTGTGGTAAGAATTGTAGCCTGGTATTGCAGGGGTGCTCTCTGGAGCCTTGAACCAGGTCTCAGTTACTGCACAGATATCGATGTTCTCCATTTTTAGGAGTGCCTCGAGAGAGTGCATTTTGAGGTTTAGACTTCTAGCATTGAGTAGCATTACCTTCAGATTGTGCATGCTTGTATCTGTTATGGTGGTGGTTTTATCCTTTGAACTTTGCCTAGAAAAAAGGCACTTTAGGGGTGGCAAGAGCTTTAGCCAGTAACCTGAATCCCAGGGGTGACAGGTGTGGACCATCTCTGGAAAAGCCTCGTGGTTTGTCGATCATGTCTTCCCAGGCAGACAAATACTGGATCCCCTTTGAATGACACCAGAAGCTTAACCAATTGTTGAAGTCAATCATTTTGTCCTTATACTGTGGTATCATTCTGGGCGAAGGCAGGATGCTACTCAGGGCTAGGGTCATACCTGCCTGGGTCACATGATCCAAGCGCTCTTCCATGTCTCTTTTCATGCAGTCCAGGGAGGTACGTCTCAAGTCATTCACTCCAGCATGGACAATGACAGAGTCATATTTGTACTTGTTGTGGAGTAACTTGAGTGCATGCATTATGTGGCGGATCCTGGCACCCGACAGGCAGCTGACTGTAATTTTCGCCTTGTTCAGCCTGGTGAGTGGGACATCAGTGTGCCTGACTATAGAGTCACTTATGACTAAAGTGTTGGATATATTGTCTTGCCTTAGGGGTTGTTGTTGGGTAGCACACTGATGTTGTGAGCTATATGTCACTTTGGTTGTGACTGGTGTTTGTTTGCATTTCGGCTTCGGAGGTCCTTGTTGCTTGGGCAGGTTAATGTTAATGGCCTCCGCATATGTGGGTTTAGTGTTGCTATGTGTGGGTGTTTATGGTGTGGGTTTTGAAGGGCTATGAGTTGCTTGAGGTGTAATGCAGGTGTTAACCTTTTCCTCTTGACTGTCTAGCACAATCTTAGCTGGAGAGAGCTTTGCTTCCAGTTTGGCTATGTAAGTGCATCTCTCGGAGGTTGTAATGTTGGGTGGTAGGAGGAGAGGATTGTCTATGTACATGAGGCAGTTGCCACACTGCCCCAGTATGCCCAGATTCACCAGGTGGACAGGAGAAATCACCAGAAGCTGACCCTTGGACATACCTGCTTAGGTGCTTTTTTTTGTAAAGTTTAAGAGCTGTTTTCCCTTACCTTTGCAAGGTACTTTGCAATTATAGGCTGTTTAGTGCCTATGATTAATTTCTCCTTATTGACAAGGAGAAATGAGTGCTTGAATCACTTTCAGGCTTCCTAGTGCTTTCTTGTAAAGTTTAAGAGCTGTTTTCCCTTACCTTTGCAAGGTACTTTGCAATTATAGGCTGTTTAGTGCCTATGATTAATTTATCCTTCTTGACAAGGAGAGCTGAGTGCTTGAATCAGTTTTAGGCTTCCTAGTGCTTTCCAGCAGGTTCTAGAGCAAGTGCTAGTCACAGGGGTTCAGATTTTAGTACTACTACTGAGAAACCAGCTAGTTCTAAGGGAAAATTTGAAGAGCAGACTTTCTGGCACCTAGAATAGTTTAACTGTAGCCTCACAGTGCTGCACAATGTGAAAAATGTGCAAACACATGCGTTTTTAAGCCAGAAAGTTGAAAGGGATAGAAATCAGGCCAAAAAGGCTAATAACATTACAATTTCAGAGCTGGAAACCACTCCTCTAGCGTTAGATAGGCAGTACAATACTCAGCAGTCCCACTGGTAAGCAGTAGGACTTCCCTCTACCACAGCAAGGTCTGGATAGCTCTGAACACAGAAAATAAAGTCCTAAAACCAGCAAAGCCTGGGATCTGGACTACACTAGCTAGAAAAGGCGGGAAACAGGCAAACAAGATAGTATTTTTTTTTGTTGTTGAAACAGTCTAAACAATGCAATAATACAGTAAATAAACACAGAAAAGGCTGACACACTTGAGTGTGTAGTCCTAAATAGTAAATTCAATTAAAACTTTACAAAATTAGCAATTTAAAACTTTTTAAATGAAGCAAGGCAAGTGCACAGCTGAAAAACAATTTAGGAGGCAGTAACACAGCAGAATAAGTAGCTAGTCTACATATACAGAGAAGTCTATATATACAGAAAAGCAGCTGAAACACACAAACACTTCAGATGCAGTGCAACCTAGAGCACTTGAGTTGTAGCAATATTAAGGCAATTACAGTTATAATAAATGCTCTAAAATATACTCTATATTTCCAAAATGTTTGAGAAGCACAGTCACAACCAAGGAGATTCAGGCAAAAAATGTTTTTTTTGAAAGGGAAAAAGGAGAAACAGAAGACCTTATCAAATGTTCCCTCTGTAATAGGTAGAATGAGCTAATGACACTAGACTGAGAGTAGTGTCCCAGATCAGATTTACAGTAGGGGCGGGCAACTGCAAAGCCACCAAGTATAACAGCAAGACACCAACAGGGAGGGTGGGGTGGAGACAATACTAAAGCTATTAGCCTGCACAGAGTAAGCACTACAGAAAGCCACAAAATTAAAGTTTTTAAACAGATAAAGGAGCAATGAGACTCTACAGAATGCTTTTTTAACTGCAAACAAATCAGTTACCCGTGCAGATTAGTTAATAGCAATAAAAATACACTCAAAAACTGTGCAGCAGGCAATATAAAGTGCTATATATAAATTGCTAGAAACAATAATCTGTCTAAATAATAGAAAAAAACAGGATACTTATATATCTCAGATAAGAGTTGTAGTCAACACCTCTCCTCCACTCTTCTCAGTGTGTATAGACAGAAACCCTCTCAAAGTTATGGCTTAAATACCAAAAGATACAACCTTAGACACCTTTCTTTTTTTTTTTTTGTTTTACAAAAACACAAAAGAACCAGCCCCCACTAGCCAGCAGCCAATTACCACAATCTAGCCAAGGTGTTACACCAGAGGCATGTGTTATAGCAGAGGCATGCACCTTACTCAATTATAGTGGTGGTTGGCATACATACCTGTATTGCACCATTTGTGTTAGTAGCCTATGGCCCATACCTGCAACACAATGCATGCACTTTGCACCATTGCACCGCACTGCCATGGTGTGTGCAACATACACCACATGTTAACAGACCATCACTGACCTTTGTACATCTGCCACTGATGCTTTGTGTTGGCCACCGCCCCTATGTGTGAGGACATGAGCAGGAGGGTATGTCAACTGCATACTATGTTTGCTTGAGCCCTAGCTTGCATATCTCCCCCAAAGCAGTGCATGTCTGTTTAACATTATTCTGCCTACCCCTGAGCTGAGTCTAGACATTGTGCATATGGCTGTACACACATTTGACATGGCTGTCCCTATTTTGCAATGGTGCCACAGACCAGCACCAGTCTGCTGTGTGGTGTATGACCTTGCCATGACATGAATTCTGCTGACGTAGGGTTTATTGTGTATACACCTCAGTGACATGGGTCACATTCCACATTAGATACCTGTAAACCTGTGCTGGTCTGTGGCACCATTGCAAAGTAGGGACAGCCATGTCAAACATGTGTGTACAGCCACATGCACAATGTGCACACATGTTCAGTCCAATGATTGTGATGGCCATCTTATTTCACATGTCAGTGTTGAATGACATGCATACATATGTAACACAACAGTGTCCTTTCCAATCTACAGTACGGTAATGGTGTCCCAATGCAGGGACATGTTATACTAACATGGGCCTTCAGCTGATGCAATGTCATCTGTCCACCCTACAAATATGCAGGGACATACTGCACATTGAGCTGATGTGCATAGCTGTTGCAGGGCATCATGTGGCTTCACAATTGCTATACAGTGTGAGCTATTGAAACAGTTCATAGCCATGAATATGTTCACATACAAAACATGTCTAATGTGGAATGTGACCCACGTCACTGAGGTGTATACACAATAAACCCTAATGTGGAATGTGTGACACAGGTCACAGAAGGCTATACGGATGACACCCCTGCACATCTGCAACCATATTACTGATACCTGGCAACTATGCCCACACATGGCTAACTTAGCAGTACTCTATGTCCCACATGCCATCTGTGTACCTCACACACATAAGGAGCAGGCATGGCAGTGATGTCTGACATCAGCAAGGTGAATGTACTGTATCTGTGGCTTGATGTGGATGTATGTGTATGTTGTGCAACACATGTATATATTTGGATACTGTATAGGTGAATGCTTCCATGTCTTGACACACTCAAGATGTTCAAGACATGTTATGCGGTGGCTTCATGTTATGCCTGCACAAGCTGTGCACAGGCCTGTATGATATTTAGTGTTTCACATCTGCAATATCACCATTACACAAAGGCCATAGTTGTATTGTGTCGAGCCAATGTACAACAGGGTGTACACACATGTACATCACTTCTACTGTGTGTGTTGCTTCATGTCTTTGGCCATCCTCCATGGCCATGTGTACACATGTTCAGTCCAATGGTTGCGATGGCCATCTTATTTCACATGTCAGTGTTATCCCATATGACATGCACCCATAGATGTCATATGCTCCACTGAGGACAGGGTTATGCAGACAAAGGGTGGTATGTATGGGATGTGAGACATGTTTTGCAGGATAGTTGAGCAGTGTTGCAGTCAGCCAAATACATGTCATGGGCATGTCTGATAGCACATGACATTGTGTGACATTCATAGCAAGGGTATACTCCACAAGAGTGTATCCTGTGGGCCGGTCATACTCCAGCTGCAACACATTTAGAGTGTGTGCAGACATATGCTCTCTGTACAGTACTGTTTGTATTCCTAACATGTGTAATGCTGATATGTAGTACCTGTCCCTACAGTGGAACACACCTCCACCATTGTATTCACTGTTGTCCACACACCTGGCAATGACAGTTTGGAAGGTTTAGTGTAGGTGTTTCATATAGTCTTCAATTGTTTCACATAGGTAAACCGTGTGATGCATTGCAGGTCTGGCCAGTGTCCATTAACAGGACCACCATACATTATGTGTACGTGTGTTATGGCAGATAGCATGTAATTAATTTGTTCTGTGCATTATCAAGCCTGGTAAATAATAACAATCTCACCTGACACAGGCTGCTGTTGCTGCAAAACGCCAGAGGTACCTAAAGAGGAGTGGCATAGCAGTAAGATCATTATCCAAACCTGTGTGATAGCTACAGGGTGCAATGTCCATGTTAACACATAAGCCAGTACAATACACTATACTATGGAGCATGCACATCTGTGCATACATAGAGTAGCAGACTATAGTATGTGGCATGTGTGCATACATGCCTTGCATATGATGTCACATTACATATTGTACAGTAACACATGTAACTATGTGAAATATAGCTATGTTTTATGTGCAGTAGTGACTTACCAGGCACCTCCAGGCTCAGTGGTTGAGAAACACCTACCTCCACAATACCAGCTTAAGCTTGTGGATGGAGGTCTGAAGGTGTCCTCAGGTTGGCCAGTAGCTCCTCGGTACATGTGAGATGGGACTGGGTGAGTGCCCCCCCACCTGTTGCACCTTGTTCCCTGGTGATTGCATTAGCACACTGTTTTGCCCATCTTATTAGGTCAGTGCAGTGTCGGCACACCTGCTGATAGGTGCAATTGTGACTGCCAACATCATTTACCCTCCTGCAGAATTCCTCCCACAGGGCAACCCGCTGCTGTGCATCCTGTGGCAAATGGGTGAAGAGCGTTTTGTAGTTGTTGAGGAGGTTTGGGATGAGGAACTCATCCTCCAAGTGGCTGTATGCCGGCAGTCTGCTACGAGGCATACCTGGAAGACATAATGATGGAGACAGGTCACAGTAACTCATAGAGAAGTACAGCAGTACAGCTGAACATACATGTGTATCACATTTATTAAGATTACAAATACATCTTCGCAAATCTACATAACACTAACACCACTGACATGTATAAGTCACACACATTTGACACCTACTGGTGATGTGATGTTATTGCCATATATGTGTAAGTCATGTGATGACATTGCTCATACACTATGTGGATGTTGTCTTGACGTGGGCATGTCTGTTTGCCTGTAGTGGTGTCTTTACCTATCAGCACATGCCTGGATGTGTTCACATTAATGCAACTGACCTTAATGCTGTGTAGATTTCACATATATAGTCATACATAGTCATTAGGGACATGACCTGTGACTCTGCAGACTTGGAAGCATGTATGTGTTTTGCCATAAACATCTACATGGCACTGTACAGCTGTGTAGCATCCTGCCATGTATTGCCTGTGTTGCACATGTGTAACACATGGGACAATAGCTAGCCTGATGGTATTGTCAGTGTTGGATATCAACTATAGCATGTATGGTCATAGTGATCTAGTAGGCTATATGCCCTGGGCCATTTATGAGCCTAGGCAGACAGGTTACCTAGCTGTATGCAATAGACAGGTAAGTGTCAGTGGCCAGTTCAAGCAGTGCTATAGAACTGACACACATGGTTACTGATATATTTGGCATGTGGTCATCACACCATATCACAGAGAGGGGCGATGTGCAGCTTCGCTGGACAGGGATGCATAGTATGGCAAGAGTATGTTAAGTGTATGGGACAGGGATCTGTCAGGCATGTTGTAATCCTTGTACTAGAAAGGTGGATGTCCATGACATATGTGTTTATTTGGGATCAGGATGTGAAAAGTGTAGCATGTCCAACACCTCTGGGTTGTACATGGCTTTATTCAGGGTAAGCTGCATGCTAAATAGTGCAGCTAGTGATTGGGAAGGGCAGTGTAGGCCATCTACAAATGGGCAATTACCCTTAAAGGAAATATGTGATTTATTATGGGTCACATGGGTGTTGAATATGGCTGAGCAGTTATCTCTATATTCCTGGATGGCACCCTGTTATGATTAGGGGTGCCACATACGACTACCTGTTTTTTGTAGTGACATAACTATCAAAGGGAAGTACTGTCCAGCTGCATCCCATACACACAGTTGCCATTATGTTGACCGCTGCCTAGGTGGTAGTTAATGGATACAGGGTTTGTAACATAGGGGATGACAATGCAATACTTAGCTGTCAGATTGTGGCCATACATCACACACCACACGTCTGAGACACTAAGGCTCTTCTGTATGTTGAACGCAGCACACAATGAGTCGACTATTGCTCCTAGTTCATAGTCATTTGCAAACATCAATAGGCTGATGCCTTCTGTGTTAGTCTGTGTGGTATAGATAACAAAGAGGGGGAGTACCAGGAATGACCCCTGTATTACTGTGGCTGGCACTGGTTTGATGTATGTGTATTAGTCAGACAACTTCTGTAGTGTTGGTTCTGCCAGCAGTCCAGTTGCCAACCACTCCTGTGGCACAGGAATATACACCTAGTTTACTGACTGTAGCTGGAACATAGTATGGGTGATGGTGTCCTACGACCTGGCAAAGTCATGATATGCAGTGCGAATCAACCCTACTGTCATCTACATCTGTACCGAGTACATCAATTATGTTGACCATGGTTCATGGCCATACAGACAAGACTCAGCAGGGTAGTTGTGCACTATGTCCCATTATCAGTGGTGTCTCCCCCTTTGTGGGATGTGATAACTGTTGCTGTGCATCATTCGGTGTGTACACAGCCTGACATGGAGCTATGATTGAACATGATGTGTATGTGGATAGCTGAATGTTCTTACATTTGTGTAGGATACACCCTGGGATGTTGACAGGTCCCATGAAAGCTATATGTATGACTTTAGAGAGTGCAGCTTCTACCTGCATAGTCGTTAGTACAGGTTCAGTAGTGTACATGGATATATTACTAAGTGTACGCGGTGGTGGTGCTGCGGTAGCGTTGTCGCCTCACAGTAAGACGCTGTCCGGTTCGATTCTCAGCTAAAGCGTCTTCTGCATTGAGACATGCGTGAATGGGCATACCTTCATTGAAGGTTGTGCATCAGGCCTGGCAAGCCGGTACGTAAAAAAATCAACTGCCAATCATTAGCGGACCGGAGTTCCGCTGTGGCAACCCCTAACTGGGAAAAGCCGAAAGAAACAAACAAACAAACAAACCTGTTGGGGGTGGGGGGGAGGTGGGAGTGGGTTTAGGTTCTCCGAGACCCTATCAGGATGAGCGGGTGCTATTTCTGTAGGTGCAATACTTCCCATGCCATAGTGCTGTGCAGCACGACAGGTCTTGTCAATACCATTACGATTAATTTCACAGCTATAGAATGCTCTGTGCTTAGCCTCATAATATGTGGCTGATTAGTTTCACAGTAGCTTTGCGTGGTTTTATATGGAGTATCTGCATCTTACTGAGGCTGACCAGGAATCACCTACACTCATGTGTGTTCACTCTTGCAACAGTTACTACCTTCTGTGGTACAGTTTAAAGCATGGTACCACCAGTTTCCCTACTTGTTTGTGTTGGGTTGAATCCTTGTTCTGTTTCAATGGCACAATCACTGCACATATGTGACTGCTTAAGGTTGATTTGTGTAGGATTCAGCATTTGCACATGCATTGCCCATCTGCATGGGTGCCATGGCACTCACCACTCTGCTCTTAGGAAACATAACATTGGCATTGGAGACTAACTATATGTAGCATACTGTTAGCCCTATTTGTGTGTCTACTGTGATCCAGGTCAGTGGGGTCGATGGAATCCAACATGCACTGAGCGCATGTGTTGGTACATCAGGAGTCTTCACAGTTCAAAATGGAAATGTTGAGAGTAGCCATTATTTTGGTTCTGTTTCAGACCTAATCTTCCCCACTACAGCACATTATGACAGTTGGGAATTCCGTGGCCTGGTGGATGATCTGTCTAAAGGTGCATTTTGAATTCCACTTTGACACAAAGGTAGTTGCTCAGCATAATGCATCTGATGTTATGCAAGTGCAATTAGCATGGGGGTGTACATATCTTTCAGGAATATGGACACACCTGCGGCCCGTGTGTTCCAATAAAGGATAATGGGTAAGAGGTGAGGTATGTGTTATAACATGGTCATGTAGGTGTGCTCTCTGGAGCATTGAAACATGTCTCAGCCACTGCACAGATATGGTCTCCATGTTAGAGATTGATATATGTGTGTCCGTATAGTGTTTCTGACGTATGATTGTGTAGCGAGACCCGCAGTTTATTGCTTGGCTGTCTCTGTAACAGCAATGGACCCTCACTTGAACCATGCATGATGAAGGCACTATAGGGGAAGCATGAGCCCTAGGCAGTATCCAGATTCCCAGGGGTGACTGGTGCAGGCCCTGTCTGGCAAAGCATCATGGTCTGTCAACCATGTTATCCCAGGATGAAAGATACTGGATACCCTGTGACATGCACCACTACACTAGACAATTGTGGAATACAATCCTTTTGTCCCTGTACTGCAATATCATTCTGGCCAATGGCAGAATGCTACCCAGGCCATGGGACATACTTGCATGGGCTACAAGACCTGACAGTTCCTACATGTGTTTCCATGCAGTCCAGGCTACTGCATCACAGGTCTTGCACAACAACATCGAATATGCCAGAGCCATGTGTATAGTTCAAAAGGTGTTCTGAGTGTATGAGTATGTGGCTAATCATGGCAGACAGGCAGCTGACAATATGCATGCCCTCATATAGGTTGGTGTGTAACATAGTGCTAGAGTTTGCATTCACAAATGAGTACTGTTGGGCGTGTTTCCAGTCATGTGTTCAGAGGTGTGGCACAATTATGCAAACTATGTCATACAGTTTGTGCATTTCGGTGTCTGTCTCTTCCTTCTTGGGGGGAGGGGGGGTCACTTGTTTGGCCAGATACTTAGATGCGTCTGTGAATGTGTGTGATTTCCGGTAGTGTGTGTGGGCGTCCTTACTGTGTTCTGGTATGGGTATGTGTCAGTTGTGTTGATGAGCTGCATGTGTTAACCTACACCTCATAACTATCCAGTCCAGTCATGGCTGTAGACTGGGCTGCCTTCCAGCTTACCCCTGTATCTGCATCCCAAACAATGTGTAGGGCATGGTGTTATGTGGGTCTAGCAGTGTACATGGCATAGAGATTATATTCCCCCAGGATGGCCACATACAGAAAGCTGACATTAGTAAGCACCAGTAGCTGAATAGTGGACATGCCTGTATGAGCAGTCAGTACTACAAGTACCAAGTACTGTATTTAGTTTACTTATTGCTTACGAAGATGTTTAGACAGTGATGCTCAGATGTAAGTATTTGTGTTATGGACGTGACAACACTGGCTATTACAGAAACACTGTAGCTACCTTTAGCAGCAATCCTCCTCTGAGGAGCACATCACATCCTGTTAGTTGATTACAGATGATGCAAGTTTCTACAGGTCTGTTTCCTTCTCTGGGTATATACTCACATATCCACCAGGATCATGAGCTCTGCTGGGCACAGACACCCACTCTCCAATCAGAGTCATGTATCAATAGACTTTGATGCCACTATCAACATGATCAGGATATAATCAGATAGTGTGAGCCATCACCTCTGATGCAGCTATTACACATGGGCAGCTGTCTCCTACATCTTGCACTCCTACTGCAGATGTTACACTGGAGTTAAAGATGATATGCAACCTGTTTCATTACCAGTGCTGTGCACTACCTTACATACATTATGTGCAGGCGGTTGTTAGGTTGGCAATGAGAGGTTGGGCTACACAACCCTGGTAGTTCAACCAGTGTGTCTGTACTCTCAATATCCACTCTATGTAGGTGTGCACATAGCCATTTGGCCCAGCCCTGTAACAAGGGTCACTACACATTTGCATAACATGTACACATGCATAGCTGTTATCGCTTGCAAATGATAGCAGAGAGGTGAATATTACATGTGTTATGTGCATGGGTAGTTACCTGGCTCTTCCAATTATCTTTGCAATCATGTTGCTAACCTGTCAGATGAATACTAATGCTATGTATCCTGTCATTGAGTATTGTAATTGCCAATAGATATAACTACTGTTTGCATAACATAACAGAACTGCTATGTGGAATAGAATACAGATCTGCCTAGAATACTGGACATTACACAGTTATTGGCACAATATCCCACAATGCACACCATATTTGCACAGTAAGCCCACCTTTAACAGGTTCATCTTACTTATACACCCATACATATGTCGGCTGTTACAATATATCAACATATACTATCCCCTGTTATAGCACATACATGTTGGACCAGTCCTGACACTGACAGTGGCTGGAAGTGAATTGGTGGGTTCCAAGCCCATATCATCTCTGGTGGTGTATGTGGAGTGTGCTGTGTGACCTA
>NC_056746.1:1269816022-1270046022 GCF_019279795.1 Protopterus annectens | reverse complement strand
GGTCTCTTATCACGCATTCGATGTTAAGTAGATTGCTGCCTATGTGGTAGTTCATGGATACAGAGATTTTACAAAAGGGGATGACACTGCACTTTTTGGCATTGAGCTTGAGGCCATGGCTCTGACACCAGGCATCTGTCTCTGTGAGGCCCTTCTGTAGGATGTCCACATCATTTGGGGACTTGACTATGGCTCTTAGTTTGCAGGCATCTGCAAACTTTGTTAGCCAGAGGCCTTCTGTGTTAGCCTGTACTTCAGAGAAGTAGATACCAAACAGGAGAAGTCCCAGGATGGAACCATGTGGTACTCCATTTGTCACTGCTTTGACGTCAGATTTGGAGTCTGCAACTTTTACAGTGTGGGTTCTGTCAGTGAGCCAGTTGGCAACCCATCTTGTGACATAGGGATTTCTACCTAGTTTAGTGAGTTTAGCTATAATTCCAGAATGGGGGATGGTGTCGAAAGCCTTGGCGAGGTCAAGATAGGTTGTGTGAACCACCTTACCCTCATCTACGGCTTTGGTGACTGCCTCAAAAAAGTCGATCAGGTTCAGGAGGCATGATCTGCCTTTCACAAATCCAAACTGGATGGGATCCAGAGTTTGGAGGTTACCAATGTCTTTTGTTTATGAGTTCCATGATTATACATTCCATGGCCTTGCAGACCTGGCTCATCAGGCAAATAGGTTGATAGTTCCCAGGATCAGTGGTGGCTCCCCCTTTGTGGAGTGGGATAACTGTTGCTGTGTGCCATTCAGTGGGCACAAAGCCTGATGCAAGGCTATTATTGAAAATGGTGCTTAATTGGGGAGCCAGTTCATTCTGAAGTTCATGTAAAACGCAGCCTGGGATGTTGCCCGGTCCCATGGATGCTGTGTTTTTGGCTTTAGAGAGTGCAGCTTTCACCTGCATAGTTGTGATTACAGGGACTCTGCATTCTTCTTGGATTGACCTCTCAACCAATCGGGGACAAATTTCAACAGAATCAGGGACAAGTCAAGAAAAAATCAGGGACATTTTTAAAATATCAGTGCTATTAACTTGAAACATTGACAGAATCAGAGCATATGAATTAATACACATTTTTCTGAAGTAAAAGAAGTCTATTAACTATTAATTATTGTCATTATTCATTAAGTATAATTCACCACCTTTCCTCCAAAAGTCACTAGTTTTAGGAGGGATTAAGAGGGACAGAGCTAAAATTTCAGTCAAAATGAGGGACGTCCCTGAAAATCAGGGACAGTTGAGAGGTAGTTGTATAGATATGGGCCCTTTAGGGGGTGAGAGAGGGTAAAGTTAGCACTGAACCTATCTGCCAGGATGTTGGCAGTATCAGTTGGTTCTGTAATTTTCTTGCCTTTGTGCTGTAACTCAGAGCAGATCTGGGTATTGCCATCGAGATTCTTGACATAGCTATAGAATGCTTTGTGGTTGTCCTTGGAATTAGTGGCGATTTTGTTTTCGTAGCTAGCTTTGGAGGATCTTATAAAATATCTCAACTTCTTACTGAGGCTGATCAGGGAGCTCCTCCACTTATGGGATTTTACTCTCTTTTGCAACAGTTTCTTCATTCTGTTGTACAGTTTGTTTATGGCAGGGGACCACCAAATTGGCTTCCTTTTTTGGAAGATAGCATCTTGGTTCTGTTTGGGATGGCACGATCCATGCACTCGTGTAAGTGCTTATAGAGTGCATTTGTGTAGGATTCAGCAGTTGTAATTGTATTGTCCATCTGCATGGGTGTCATGAAGTTCACCACTTCTGTCTTAAGAAGCATGAAGTTGGCTTTGGAGAAATGTTTTACTGTGGTTTCCTTAATGGGGGTGTTTTTAACCTATCTATATACCTACATATATATATAGACCTGTATATATCGACATGTTTCTATGTACCTCCCTCTCTCTCTCTCTCTGTATATATATATATATATATATATATATATATATATATATATATATATATACATATATCTATGAGCATACACCTTTAATTGGTTAAATGGTGGGTTGTCCTATTTCAACACATTCCTCACTTTTGTGTTTAGCCTGTCTGCATACACAACTGGGATAGGTACATCCCAGGTAGCATATTGTTAGGTTACTCTGAGGATGGAGTACATGGTTGTGGGTTCTACTCCTGGAAGGTGTTATTATTTTACCTCTCAGAGTAGGCACTGGTAGGGAAAGTGTGAATAATGCACATTTACACGGATGTGAGCAGGTTTGCCCATGGTCTGCGCGACATTAAGCAAAGGTCAAACGTGTGAAGTGCTTCTCCGTTTACCGTGTTTCAGCACCGCTTACCATCATGCAAACACGTGGAAACCCGCTTACAACTGCTTAAGAGTGCTTTAATCCACCTGCATCCAAAAACCCTTATTCTGGTCCTCAAAATAACCTAACAGCCCTTAAACCTGGGACCATGAACACCACAGTCACTGACTTTACCACTAAGGCATCTGAAATATGTACAAATTTTATGGTGTTTAGAATAAACATTGTACTACAGACATTCCTCTCTACTGAAAACAAATGTGACAGTCATTTGGTGTGCATATGTCTGATACATGTTAATGTTCATATGTTTATGAAATTAGGTGTTGCAATGTGACATGACAGGGTGTATTATGAATGAGAAAGGTTCTTGCTTTTTGTCCTTTTTATATTGTCCCCATACTCCATGTATACCCCTCCAGTTCACTTATTGGACATGCAACCCAGGCCCTCCTTGATGCATGATTGCATTACCCATCATTCCTCCCCCACCCCAATCTTTACATACACAACAACCACCCCTTCTATGGTAAATTAGGTTAATATTAATTGTTATAATACCAAAGCTGCATGTGTTTTGTGTACACTCCAATTCCTTTGGAGTGCTTCTGTGTGACAAAGTGTGTTAATATATGTTTATATTTATGGCTATTGATATGACTGTATAATATATATATATATATATATATATATATATATATATATATATATATATATATATATATATATATATATATATATATATATATATATATATATGTGTGTGTGTGTGCAGACATCACTGATATATATATATATATATATATATATATATATATATATATATATATATATATATATATATATATCTATAGTTCGTATTCGTTTGTAACAGTAATACATATGTAGACCGGAATGTGTTGGTTCACAAACTACAGTACTTTACAATGTACTGTACATATGTACACAAAGTGACTGTCCATTTGTGGTCATTACAGTGAAATGCATATGGTATAAGGTGTTGTCTCAAGACCATAAAACATGTGTACACCTTGGATAGCTTAGTTGTAAGTCTCAAGACTATAATGTGCATGATCCAGGGTTCGACACCTGCAATGCCTTACAGGTGTTTTTTCCTGCAGAATAAAGCTCATTTAAGCAGTTGTAAGCATGTTTAAAAGTGTTTGTGTGACATTATAGCAGCAATTAAACACAGTTAAACAAACTTTGTAACATAACCTGTGCGCACAAACACGGTCACATCCGCTAACTACTCCGGATATATACATGTCAGTGACTTAACATCTCACTATGTGCTGACATAACATCACATTCTCTGTTGACTGTACTCTCCAGCACACATGGGTTTATATGGGTGTTTTGAATGTTTCTTATACAGACGATTACTACCTATATATGCAAGCTGTGGTTAAGGTATACTTTTGCACATGATAAACATTATTTATTTATTTATTTCCAGTTTGATAACTGGGGTGGTCCACTGGGCTCAAGGAGCCCGTTTTCAGTGGAGGCCCAGGGAGAAAAGCTCTGAAATTACAAAAATAAAATTAAAAAAAATTAAAAATAAAACATAGCATTATATAATATTTTAAACAAATGTAAAATGATACAGTGAGATATAGCAAAAATACAGTGCATTAAAAAAAAATAATAGAAAACTTGAGGATAGCTCATGATATACATACAATATTTTAAACAAATGTAAAATGATACAGTGAGATGTAGCAAAAACACAGTGCATTAAGAAAAAGGGGTTTATATTATAATACCGAAAATCCTTTTAAGCGAACGCGAAAACACCGACACATATTGCGCGAAACACGATTATGTCGAACGTACTAAACCGTGAAAACCAAAAAGTCGAAGTGTCATGGTTGGCCTGTCTGCGGTACAGCTCCGTAAGATAAGTGTGCGATAGTTATGGACCTTAGGGTTAGGGTGCGGGTTAAGGTAAGTGCATAGATAGGTAATGTATGTAAGGTTTAGTGTAGGGTTAGAATTAGGGTTTTGTTAAATGTATGTGTGTGGATTAATTGTTTTGTTTTGGTATATCGCTGTAGGGTAAGTGTGTGATAGTTACAGACCTTAGCGTTAGAGTGTGGGTTAAGGTAAGTGCATAGATAGTAATGTATGTGAGGTTTAGTGTAGGGTTAGACGTAGGGTTTTGGTGCTTTAGTTTAGGGTTAGAAGTAGGGTTTTGGTTAGTGTATGCATGTGGTTTGCTTATTTTGTTTGGGTAGACAGTATGTAGTGGGAGGTGGAGTTGGCCGACTATGGGGATTCGACTTTTTGTATTTCGTGGTTTAGTACATCTGGCATATTTGCATTTCGTGCAGTACGTGTCAGTGTTTTTGTGTTCGCTTAAAGGGAGTTTCGCTATTATAATATAGACCCAAGAAAAAGATAGAAAACTCGAGGATAGTTTGTGATATACAATCATAGTAAGTACAAATTGTAAAGTGGAATTGGCCATTGGAAAGTGAAAAGAGTAGCAGGAAATATATACACAAAATGTGGAGAAAGGAGAGAGAGCAGCAGCTGAGTATAGAGAAGGAGACAACTGTTTACTGGAAAATGATTCAGGTGAGGTAAGAGATAGGGAGATATACATAGGAGAAAGAGGCTAATGTTTAGTTGAAAAGTGTTGGACACATTTTTTAGATGGTGTCATTTGTTATTCAATTTTATATAGATTTAGAAGGAAGAAGTATATAGGGAGGGAGAGTAGAGAAAATAAAGCTATGTGTAGTATTTACATTATGTTAATTAAAGGTTTAAAACTTATGTTAGAATTGGCAAGGGGAAGCTGTTGGGAAAGAACAGTATGGAGTAGAAGTATTTAGTGAAGTACAAGTAGGAGTGAGTTTAGTAGGATTAGGGGGGTAGAGAGCAATTCCAATTCCAATTATGGGAGAGATGGGAGAGGAGCTGGGATTTGAAGTTAAACAAACATCCCTGCCTTTATCGGGATTGTAACCGCGAATGCACAGATACTATGTGGATGCTGTAACCATTACACTGTTGACATTAACGTTGCTTCCGCCTATTGCCTGTTTAGATGATTTCTATATGTAAGCTAGGCTAAGCAAAGGGAGGAGGACCCCCAAACTCACTGAGCTTCAAGTACTCTTGAAATAACAACATATAACACATGTACTGTGAGACAATGCATTACATTCCTAACTACATTAGGCATAGCCCCTCACTGACACACTTCAAGGGAAACCTTGTTGTGTGAATGGGTAACAGACTATACATCCCTGGGATCATGTGTCTCAGAACCATACAGCCAGGGGGTGGGGAGCCTGTCCAGTTTGATAGCTGCAAGACCTGTTGGGGGACTTGAATGGTATTGAATTGCCACATTAACATGCCCTCTTTAGATCATTAAGTGCCCCTATCACCCTCCACAACCCCAGTCTTCAAGAGCGTCCAGCAACTCTGCCTGGAATTGCTTCACTGGCTATGCTTGATAGAGGCTCGGTTACTTCATCAATGGTGTGGGGGAGTCCAACACACTGTAGCTATGCTTCTAATTGCCCTTTGGCAGATAGGTAGTAGGCTATCTGTGAACCTCTAATGTGCAGGCCATCACAGTCATAATATTTGAATAACCAGACCTTCAGATCACAATATACAGTGAGAAATCACCATGTAGTCAGGAAACAGTTGAGTACAGCAAGAACATACAGAACACTGATACTAAGTCACTCCAAAAGCCTATCTTGGAAGCTAGAAGACTTGTATAAGTTTAAGGCTTTCTATTGCTTACCAGTAGGTTACCTACAGGGGAGATGAAAAACAAGCACAGATGGGGAACATGCATGCAGTGATACCATACCAGCCTATGTGTCAGCCTTAGGTTTTGGAATACTGGCCAAGGCTATTGGCGCCCCCATGGTACCTTATTTAGGAGAGTCTCGAAGGTGAATACCAGCTCCGTAAACAGCGCAATAGCAGATTCAATGAGGATTATGCTACTCAACACCAGGGGTTGTGATCACAACATGCATGCACTCACAGCACTCCTCAGGATGGAAAACATCAACATCTGTGCATTAACTGAAATCTGTCTTAAGGCTCCTGAGAGCACACCAGCACTACCAGACTACAACCCATACCACACATTTCAGCCACAGAACATGGACTAACAGAGATGGAGGGGCTGTATCCATATTCATCAGGGATACCTACACCTCCAGGTTAGTGGAGAAGCATGATACCGCTGTGATCATCCATGTGGAGCTAACATCAGCCACAACTGCCATGTGGAATGTGGCCTGCTACGGAAAACCCTCCATGACCCAGGACCTCCACTCCACCTACCTGGAGACAGTGGAGAACATGACAGTCCTAATACACACCCTGGCATTGGTCGATGTTAACTGTCATACCATTAACTGGGAAACGTACTCCGGTACTCACTTCCAGGCCCATCGCTTCCTGGAATGTATCACCTCATATGCCCTGAATCAGATGGTAACCTTCCTAATGTGGGGTGGAAACTACTAGATATGGTCATCACCAATATGGGCAACAGGTGCACCACAGCAGAGGTTAACTGGTCACTGGTTAGCTCTGACCATGAACTATTCACTGTTCCCACACCCTAGCATCTCCCCCACCCATGGATACCACAATGTATACCTTTCCTACAGCTAAATTTACAGTGACAGGGGTGGGGGGTTGCACAGCCCCCATGCTAAGGGAAAACACTGCTCAAGATGCAGACAGATTTACAAATGCAGTCTATAAGTACCTACATGGATGTATGGATTGTGCCATCGCTGGTAAACCAAGACTCACTCCTCCTAGACAAGGATGCTGGTCTGGTGGACCGCTGCAATAAACAGGCTATACTACAGAAGTAGGACAGTGTTCCAGACACACAGCAAATCCCACAAAAGGCAGACATCCGTGACCACTATTAGTATGATACATAGGTCCCTCATGACATCATCCAAGGCTAACATCAGCAAGAGAATATGCAAGGATTCTAAAGATAACCACAAAGCCTTCTTTGGCTATGTCAAGGATCTACGTGGTGACACACAGATTTGCACTGTGCCAGTGAAATATAGCACAAAATATGCTGACCCTACTGATATCACCAACATCCTTGCAGATACATTTGGTGCATACTTTACCCCCTAAAGAGCCCACAACACTACCCGAAAGGTATAGTATCCCAACCTTCAGAGACACACAGGTGAAAATGGCCCTCTCTAACAGCAGAACACAGCGTCAATGAAGGCAGATTTTGACCCAGACTGCATCTTGCAAACTGTACAAGACAACCTGCCCCCCACCTAATTAAGCATTCCTACCTCAGCCTCTCCACAGGCTACATGCCCATACAATGGCACGTGGCAACGTTTATTCCACTCCATCAAGGTGGAATCACAACTGACCATGGTAACTACCACCCCATAAGCCTGACTAGCCTGGTCTGTAATGGTATGGTTCACCTCCTCATGGCACTCTGAACACATGACCCAACCCAGGTCAGCTTGGTTGAGTGCTGTTCATGCCTACTGAACCTGTTTGATGTCTTACATACAGTCACCAAGACATTAGATGATGAGGGAAGTGGTTCACACATACTACCTGGACCTCACCAAGGCTTTTGATGCCATGCCCCACTCATATATTATTGATAAACACTTGTTTTTTTTAATTTATATATTATTGATAAACACACCAGCCTGTACATTCACCCATACATCACAGGTTGGGTTGCCAATGGGCTTACACAAAACCCACATGGTACGACTACCGGTCTCCAGGTCCAACTCTTGAACAGTCACGACTGGTATCCCACAGGACTCAGTCCTGGGAGCCCTACTGTTTGGCATATACATCTCAAAGGTACAGGCAAACACAGGTGGGCTACGGCAGACCATGTTTGGCAATGACTGTGACCTGAAAGCCATCACTGATAGTCCAGCTGATATGGACATCCCTCAAGGTGCCTCACAGAGAATGTCACAGGGTGCCAATGACATGGCCTCCAGCTAAGTGCCACTGACTGCATGGTCATTCCATTGTGAAATTGGCACCCACATATTAACACATAAGTGGCAGCCACTTTAATACAGGCAAGATAATGGGGTATCTGGGGACTAAGGTAGATAGTGATCTCCACTAAGACAATTATATCCCCACAGTAGTCAGGACATCCTTCTATGTAGGCCATCTGATTACTAAAGGATTCCCATCTAGACATACTGGGGTTATAGTGCCCCTTTACTCATCGCTCATCAAGTCCCATCATAGGTTATAATAACCCATGTGGGATGTACCTCAGAGCACACGTCTAACAGCTGGGGGGTCCACGAATGTACCTCGCCAAGGTGAATACTGACCTCCAACATATGGCCAATGCAGCCAGACTGAATAAACTCCTGCTTTACTCAGTGGCATCTCGTTTACCCAGAGATGATCTCTGCTGGCCAACACAACCATGTCGAACTCAGGCTTGATAGATATGCACCACCTATGGGAATCCATGTCACAGTGAGCCACACACTGTAGTGAGCTGAACCTTGCCACAACAATAACTGGAAGATGCTGGAGGGACAGCTTCCTGTCATAGACACTCCCCATACTTTGGAACAACATCCCTAACAACATTATACAGAGCCCCTCACTAACACTCTGCAAGAGAAACCTTGAAGGGTGGATGGGGAACAGTAGATGCACCCCAGGGATCCTGCCATTGGCTCTGCTCCACAGAGGGACAGTTAATGAATCAATGGGGTGGCAAAAGCTGACACATTTTGGCTGGCCTTATGAATGGCCTCTCGCAGTTGGCCAAGTATCTACCTATGAATCTATACATACAGTATCTGCATATGCTGATAGCTTAATTTACTATTCAGGTGTTGACTTACCTTCTGCCAATGGCTGTTGTGTGTGCAATAGTTGAGGGCTATCTATGTTGGATGCACACAGTAGACTGCCTATACATGACAAATTACAGTTAGTCTTGTGTGTGTATCATCCATTTTTAATGTGTGTACAGGTGGAGAAAGGTGTCAGTCCCTAAGTGCCTACACTCAGTGTGCATGCTATACGTTCCTTCTTTGCCAAGGCATGGGCATACTGGGCACGCCGCCATCTGCTTACTGGGGCTGGCTCAGGGTGTTTGTGGTATGAGTACCTCTGTGCCTGTGGAGCCCTTGGCAATGGTGGTGTGCTGTGAGGGCCTTCACCATTCTGTCCCTGCTGCAGCTGTTTCTGCAGGACCATATTGTGTAGCATGGCACACACTATGAAGATGTGGGCACATGTGCCCGGAGAGTACTGCAAGGCTCCACCAGATATGTCCAAGCAATGGAACCGTGATTTCAGCATCCCAAACACATGCTCTATGATGATTCTGGTTTGTGCATATGCCTCATTATGGCATTCCTGCATGGGTGTGTGTGCATTTCTGATGGGAGTCATCATCCACGGTTCCAGTGCATAGCCAGCATCCCCCACTAGGTGGCCATTTGGGATGTTCCCCCTGGCAAATAACCGATACAGTTGTGAGGCATGCCAGATGTGGGAGTTGTGATAGCTTCCAGGGCTGCCAGCACACACATCCATGATAATGCCCTGGGCATTGCACATGACCTGGCAGTTGATGGAGGGGCATCCCTTATGATTTATGCAGCACCTACCCTGCTCACCAGGTGGTGATAATGTGTATGTGTGTGCAGTCTATTGCACCCAGTACCTCCGGGTATTCTGCCACACAGTGGAAGAGATGCATATTGCTGCCCAACTCCTCCTGCATTCGGAGGAAGTATATGTGCTCATTGGCATGTGGTAATATGGCATCCAGGAACTGGTGTAGTACCCTGGATGCTGATGCCTGTGAGATCCCCATGATATCCCCAGTTGGTCTTTGAAAGGTACCTGTAGCTAGTATTGTCAGGCTTACACATACCTTCGTATCCACTGGGATGGGTTCCCCTCTGTTTGTTCTGGCTCTGAGGCATAGCCGGCACAGCTCCACAAGTTGCTGTAGGGTGTCCCTGTCCACCCTGTAATGCTCTACTATCTCCAGATCATGTAGCTCCTGGTAGGTTACCCTGGGTCTGAACACTCTCCTCCTCCTCTGGTGCCTGCGGTGGTCATGTGCATCATCCTCCACACCACCTTCAGTCTCCAACACATGCTGGTGAATCAAAGCTATGGCAGCCCCTAACATGTACATAATAAAAGTTCCCTGTCTGTATAAACCATTGGTGCAGAGTGTATGGGAATACACAAATGTGTGTGAGGTGCTTTCACACTTTATAGTATTGTGCTATGGATGCTGCTGATGTAAGTGGGTGTGTATGAGCTATTCCAGCTTCTGTGTGTCTTAATTATGGGTTTTGCAATGAGTAATGCAAGTGTGCGGCCTTTACTGTGGAGATCTACTTGCCTGCCTTGAATAATCTGTTGCCCTTTAATTCACTTTTAGACCTGGATCCCCTTCCATTATCAGGCATGCATCCACCTTCCGTCTTTCTTGTTTTGTACTTTCCCTACTCAGTCATGGCAAAATGTGCCTTGTAGCTGATATACTGCATATCGGCTTTGTTCTGCTTTGACATTTTGCTGTTTTCTTTGCAGTACAGCCTCTCCCCCTTCCCTGTTCTGCAGGTAGCTGCTTGCAGCCTTGTTAGCTGTTGTCAATGGCCCACTGTAGGCTCATAGGTGTTAATTAGTCATTTGTACTCCAATTTCACTGCTGCAGCATTTCCTTATTTCTTTCCTATATCCTTCCTGTTTCAGCTGCAGTGCGCGCCACTCATACCCGTTTACCGGGTTTACGAGCGTTTTCATCTCCTTTCACAGGCATACTCCATTACCTTGTGTACTCTCAGCTAAGCATAGCTATGGGCAATTCGATACACCCCTATCCTGCAGCTTTGCCTAGCTAGGGGCAGACTGGTTTAGCAATGCTCCAATGTGCTTACAGCAATGGCGGCACACCCCTCTCTTGATGTCACCTTTATCTCAAGGGCTCACCTCTGTGTTATAATGCTATGCTGTGAGGTGCATCCTTACACCAGCGGGGAATCTGCGATTCACTATTACTCCTCTCATTTGCATGGCATTGCCTACTAATTCCTAGCTACTGTGCATAACATTGTCACTACCCCTTAGCAACCTTACGCCATGAGTAGGGTGTAGCATGCCTGCCATTGACTATTATGGGGAAATCATGATATGTGTTTCATTGCAGTTTTATTCTATATTTTTATATATTCCTTGCAATCCCCTTTGCGCACCGCTGCCCTGCGCTTCCACGTCGCAATAGTGCGACTATATATATTAAATGTTAATTTTATATTTTGCACATTTTTTTATGCCAATGGCTATATATTTAGTCATTGGCATATATTAACAATATAATACATGTGTTTGGTCGGCTGTCATGGCTCTGATTTTATGTTTGCAAAAATATAAACCGTTTTCTACGGTTTACATTTCTGCATGCTTACACTACGCCTGCACCACTTCCTGAATTGCTACATACCTTCATTTGCATGCTACACTGCTGCACATAGGGTAATTAACATACAAGGCTCAGGAGTTGTGCGGGAGTAGCGTACGCAGTTAGTGCATGTGGGAACAGCTCGTACCTGAATCACTCAGCGGCCATCTTTGGTGTTAGAATGCCGACGCTACGCCTGCACCTGCCGCAAGCTTCATGAATCCCGGGGTATGTCTGGGTGCTTTTTGCAAAGGAAGGTTCTGCTATAACTAAACGTAATTTCAGTACAAGTCTGAGTATATGTCCCTTCCTGTATTTCTTCCCTTTCCCTACCATGGTAGTTCTTAAAGTCTACTGCTTCACTTCCTTCTGGGATTCCAAATATTCAAACACTTTGAGATAAAAAAATTAATCAGCAGTATCTTTCTCTTCATCATTTTAAGGGATTTCTACACTTTCATCCTTCCTAAAATCACTGTGGTCTTTTACTAGAACACCTTATTCCTTTACTTAATTTATTTATTAATTTAGTCATTCGTTTTTATTTATTTATTTTTTTTTTTGACAACTGGGTGGATGACCTTTTCAGTCATGACTTGTGGGGAAAATATAAAACAACAGACAAAACAGTAACATACACAATATAGATATTATTAGTAAGGCAATTTGAGATACAAAGGTATGCAGTTGTGAATACTAAGGGGATGGTATAATGTTTGACGTTTTTAGCTCATAGACACAAAGTTTAGGGCCCGATTATTAGCTTGAAAGGGAAAATAGAGGAGACAAATCAGGGATAGTTGAGTGGAGGGTGTTGCAATGTTTTGCACTGTATTTTTTTTTTCATTAGTTTGATCAGTCAAAAATGTGGATGTAACTGTTGGCCACATTTATGTGTCTGGGGGGCATTCCTCTCAACTGTACAATTTTTTGCCGAATGTCCAGATTTTTGGCTCATATTTTTGGCCTGTTCCTCTGTTTTTCCTGGCAAATCACTGGAATGATCTCAGGATTGAAGTCACTAAATAATGACATACATTTGAGTTTCAGACTTCAAATCCTTTAGAAAATGTATATTAAAACAAATCCTGTTACTCTAGCAACTTTCTAAGTTTATAAAAACAATATTTAAAATATGTCCCTATTTATACTCCCATTTTGTCAAGCTTTGCCCAGATTTTTTGCATTAACAGGTCGAGAGGTACGGTGTGGGGGGGTGAGTAGGTCTGTCTATGTGTGTGTGTGTGTGTGTGTGTGTGTGTGTGTGTGTGTGTGTGTGTGTGTGTCCCTACATGTGCATAAATGTGTTTCTGTGTATATGCTTGTGAGTCTGTCTCTGCACATGCATCTGATTGACTCTGTATGTGCATATGTGATTGTGCATGTCAGAATGTATGCATGTTGACATTAAATATTCTATAAGTTATATTTTGGATGTAAAATACTTTCTCCAGTAAGGATTACATATGCTACAGCAACAGTAGGTGAAGGAACTATTTTACATCAATTTTTTTTTTTAAATAAGGTATATACTAATAAAAAATCAAATATGAAATAACTTAAACAGGCAGCCCGCTGTTTAAATGCATTAATGCTCCCCGAGGTGGGTGTTACTGGGGAAATAACTCCCTTCTATTGTTGCAGAGACCTGCCATCTGCAGTGTCAGGCCTCATAACACTTCTGGGTGGGCATTATTTCCCTTGTAACACCCACCCTTTCAGTTATTATCGCTTGGCAGTGTATTAATATATTACAAATCACTGCTTAGTATTTTGATATATTAATGTATTCTTCTTCTTCTTCTTTTTGGCTTTTTCTGGTTAGGGGTTGCCACAGCGGATCACCTGTCCGCTTATGATTGTCAGTGTCGAGTTGCTAGCCTGGCGACTATTCTTCCACAGAAGGCACACACACGCACACATTCATGCCTAGGGTGAATTTAGAGTGCCTAATCCACCTACAGCATATCTTTGGGATGTGGGAAGAAACCGGAGCACTCAGAGGAAACCCACACGACCACAGGGAGGACATGCTGACTCCACACAGAAGGCTCCCCAGCCAAGGATTGAACCGGAGAACCTCTTGCTGCGAGGTGGCAATGTTGACTGTTGCACCATCATGGCCGCCCACCTCTTCTGTCTCTTCTGAACAACTTTCTTCTATATTAATGTATTAATGTATCAAAATACTAATAAATGATAATTAAACAATTTTATGGATTACTTGAGTATTAGCACTCTTCCGGCCCCTTTCTAGGGCAGGTAGATCTCCATCGCATCCCAGCAGTAGTTCTTAGTTTACATCAGTCACCCTGTCTCTTCTCACATTGACACATTGTTTTGTCCCCAGCCTTTTATTCATTAATATGTATACTCCACCTTTGCATTTATGATAAGTACTCAGCACTGTCTCCATTAAAGTTAGGAACCTTCATACTCTGCCTTACTCACCACTACCCTGGATTCTGCCTCTTCTGAATGACTTTCTTTCACATATATCCTGGCAATAAAATCAAAAAAGTTTGAGAAACAAAAAGAACAGCTAACAATGTCAAGCAAGTACTCATAATTCACCTTCCCCTTCTCCCATCCATTCCTGCCTGTATCTAGAGGTTGTGTTTTTTGATCCAACATCTCCAAGCATCTGCTCCTTTCTGGATTTTTTTTTGTTTCTTCTCCCCCATTTTTCTGTGCCACACAACCATCTCTACTGTACTTTTCTTCACTCCTCTGCACTCTTTCCTTCTTCACATGCCCAGCTACCTCATTGTCATCTGACATATCTATTTTGGTTGAGTCCTACTATCTTTTCCCTCTCTGTTTCAGTGGTGATAAGCCCTTTACACTCTTGTCTGCCAGTTTTCTACTCTGCCTCTCTCTTCTTACATCCACTGCTAACAGGATTTCACATGGGAGCTGTAGAATTCACCTTTTCATTTTTCACCTGACCATCATTTTTGGGTCCTGCCATTTTACATACTTCTGTGTATTGTTCACATGTATCTATGCCATTTTCTTAACCCCCTGCCACAAGCTATATTCTGCTGTCAATCCTCAGTAGGCATATTAGCATCCAATGCAGCAGTATGTTCCCCTGCCACTACACATACCCAGTCTGTCGCCCCATCTTGCGTACCTCCACATCTATAAATTATCATTGAAGTTCCACCTTCTGTTGTATGAATCTTCACAGAAGTCCTCCAGGCACTGGACACTATAGTTCTGCTACCATCACAACCTCTCACTGATACAGTGCATTATACACAGTTTACCTTAATGACTTGAGAATTTCATTATCAGGGATATTGGGCACTATATCTTTCGCTGAATTTGCCCTATGCTGTACAGCATTGCATTGCATTGATAAAGTCTATTCCCTTTAGTCACAGTAATTCTGGGAATCTTGCCTTGCAGGAATTTTACTATATCTTTTTTCATCCTGCCAGATAGGCTGGCTAATTAAAGATTATTCCTATGAGATTTGTTTTTAGGTTCGTCTTATATCATTTTCAAGAATACCACCATATATAACTACATAATTTAACCTGCTCCACTTGCCTTTTTTGTCACTCCATCTCAGATCTAGCCACTATGCCATTTTTCTGACATGTCATCCAGCTCTTTAGCCCTGCCAGACTATCTCACAAGACTGTGATGTCACAAGCTAAAGAAGACAGCATTTCTAATATCAATGACGTTTGCGTTTGCTTTTTGATTGCACCTTTCTTTCAGCCATTCTACCTTCCTTATAGCTATCAGTTTGGGAGAGTACGTTTTGTATTACAGTGACCCAACTTATCTTTTTTCTTCTTCTGAGCTACGGTACTTCAGAGTTATATCAGCATTTTCTTAGACTGAACAAAACCCTCCCAGTGTGCTAATGTCTTTATCCCTTAACCTTTTTCCTGCATTGCCTGAAAACCAGCCTTGCTCAGTATGCCATGTCTGTCTAAATATGGTCTTCAGCCTGTCATATAAAAAAGGAAACCTTTTCCAGTGTGTTACACAAAGATACTGTGTGTTCGGCCTGTTAATTGGAGATGTCCACATTAACAAAGAAAAAGAACTTCCTACCCTAAAGTGAGCGGAATATTAATTACATGAGTTAATCACTGAATAATAAACTCTTTCAAAGTCATTTAAAAGAAGGTTGTATCTCTCAGCATGGGAACAGTTGCTGAAGAGTTTAAAAGACTAATTGGGAAAGAAAAGAAGTGTTTAATTTATTAAGGAAAATAACTTCTTTACTCAATGAGCTCTGTAAAGGTACCTCCTCAGTTTTTCCTCTAGGATTCACAGTAAGAACAGCCAACAGATTTTTAAGACTTTCATTTTAGTAACAATCCCAGCTTCAGGAAAGGCAAAAATTACAAACACCTCCCATTCTAATCCACTTGTGAAAGGAAGGTTTATAAACATGGCACAGGGCTAGCCTGTTAAATTTTAGGCTGAAAGAAATGGCAGGTGTGAAATTGGCAGTTACTGTGTGTTAAGCAGTTTTTATCATCTCTGACAGTAGTGTAGGGTGTTTTGGTTGGAACGACTTAGGCCGGGATTCATTAGTCCTCTGTGTAAGACTAAATAAGTCTTACTCGGAAACTGCAGCCTAAGAGGATGACGTCAGTACGCCATGCATATACATGAGGGCGTACTGACTCAAGTCTAAGGCTAACACGGAGGGTGCATAAGTGCAGGGGGTGTGTCAGACTGCCGAGCAGTCCAGAAATCCATGCCCATGCAAGTCCCTCAATCTGCAAATGTCAACTGAAATGAGTGAGTCCGCTCAAATGTGTACATACCCAACACTACACTCCCCCACATTCTAAATCCCTGTACAATTCTAAAATGTAAAACTTTCCTTTTTTTTTTTTTTTATTATTCCCTATATAGCTGCCCGTATTTGCGCGTGTTTGCATGGGTTTGCCCATTGCTTAGCTACAGTTAGCAGTTTAGAGATCGAAGAGGATAATAAGAAACTTATATGCAAATTAAGCCAAATAGTAATAGCATAGTGGTAGAGCCTTCGCACAAAGAGGAGGCATTCCCTGTTTGAGTCCCACCACTCCCCTTCCTATTTTCTGTAGCAAACCGGTATAGAAAAATAATTCCTGACATTTATCTTTTAAATTTTAGTAAAAAGCATTGAAATGGCCTATGTAGTAGTGAACGATATTTTATATATAAATAAGAAGGTGAATTGGTTATGCATACTGATGCATCCATAAGTAACATATCTTAAGCAATGTGAAGCACTGCTAAGCAAAGTTTACCAGTATTAAGCACATTTAAGTATAAATGCTCGTAGCTTAGCACTGCTTTAACTAGCAAAATGGCTTTGCGTGGAGCTGTGCATCGTGCCAACTAGCGCAAACAAAACATGTTTTGCGTGTAGCTGCGCATCGCGCTAACTAGTGCAACGTCAAGCAACGTTGAGCAACGTCGAGCAACGTTGGGCAAAGTTGAGCAAAGTCGGCTAGCTGGTCTGGCCAGTAGTAAAATAAAAAGCAATGACAGGCTTCAAACCCAGGATAATGTGCACCATAATTACAGTACTGAACCAATAGGCCATGACAGCTTTTGATATTCATGCACTGTCAGCACACATATACATATTAATGAAAGTTTACCCAGTGCTAAGCAGGTGTGCTTTCAGCTGAGAATTTTCAAAACTAGCCAATCACAAATAAGTGCGGGAAATGAGGCATATTTAAGCCCCATAGGTGGCAATACTTGCCATAACTGGTTGTAGCTCCCATCTGCAGGCAGCATGGCTGGTGTTGGAGAGGGCTCTCACTTCTGAGCGCAACAGTGGGGCATTGAGGAGTCAAAAGTGATGGCTTGGCTTCTTGTCCATAATCATGATGCCAGACTCCTGCAGGGCCAGTTTCAGGGCACTGAATACAAAGCGGAAGCCTGGAACCATCTCGCACATGATCTCACCAGTGCCACAGGCATACCTCGGACTGGTGAGCAGGTCAGATATCACTACTCAGACCTGAAGAGACGCAAGGAGGGCCGACTGAACCAGTGGATACAGGAGGCCCATGGGATGGAAAATGCCCGACTACTGAGTAGGTAGCCATGGAATGAATTATGTATGAATTGCTATCGTAGTCTATATTATGGATAGGTATGTCTCAATATCACTTCATTTACTTCACAGCTGCAGGTGTCCATGCTGTGAATCAGCAAGCCTATGCAGATAGGTTGCTAAGGCTGCACCACCAGGCAGGTTAGTAATTATTCTGCATGTATTGTTATATAAAATAAGTGAGAGAGCCTGAAAAAAGTGTTGTAGTCCAATAATAAAGGTATAATAAGTCTTGAATAACATCTCTGCATGTACTGTTATATAAAAATAAGTGAGAGAGCCTGAAAAAGAGTGTTGTAACCCATTAATAAAGGTATAATATGTCTTGAATGAGTCTTCTGCATGCACTGATATATCAAATAAATGAGAGAGCCTCTAGAAAAGTGTGTAATGTAATTAACAAAGGCATAATTCCTGAAGTGTGTCCGTGTCACTTTCTTCAAAATGTTGTTGTACTCTTGCATTATAGAAATAGTACTGTTGGATTAAGTGCTGTCAACCCACACCTGGGTAGGCCCATAGAAAGTGGATGAAGGGAGTGTCAGTAGCTGTTAATCATATATACAGTCCTCAACTGTTGGTTCATGGCTGACATGTATAGGTAAATCTGGCACATGAGTAGCTTGTTATTGTGTTCCTCAGAAATGTCAGTGTGCTGCTAGCAATGTAGGGGACTGTTAAAATATAACTGATAATGTCACCTGAACACATCCAGATATGTAAATATATAAATATAAACAAAATATATAAATACATAGCAGTAAAATCTGCATCCTGGACAGTTTGTATGTTAGATACAGGTCAGGTATATAAGGAACTAGCAAAACCCATTTCACAATTTAACGGACATCGCCTAGGGGATATATACCTGCAGTCAATAGGAATGTAGTGTAAACTATAAGTACATATAAGTTGTTAATGGAGGTATATCTTTACACCCTACTGTATGTGCATAAACAATGCAATTCCACACCTCAATGGATATGTCTAATCTCAAAACATTTGTTGGGACATATGTCCTATTGGTTTATAAATATCTGCATTTCTTTTGAAGCATGTGCCCTGTTCAAATACCACAATCTTGGCGGCCTGTTGCTACCAATCAATCATGCATGCTGTTGGAATGTCCGCTGTTGTTCTATATATGCATGTGTTATGCTTGCTGTTCAACTGTTGGAACTCTGGTGTGTTGGGTTAATGGGAATATTACTGCATGCTGTTACAACTAATTTGGAATGCTGTTGGCTGTTACCAACCCATATTGTCATTAAACCCTCCTAAACATAGAACACATGGGAAGGCCGGTCCCAGCGGACCCACCTGTCCCACCTCAGCTGGCGATGGCACCTGGCACCAGAAGGTCCAGTGCCCAGCCCGAGACCTCCTCCTCCATTGGCCCTGTGCCACCTTCGGGTGGAAGCGCTGCAGGGGATGGGGCTCATCCCCCCCTGCAAGCGTGGCCAGAGAAGGGCCACCTATCACCCTCCAAATGGTCCAGGCTGTGGTACGTAGGGAGATTGAGTGTTCAGTCACTGATCCTCTACGCCAGCTTGAGGCACGTGTGGTGCAACTCACGGGTGAGCCTGCCCCTCCTACACAGCCTCCAACACAGCCACACTCTGGGCTGTAAAGGTGCAGTGGTGACTGCCCATGGATGGGGATCTCAGTTCCACTGCTGCCATCTGTGGGCTCATGGGCTTGCTATTTCCAAACATCCTTCCCCGTCAATGTTGTTCACCCACCACATGTGTCATATTCCGCTCCTGTATGCATCTTGTTTGTCTTGTCTGTTTACCTCCCCAACCTACCTCCCCAAATATACCTACTTCCTCTACCCCACATTCCATCACATCACCTGAAAAAAAAAAAATGGGCAATCTGATCCCAAAAAAAATTACACCCCATACATAGCTGCCCATTTTGCACACATGTTCAATGGACACATAAACTGATATTTAATTGGCAGTACGACATACTTTGTTGTCCTCACCCCTCTCTCGGGGGTGGAAGGTTTCAAATTTCCCTCCAAATTACTAGCATATGCACAGCTGTTGCTGTTAAAGAAATGGGCAGCTATGAACCTTTCCTACACCCGTCCTGCACATCCCGAGCTTGTTTCCCTACTGTCTTTCCCTCTTTGTGCCTCTTTTTCACCACTTTCCTATCTCCCAATTTTCTTTTCTTTCAAAGAAATGAACGCAAGGGTTAGTGGGACTAAGCACTTTTAAGCAGTAGTTAGCGGGTTTGCACTTGTGTGCGCTTAGCTAAGTATTGCTAAGCTTCGTGCAAACACACGCAAACCCGCTTACAACTGCTTAAAAGTGCCTTAGTCACCCTGCATGTGAGGGCCCTTGTTCTGCACAGCAGCAAAATAAAACACCACTGTCAGTCTCGAACCCCGGAACTTGGACACACTAAACTGCATGAAGTACCACTAAGCCACAGCAGATATACAGCAGGTTGTTGCTGAAATATATATATGATGCATCAGAATGAGTGAATGTAAAGGAAAGATAGGAATGCCATAACACAAAACCTGTTCTGTGGAACTTTACCAGCATTTGTTGTGGAATTGCATTACATGCCTGTGATAACAGAACCTGCCATTCTAGCAGTAAATAATGTTACAGCAGCACTTTACAACCCCCACACAGTATCATAGCAGGACAATCCCCACCCAAACGTACAAAATATCTGTGTGTTCAGGTTCCAGCAAGGATGTAGGTAGGCATACTCAGTACTGGAATTGTCCAGTTTTCATGAGCATCCTGTGCTAATGTCAACAATAAAAAAGCACCAACTGGGCGTAAGTGAGTACATTAATATTCGCAGTATAGCAGTTCACAAGCAGTTCATGTGCCAAATGTATACATCTCAATAACTACGTATGTATGGCAGCTAAATGTATAAGTATAAAAGAAACTACATACGCCCATGTATCTTGTGTTAGCATTCGTAGGGGTGAGTACAATTCTACACTGACAACTGTGTACTGGAAGTGGCAACATTCAGGTCTGAGTACAACATTCAAATCACTGGCTACACCCCTAGCTTCAGATATAAGAAGTATACCAACCTTCTGACTTACACAATGGTGTCCACAACAAACAAGCATGGGCTCCACTTTGAAAAACTGAAAGGGCTACGCCTACCTGACCTAGCAATTTATAGCATTGGGTTGCTATGACAGTGAGTACTGCAATTACCACACAGCAGGCTGCATGCAATTACTAAATGGTGGCTACCAATTGGTGCAGAGGCCATCACATGCACATGTGCAGATACCTATAAAAGCAGACTGTACTTGCTGTCCATACATGCAATCTTTTCATTGCAGCTACAGCGAGAGAGAGAGAGAGAGAGAGCAAGCAAGTGAGAGAGGGATACACACACAGACAGACAGACAGACAGACACCGACATCTACAACAAGAGCAACAGCAACAGCAACAGGAAAGAAAAAAAAAGATATTAAATAATATATATATATTAAAAAAATATATATTAAAAAAAATATACAAAACACACGAAACTGACAAATAAAACACATACAAAGGAAAGGTATGTAACAGATATGTATCTACTGGCATGTAGTAGATGTTTTTGAAGAGTACTCTACATACTTTGAATCATCCATATGTGGCAGTAGTAAGTTTCTATGCACAGATGCCCTCCATAACTACTGCCATGGAGAAATCAGTGTGTAGCTGTGTGCAGTGGGATATGACTGTGACATATGTAGTTCAGCATTAAATGTCAAACATCTGATCCATGTTATCTGTGCTCTGTACAGTAGTGTGCACAATGTCTGTTTGGGGGAGTAGCGCATACAGTTATATAAACATGGATGTGACAGAGTAACAAATACATGATAGTCATATTAGCATATAGCTTAGCAGTGGCAACAGCTGTACCAGGCTAGTATGCTAATCTAGCATTTGCAGCTATATATACACCCTGTAATATTACTGTGGGCTCACATGTGCCACCTGTTCATGTTGCAGCAAGGCCCAACAGGTCAGCCGTGAGGTCCACGGACTTACAACAGTGTGGACCGTGTGTGTGTGTGTGTGTGTATGGCACACACATACGGAGAGATCAGTCTGTGTCAAATATATTAGTATCTGTACATGTGCATAGAGCAAGGGACGTACTGCAACTGTTTGTGAAGTGTGGACATATATATGTTGGCGAAGGTTGTTATGTGCATATTTCTATGTAGGTTGCAGTGGGTGGCAAACAAGACAGCATACAGTGCTGGTATATGACACATGGTGGTTAAACGCTGTGGGTATGATTTTTCAGGTTTGCAATGTTGCAGCCAGTGAGGCCTGCTAAAGCTACATGGGCTGAGAACACCTTCAATGCATTCCGCACAACACTGTGCAATATTATTACATAACTGTATACCTCACAACCTTCACATAATTGATATTCCCACCATGAAAGGTGGACTGCATATGTGCCTATATGTATATCTATATGTACACCAGTGGATGTTAATATGTATGTGTATATATACATATAAATATAAATATATATATATATATATATATATATATATATATATATATATATATATATAAAGAGAGAAAGAGAGAAAGGGTCATATTTACTGTGACAGATGCCTGGTAACAAAGCCATGGACTCAAGCTCAATGTTGAAACTGCATTGGCATCCCTTCTGGCAAAACCTCCGTACCCATGAACTACCACATAGGTGGTAGTCTACTTAACACCGAAAGTGTGATAAGAGACCATGGGACACAGGTGGACAGTAGTCTCCCATTTCATAATCACAGTGCCACACTAGTCATGTAATCTGTCTACGTGGCACACCTCCTCACAAAAGGTGTGTTATCCAGGGAAATATAGGTCAGTGTTCCCCTCTACCCATCACACATAAAACCCATTATAGAGTACAATGTCCCATGTGGTATGTACCTCACAAGACATCTACAGCAACTGGAAAGGCCACAGACATACCTCACAAAGAGTAATACCGGCCTCAAACAGATGCCCTATGATGACTGTCTCACAAAACCACAGCTAGACTGTGTTGCATACCACCTACCCGGAGGTGACCTCTGCCTAACATACAAAGCTATGTCAAACCCAGAGCTGTTGGACATGCTCCGCGTAAACAGATCACAATCCCTACCAGCTACATGCTCTAAGGACCTAAACCTTGTCACCTCAATAGATAGAACAAGCTGGAGGGATAGATTCCTATCTCAGAGACATCCCATACTCTGGAACAAACCACCTATCAATAGCAAACCAGGCTCCTCATTAGCAGTCATGAATAATCCTGATGATTGGAGGGGAGATAGGAAATATGCACCGGGAATCACCTCTGTGGCTCTGCTGGACAGGGGCATGTGAAATTAGATTACATGTGTGTCAAAGGCCAGGGTAGCGTAGGTCTTGATAAAGCCTGGGAGAGCCTGGGTGAAAGCGCTTAATTTTATATGATTTTTTACTTGTGTCAATACCAGTTCATTGTGGAATTAAAATTGTAATCAACACTCATTTCACAGGTCGTGGACTTTATTTTCAATTACCAGCTTGGTTTTACTTTGGTTTTTTGGCCAGGGTAGCATATGGCTAGGCTTCTATAGGCTCTAGGGCCAATAGCCTATTACCTACCTATGAACTGATACACACCCACATGTACTTGTTGCAATAATTGCTATGTGAGGTTGACTGAGTGTGATGGTGAATGTGTTGGTGAATGTGTCGAGGTCCTGCCAATGTGTGATAGCTTAGTGGGAAACTGTTTCCGTCATGCTATTTTGTATCCTAGCTCTAATCCCAGTAAAATATGTGTATGCTATTGCTAGGCAGAAAAAGCAGTATGGTATACGGTCTGATGTTGTCCCTTGGTGTGGACTGGGGTGTGCCATTGTAGGCTAAAGCAGTACATGTATGCTTATTGATTGGTATTGCTGGTGAATCCAAATCCTGTATGAACTGTAGTACTTCCTGAAGCTGTATGCCTAAACAGCACAGTATGGTGTATGTCCACATTTCTTGGAAACACTGTTATGTGTGTTCCCTGTAGTCCTCACAGATTACATACCTCAGGCATAATGTTTTGTAAGTACTGACACACAGTACTGTATGATACACAGGTAAAGCTCATCTGGGTTGCCATACCTTTGTGTCTTGTATGTATGTGTGATGTGTGTGTGTGGGTATGCCTGTAACATGCACTCGGTCATATGTGTGTTACAGGATATAAGTCTATCCTTCTAGATATAATCTAGCAACATGTATAGTCTAGTACAACAGTATCCCACCTATACTAATGAATGTGCACATATGTTAGGCAGGGGTTTGCCACCAACAACTATTGTGGTATACTGGTAATACTGTAACTGGACTTTACAATCATTGCAATGGATGACATATTTCATTATGCATTAGCTTGATATATACCTCCTGTGGCTAGGTGGTGCATTGTGTTGCATACAGTGTGACGTACTGTTGTATAGTCTTACATACTGGTTTCTCTTTTTTGCTGTACAGAACATGGTTTGATATATAGAGCGTGCCAGGCACTGTCAGGCAGCTGTGGGTTGAGCACTGATATGTGGTATTGAAAGTGTGTATCCTCTGACAGCCAATAGGTTGCTATGTATGGCAGTTCAGTGATATCTGCACTTTAGAATGTTAAGTGTGCCACATGACTTGCTCACACATATTGTTTCATTGTGTTCCAGGGTCATGGCTCACCATCGCAATCCGACATACAGCCCAGCTGAGGATGAGCAGATCACAACCAGCTTGGTTCAGCACTATGCCCTGCTGTTCTCAAGAACCAGCCAGGACCAGCATGAGCGGACTGCACTGTGGCAAGATTTTGTCCGTCGGGAAAATGACATAGGCATGCATAACCGAACATATGAGCAGGTACGCCATCACTGCAGTGATTTACTTAGACATGTCCGGCAGCATGCATCTGATGTCCGTAGACAACAGCTTGCCACAGGTGGTGGGGTAGCCATCCATCCCCCCCTCACCAGAGTGGAGGAGCTGCTCCTCAGCCTGGTGGCTCCTGGCCAACAACAACAGCAAACATGTATCATCATGGAGGCCAGAGGCACCCAGCGAGCTGACATGGAACGTGCAGGTAACATGGCATATTTGTAGACTACTGATACCTCTATTGTTAGATCATGCATATGTGAGATGTGTACTGTGTAGTTAGAAGATGTGGAGCCTGGTGTTGTGCAATACTGATAATTTGGAACATAATCTGTAGGCCTGTGACTGTCAACTGTTGTACTACTGTAAGATTTGAAGGAAAAGAAGTATCTTGTACCTCCCAAGGACTCAGCAGCCAAGAACAAACAAAAAATTGATAAAAATACTGTAAGATTGCAAACCCACAGTCGCAATGCCACAGTTGTTTCCACTGACAAACTGTCTCATATCCTTGTAGGTCCCTCTGGTGTGACAGCAAGGCAGCAGACCCATGCTGGTGAGTGTGTTCTACATTTAATATTGCATGATATATGTGCATGTCATAGGTGAGGTGTAAGACATGTACATGTAACGCACCTATGCATAATACATGCTGTGCACGTTTGCTGTGAGACTATGCATATCCCAGTAATGAGTGTAGCTGCCTCAAACACATGCAATACACAGAGCATCCCACACAATTGTGGCAAAACTGTAGTGGACATTGGATAGGCAGAGTCAATACACATGCACACAACATACACAACATTGTCATATGCAGTGCACGTTAATATACTACACATGGCATATTCAGACACCCGCTGTAAGGTCACACTCCAGTATCCCAAATGTCATCCACACAGCACACATAATATACCTGAGGGGTATGGGCCTATCATGGGGCTGTGCAACACTCTGCAACACATAACACATTCATGTTAGGCAATGCTCCCTATTGGGCACCTTACAAACCCATGTAATAACTGGTTGTGAAATGGTGAATGTAGCCATGGTACTGGAGTTCAGGTACTGCATGCTAGGTGCCGGTCTGGCACACATTAGTAGCCTTGAGTGACCACATGATGCTGGCTCATGGTACTACACCCCATCCAGTTACAGTAACCACAGTACTACACATAGTATTCATTGCTATGCACCTCACTGTTGTGTGTGTGCAAACATATGCACCTTTACACAATATGCATAGCAATCACCATCATTACAAAGTGACACATATATGTCTTGTAATGCTATGGAGTGTATAGGTCACATGACACACACTGGGTATGTGTGATGTTTAATGTTGCAGTTGTGTTGTAGCATGCCATGTCATTGCTGGCACTGGCATGTACACAATATGTCCTACACTCACCATAACCACTGTACAATGGCTATGTTGAGCAATGGTATTCCATCAGGTATACATGCACCACTCATCCTGTGTGTATACATTGCATGCATGTGCTAAACCTGTGTCCACAATTATCTGCTAAAGACACAGATGCTCTAATCAGAAATGGATATCTATGTGACACACAGATACACATGCAGCCATGGTATGTATACCTGTGAATGATGGTGCACAGGACATTGAAGAGCTTTCAATACTTGCACAGCAATGTTATGTCCATGTACACATTGCGTTCCAGGGTGAGGCCAATCACTGAACAACAACACACATGCATCAGAGCCATGTATACTGTTATTAGCAAGGGCTGTCTACACCCGCACTGCATGCTGTTGAGCAACACACGTCCTGCATGCTGACACGTGTGATATGACTGTTTGGCTTATGATACTTTACCCCACCATCAACTGCTATTGAGTATGTTCTGGATTGCTGGTGGTGTGTGTGTGTGTGTGTGTGTGTGTGTGTGTGTGTGTGTGTGTGTGTGTGTGTGTGTGTGTTTAAGTGAGGAGTGTATTTGTGTGCATGTGTGCATGTGTTCATGTGTGTATGTGTGCATGTGTTCATGTGTGCAAGTGTTCATTTGTGCATGTGTTCATGTGTTCATGCGTGCATGTGTGCATGTGTTCATGTGAGCATGTGTTCATGTGTGTATGTGTGCATGTGTGTATGTGTGCATGTGTGCATACATGCATGTGTGCATGTGTGCATGTGTTCATGTGTGCATGTGTGCATGTGTTCATGTGTGCATGTGTGTAAGTGTTCCGACATCATGTACAGATAGTAAAGTGTGTTTCCTGTCTTCCTCTCACAGGTGCTGATGTTGGGCCGGTTCAATTCAGCAGGGAACTTGATGTCACTGAGCAAAATATTGATGATGAGGATAGGTGTGTTGAGGCACAGGCATGATTGCCAGGGTCTGTTGTTGGGCCACCAATTGACAGAACACAAGTTTCCACCCCATCCATGCAAACAGTCATACTGCCAATACATCCATCACCAATGCCCTTAGCTGAGGGAGAGTGTACAGTCAGCATTGGCCAGGACAGTGTGGTATCTATGGCACATGCATCCTGACACAGCTGCCATACCCAGATGTCTGGAAGGGTACCACATAGACAGATATCCAGGGGGTTCTCGTCGGAGCACTGCTGCTCATCATGCCCCTGGCATACATGCTACATGTCTTACAACCTCATGCATGTTCCAGGCTGTCATGGAGGTGCAGGCACATATGGAACGGTACACCAGACAGGGACTAAGGGCACAGAGGGCACATAACACCACTGTAATTGACAGTATCCATGACCTAGCAGGTGCCATCCGTAATTACACTGAGGTCACTGATAGACATTGGGGTGAGACATTAGATGTCTTCCGCAATGTCATGTCCATGTGCCAGGATAGTGTGGCACAGTTGAGACATCGACGTGGACGTATGCCAGGAACATCAGCAGCTGGCAGTCACCGCGGACATCCCTCAAGCCACAGATGCTCCCGTAGTGCCAGTACCAGCCCCAGCAATGTTGGGGGTGGGCTGTCCATAGACCGTCCTAGAAGACCACGTGCACATGGCTCTGGATAGTCCCAGCAGGGACCTGGGTCCAGTGTACATCTGTCCACCTGTGAGGATAGTACCCAGTCTGGCTTAGTACCTGATACTCTCAGTAGCACACCTGCCAGGCACAGGTACCATGTCCGTGGCCAGAGATGGTGATCTGTAAAGCCTGGCAGGTACAGTCTGTGGCTGTCCTACAAATCCCCATATATGGCAGCCACATGGTGGAACTGTGTGCATGCAGACACACACACATAAAACAGACACCTAGGGCTAACATATACCCGCACACATTACATCAACATTGGCCCATAGCAGTACTCTTGGCCCTCACACACACACACACACACACACACACACACACACACACACACACACACACACACACACACACACACGCACACACATGTCAATTGTATGGCTCAATGTAGGCCTCTGGCAAACCAACAACACACCCTGTGCATATGATGAAACCTGTGCCACCTCCTGTCATCTGTAACATTGATGCAGGAACAGGCTACCATGGTGCTGATGCACAGGGTGACTTTACAGCAGTATAGCAATGTTAGCATGTTGTCAGCAGTAGAGTGTAATGATATCCTTGGAGGTGTAGCTGAGCAGGCATGATGCATTAAAGCTATGCTTGTCAATGTAGTATTGTTTACACCATTGTTAGTTCCAATAGTGTATTGTCCGCCCACATGCCACTTGGCTGATGTGTGTAGTATTGGCAGCATGTGTTAGAGAGTGGACAGTACATGTGGGATGTGTGTAGCACAGATTTGCAGGTGTACATTTGTGAACATGGTGGAGGTGCACTATCTGCATGTACGTGCATAGTGGACACATGGGCAGGGTGACATGCCCTGTGATACACAGTAACACTCCATAGTTTCTATTGGTGGACAGTATGCATTGTACTACACACATTTTGGAACTTGAGTACACATGTGTGTATGACATGGTTTGACACTGTGCTGTGGGTGATACTGTCACTATCTGTCATCGTTTTGCATTCTGGTAGTATACATAACCTCAACAGCCTAACCATAAACAATCGTTAGATGATGTCTTGACAACTGACACACAGATGTAGGTCACACAATAACATTTGGATCCTTCAGGTACTATACTATGCCAATAACCAGTGATATTCACCTGCACCCATTCCTGAGACCACTCCTGTTTGCCATATAGCTCTCTTAGGTACAAGCAATCACAGTAGGGATATGTCCGTCCACGTCTGGAAATGCATACTGTGGCCTATAATGCATTCTCCAGATGACACACACATCCTCCACAAGGGTATCATACAGACAGATACCTGTTGTCAAACCCATGCTGTAAAGCTATAAGCCAACCAGAGCATAGTCATCCACCTTTACGAAACATAGTATCCCCACAGTACCACATAGGTAGTAGCCACCAACATGTTGAACAGGTACCGATGTGTACATGCTGCCAAGTGTTACATCATCTCTACTTTGGTAATCACATTTCCAAAGGTATTTAGAAATTCCTCGCTGGATCACATAAGCAATAAGGGGTCTGCATGCATATCCACAAAGGTTGTTGTACACCTATAATGAATAGCCATCATTGACAGACTTTGCTGCGTTTGAAAAGGTCTGTAATATACCTCAGCCATAAACCCTCACTCACACAATTCAATAGAAACCGTAATGAGTGTGTGTGACATGGATGACCTAGGCCAGGGATCACTGCAGTGGCTGGCCTTGTCACAAGCATACAGATGTGACCTAAAGTCTGGAAAGCGGCAGCACACTCTGGCAAAGATGACAGATGTGTTCATGGAGAAAGCAGGGTTCCCACCTATGAAATAACTGAGGTCACATGTACGTATATGTATTTGTGACAAAGCTACCTGACATGTGCAATGCACATACTGTTGTCATACTGATATGTCATACAGTAGTAAAAGCAAAACCCACAACACATTAACCAACAGTGTCACACACATAGAGCACACACACACTCACCAAGTGCAGGCTTCAAACCCCTACCTAACTATTTCATAATACTAGAGGAGGACGCATTAACATGGCACGCTATACACATTACTGTGAGTTCTCTTTTCCACAGGTATATTTGTAGGATGGTGACATCATCAGACTTGACAAAGATTAGTATACCACTTTGAAGGTGTTTTACTACTCTTCAGAAAGGTTGCTCCTTTCCAAGGAGATCACACATGAACACACACACACAAACTTGTCAAGTGCAGGATTCAAACCCCTACTCAACTACTTCATGATGCTACAGGAGTATGCATTTACATGACGCGCTATACACATTACTGTGAGTTCTCCTTTCCACAGGTATATTTGTAGGATGGTGACATCATCAGACTAGACAAAGTGGGTTACATTAGGTGACATTAGGTGGGCTACATAGAAGGAATGTCTAAACACTTTGGCCATGTGATCATCAAAGGAGAGTTTACTATCTACCTGTGTCCCCAGGGCCATAATGACTTGTTCCGTACATACCGGATTACCACCTATGTGGTAATTTGTGTGCACTTTGTTTTATCCAAAGGGGATGACTATGCATTCTTTGGCATTCTGCCTGAGGGCATTGTTTTGACACCAGGTATCTGTCTCTGTAAGACCCTTCTGGTGGATGTCTGTGTCAGCCGTAGAGTTGATTATGGACCACAGTTAGCAGTCATCTGCAAACCCATTCAGCCATACTCCTCCCGTGCTTGCCTGTACCTCTGAGCAGTATCTACTGAACAGGTGGGGTCCCAGGACCAAGACCTGTGTGATGCCATTTGTGACTGGTTTAGAGTCGGACATGGCACCTGTAACCCTGAACATGTGTGTTTGATCTGTGAGCCACTTGGCCATCCATCCTGTGACATAGCTTTTAATGTTCAAGCTGGTAAGCTTGTCCATGATGACAGAGTGGGGAATGGTGTAGAAAGTCCTTATAGAGGTGCAGGTGGGCTGTGTGGACTACTTTCACCTCCATCTATGTCCTTGGTAACTGTTTCAAATAAGTCAACTATGTTTATGAGGCAGGATCTGCCTTTAACAAGGCCAAGTTGGGTAGAGTCCAGTGTCTGGACGTCCCCAATGTCCCTGTTTATGGGTTCCATGATAATTTGCTCCATAGCTTTGCAGACCAGGATGGGTAGACCTATAGAGCAATGGTTTCCAGGTTCTGTTGTGGCACCCCCTTTGTGGAGCTGGATGACTGTCGGTGTATGCCATTCTTTGGGTACATAGCCTGTGGTACGATTGAGTCTGGACAGTGAATGTAGGTGAAGGTTTAGTTTCTTTTGGGGCTGGTGTAAGACGCAGCCTGGGACACCATCCAGTCCCATTGATGCTGTGTTCTTAGCTTTGGAGAGGGCTGTCTTTACCTGCATGTCCATGAAGTCTGGGGCTCTGCATTCTTCTGGGATGGACACAGGCCCTTTTGGGGGTGATGGGGGAGTTTGCACTGAACCTGTCCCCATGGATGTGGGCAATGTAAGTTGGTTCAGTGTATTTCTTGCCATTTTTCAGTAGCTGACAGCATATTTGGAAGTTGCCACCTACATGTTTGGTATAGCTAACAAAGGCTTTGTAGTTGTTATTCTTACATTCCTTGGCAATTTGTCTTTAGAAACTGGCCCTGGATTATTTTATGAGTGATCATTGTGTCTTCCTAATAATGATCAGTGATGCCTTTCCTTTTGTGAAGTTTGCTCTATCATGTGTTCGTTTCCTCCTTATGTTGTCTACCTTATTTATGGGCAACGACCACCAGATTGGTTTCTTATTTTTGGAGGACTGCATCTTGGTTTTATTTGGGATGTCTCGATCAATGCAACCCTGTAGATGCTCATAGGATGCACTTGTACATTATTCGGCAGATTGTATGGCATTATCCTATAGCAAGGGGACTTTGGAACTTTCCACTTTGGTCTTGGGAAGTGTGCAGTTTGCTTTTGCAAATGTGTTCACCGTGGTTTCATTGACTGGGGGGGGGGGCGGGATGTGGATGTCCAGTGTGATTACTTTATGATCTGATATTACCAGCGAGGGGTTTATCTCTGTTGTGGTACACTGGTACCCCATGTTGGTGATGATCAGGTCCAGTATGTTGTCACCTCTAGTGGGCGTGGTGACCAGCTGTTCCAGGATGTTAGAGTTTTTAAACTCTAGGAAACATTGGGCAAAGGACGTTGTACATGAGTAATTCTCCCACTCAGTGTTGGGTAGTTGTAATCTCCTCATATAATGGTGTTTGGTAGGACCTCTGTATTTTCCACTGTTCTCAGGACTACTGAGTGAGGTTCCTGAGACAAGGTAGGTGATCTGTAGCAGGCTACAATCTGATAAGCAGCTTTGCCCAATTTTAGTTGCACTTGCATGGTCTCCAAGGCCTCATGCTGTGCCACTAACCTGAAGGTGTGGGTATCCATAAGGTAAATGGATACACCCCTTCCTTTTGTATTTCACTCGTGGTTTTGGGTCTGAAGATCAGAGGGATTGTGAGTGTTTTACGTGGAGCATGTCTAACAGCTCTGTGTTTGACATAGCTTTGTATGTTAGGCAGAGAACACCTCTGAGTAGGCGATATGCGAGGGAGTACGGCTGGAGCATTTTGAGATGGTCTGTGTATGGCATGTATTTCAGGCCGCTAATGCTCTTTGTGAGGTATTGCTGCAGGCTTTCCAGTTGTTGTTGTAGTTGTCTTGTGAGGTACATAGCAAAAGGGGCATTGTACTCTATTATGGATCTAGTGAGTGATGAGTAGAGGGGAACAATGTCCTCTTCTATTCTGCATGAGACACCTTTTGTGATGAGGTGTGCCACATAGAAGGATTTCCTGACTACTGTGAGGATGTGATTATCACAGGTGTGTCCACTGCCCACCTGTGAGCCAAGGTCTCTTGTCACACTTTCAGTGTTAAGTATACTACCACCTATGTTGTAGTTCATGGCTACAGAGTTTTTAACAAAGGGGATGACAATGCACATTTTGGCATTGAGCTTGAGCCTATGGCTTTGACAACAGCCATCTGTCTCAGTGAGGCCCTTTTGTAGGATGTCCACATCTTTAGTGTTTACAATTATGGCTCCTAGTTTGCAGTCATCTGGAAACTTCAGTAGCCACAGACCTTCCATGTTAAAGTTTAATTCAGGGAAGTAGATACTAAACAGGACAAGACCCAGGACTGGACCCTGTGGTACTGCACTCGTCCCTGGTCCAAAGTCATACATGGAGTCTGCTACTTTCAAAGTGTGTGTTCTATCAGTAGGCCTGTTGGCAACCCATCTTGTGACATAACAATTTATACCTCGTTTAGTGGGTTTATCTATATTTACAGAGTGTGGGGTGGTGTTGTAAGCTGTGACAGGATCTACATAGGCTGTGCGAACCACCTTACCCTTGTCTATGGTTCTGGTGACTGCTTCAATGTCATCTATCAGGTTTAGGAGACATGATCTGCATTTTACAAACCCAACATGGTTATGGTCCAGGGTTTGGGGATTACAACTGTATTTTTTATAAGTTGTATGATGATACATTCCATGGCCTTGAAGGGCAGGCTCATCAGGCTAATGGGGCGCTAGTTCCTGGGGTCCGTGGTGTCTCCACCCTTGTGTAGTGGGATAACCGTCACTGTGCACCATTCAGCTAGCACAAAGCCTGAGGTGTGGCTATGACTGAACATGATATGTCGGTGTGGTGCCTGCTCGTTCTGTGGTTTGTGTAGAACACAGCCTGGGAGGTTATCTGGTCCCATGGCTGCTGTGATACTGGCTTTGGAGAGTGTTTTTTACCTGTGCAGCTGTGATGACAGCAACTTTGCAGTCTTCCATTATAGTGATGTGCTCTTTCATGGGTGAGATGGGGGTGAAGTTAACACTATCTGCCAGGATGTTGGCAATATCAGTTGGGTCTGTATATTTAGTGCCATTGAGCTGTAACTCAGAACAGATCTGAGTGTTGCCATGACATGGACCTGTCTGTTGTGCAGAGATCTCCTGAGTAGACAGTATGCAACAGAGTACAGATTGGTTTAAATTCAGTCTTGTGTCATGGGGCAACTGTTTGAGGCCAGTAATCCTCTTGTTGAGGTACTTCAGTGGTCTTTTCTGGTGCTGACAGTGCCTAGTCAGATTCATCGCAAGTGTGTTGTGGTACTCTCTGATGGGTCTGATGACTGATGAGTAGAGGGAACCTCCTTTGACCTACATGCACAGACCTTGGCAGGTTGTGTGAACACATAGCATGATTTTCTCAGCACTTTGTGAATGTGTTTCTGGAAGTAGAGATGACTAACCACATTTGTCCATAGATCCCTTATTATCACCTCCATATTTAGCCTAAGTGTGGGAGCATGCCCAGTATGACCTTTCAGTGTGATGCTGAATGAAATCCACTACATTTGTTGAAGTGTGTGAGCACGGCCGCTATAGACATTTATATTATATGTGTGTGGAAAAATCAAGTTGTATTTTTACAGCAGGGCTCATCTTTGTGTCATAAATCAACAGGGATCATGCTGTGCCTGCAGGTCTTCCATGAGACACTTTGCATAGACTTATCAACATTTCTACATACAGGGGGGACAGCTATTCTTTGTACATTTCTACCCGGGGGCACACCGGATTGTTACTGTGGGTGTACATTGGATGAGGGGTTCACCTGACACTTATACACATTTGCTAGGCCTGCACTGCTATGTAAGGTACTCCATTTCAGTCTGTACTGTTGCCTATCATACTGGCTTGAGGCATACCACTGTACTACAGATCTTAGCATCCACCGTCACATATATTAGATTGTGACTTCATAGCCTACCCAATCCACATCACACCGCCTGGCCTGCTGTTCTCTGTCTGCATAGGCCTGTGGGGGAGGTTACCCATATGCCTCTTTAGGGGCATGCTACAGCATTTCTTTGTGTTTGCATTACTGTACAATTTTCCTGCTGTGGCTGTGCCAGTGAAATGCTGTCATGGCTTAGTGGTTGAGTACTGTGACTATAGTGCACAGTATCCTGGGTTCGAGCCCTGTCACTGCTTTTTATTTTCATGCTGGACAGACCAGACTGCTTAAGGAACAGTACAGCAAATATGAGCATGTTTACCTGACTTTGCTCAACTTTGCCCGACTTTGCCAGACCTTGCCCAACATTGCTCAACATTGCCTGACATTGCGCTAGTTAGCACGGGTGATTTTGGTTACATATACCAAATAGTGGTAAAAGCTGCTTAGCACTGCTTTATATTGCTTAAAACATGGCAATCATGCCTCAGGTGGTGCTGCAGGGCTGCCTATGTTGGATGCACATAGTACACTCCCTATATATGTGTGGAAACAGGTAGTGTCAAGTTAGGCATCCCTTTTATTTTATGTGCGAGTCAGAGAGAGGTATCATTTACAGGGTTCCTACTGAGCCAGTGTATGTGCTATGCATTGCCTCTTTGCCAAGGCCAAGGCATACTGGGCATGCCTCCTTCTGCCTACTGGGGCAGGCTCAGGTTGTTTCTCCTCCGAGTCACGCTGTGCCTGTGCAGGCCTTGGCAATGGTGGGGGGCTGTTTGGCCCTGCCCCATGCTGCTCCTACTGCAGCTGTTTTTGCAGGATCATATTGTGTAGCATGGCACATACCATGACAATTTGGGTACATGTAGTTGGTGAGTACTGCAAGGCTCCACCAGATGTGTCCAGGCACCAGAACCATGACTTGAGCATCCCAAACACATGCTCGATTACATTTTGTGTTTGTGCGTGTGCCTCATTATAGAGTTCTTGTTCAGGTGTGTATGCATTTCTGATGGGTGTCATCAGCCACAGCTACAGTGCGTATCTAGCATCCCCCACTAGGTGACTGTCAGGGATGTCCCCATTGGCAAATGTCTGGTACAGCTGCATCAGATGACAGATATGGGAATCGTGGTAGCTTCCAGGGCAGCCAGCACACACATTCAGTATTATGCCCTGGGCATCGCACACGACCTGGCAGTTGATGGAGTGGAAGCCCTTGCAGTTGATGTAGGCCCTACCCCGCTCACCAGCTGGTGCTTTGATGTGTATGCGTGTACAGTCAATTGCACCCACTACCTCAAGGTATTCCACTATTTGCTGGAAAAGATGCATATTGCTGGCCAATACCTCACGGGAATTGGGGAAATATACATGATCACCAACATGTGCTGACATGGCATTCATGAACTGGTGCAGTACCCTGGATGCTGATGCCTGTGAAATCCCCATCATATCACCAGTTGGTCTCTGGAAGGTACCTGTTGCTAGTATTCTTAGACCAACACATACCTTGGTTTCCACTGGGATGGATTCTCCTCTGTTGGTTCTGTGTGTGGGGTGTGGCCTGCACAGCTCAACAATTTGCTGTAGGAGGTCTCTGTCCACTCTATAGCGCTCCACTATCTCCAGCTCATGTAGCCCCTGGTAGGTTACCCTGGGTCTGTACGCTATTCTCTGTCTCCTCACTGTGGGTTGTTCAGCAGCATTCGCAATGGCAACACCCTCAGCATCTTGCACATGTTGCCTTATAATAGCAATGGCAGCCCGTAACATTTTTTTGTCTCACTTAAACTTTTTAAGTTTTCACTTCTCTTTGTAGACTGCAGTGTTGCAGTGTTTCTGAGAAAAACATGGGGGTATGTTGTTTGCAGAGTTTTAAGTGCTGGGCTGGGCTGGGCTAGTGTACTGCCTGTGTAATTAGCTGATTCTGATTGATTTCACCTAGCAGCTCTGCTAATTCTCCTTGGTTAACTTCCTACTACTTCTTTTCCTTCCTTTTCCCTTTCTGTTTCCACATGGGGCAGCGCCGCACAAACAAGTGCAAACACACGCACGTGAGTGCACACGAGCACACAGGCTTACACAGGCTTAGATGGGTGCACATGAGTGCACACAGGCTTAGACAGCCTTACACAGGCTTACACGGGTGCACACACACGCATACAGGTTTAGATGGGTTTACAGGCGCGCACACGCGCGAACACAGTGTAAGCATCTTTGCAAGAAACTTTAGTGATGCCCATGTCGTACACCTTCGGTTTCTGGGTTTCAGTTAAGACAACTGTAGACATGCCTCTTCCAGTCCTGAGTAACTCACAGCAAACACATGACCTCTGTATTTTCCACTGTTCTCAGGACACTCTGCTCCAATAGGCTTACAGTGTTTGATACATACCCTCTCATGATGTCACCTATCTTCTACTCTACTACTCCCCTAATCCTTCACTTACACTCTAGGGACATTGTTCACATGGCAGGGAAAATTGGGATTCACTGTCCTTATCCTCATTTGCATAGGATTGCCTACTAATGCTTGGTTACATCTCTCAAACTGAGCTTCCCCCCTTAGCAACCACTACTCAGTAGCTATGTTGTCTTCAGTCTCCCATTCACCTGCATGGCAGAGGAATATTTTTAATAAAATGCCTATTTTTGGCTTTTTTGTTTTTATAGCACCGCACGTTTGCACGGCGCTGCACTATGCTTAAACATCGGAGATCGGGGAAAAAAATCTATTTTTAATATTTTGCAACAGATTAAAATGCCAATGGCCTTATATCTGGCCATTAGCATGCTTCCTCAACTGGATGCATCCTTTATTTGGAGCTGTCATAGCTCCATTTTGCTATTTGCAGAACGGTGCTCCGTTACCAACGGAGTACATTTCTGCAAATAGCTCTACTCTTACTCGGACAGGTTAGTGTTTCCTGGATCACACATTTACCTCATTTGCATAACTTTCAGCAGCAAATTAGGTAATTTGCATAACATAACACTGTCCGTGCAAGAGTGGTTTTAGGAGCTCTCATGCACGCCCCTGCCGGCTGTTGCTGGATCACTTGACAGACATATTGGATGTCTGGAGTCTTACTCTACTCTTAGACTCCATGCAAGCCTTCGTGAATCCGGCCCTTATAATTTTCATAGTGAACATAACATGATATTTGCATTGTACCTGTTGTGGAATGCCACAATGTTTTTATTTACATAAGGGGTTGCTATTTTGAGGTAAACATTAGGAGAATTATTTTTTTTCTTTTATGTTGTGATTATATTGCTGCATTAGAGGGTTACTGTGAAAAGTGGTACTTTAGTATTGCTTTTAGTACTGTAGGGTTCTATGTACCTGACCTATGTTTATAGGCAATGGTGATTTGTGTTTCTGTGATAACTGCTAAGATTTTGAACTCTGAAAGAAAGTGATGTGAAACATTCATGTTTGTCATTTAATGTTGGCCATTGTGTGATATAAAATAAAGCAAGCCCTGTCAGACCATAATGGTTAAACAAATACTCAAAAGTCTAAGTGATCTAAGGACTGATGAACAGTCCAGGTAAGATGAAAGCCTGCCTAATTTCTAATGTTCCTTGGTAAGTAAAACACTTTATTTCTACATCTAGTCTCTCAAATGTCCTCACAAGTGTAGCTATCTATCTGAAACAAATCTGCAGTGTATTTTACTGAATTAAAATAGCATTATTTACACAGTACTTTACCCAGAATATTTATAGCCGTGACAAGTAATTTCGAAGCAGCTGTCAGCCCTCTGCCTGAGCCCAAACATTCAAGAGGTGAGACATCTTTTCATGAATGCATGTTTCAACAGATAGCAAAACATATTTAAACATTATTTAGTTGTCATACATTGCCTTTATGGATTAAATTATTTGCTTTGATGAGTACATAGGTATCTGAAGTTTAGAACAGCAAATCATACTTTTCTGAAGGCGTCTTTGAGGACAGAGTTGTTAATCTTTCCCTGTCTAACTGTTGCATAGAGGGAGTTAAGATAATTAGAATGAGATTGTAGTGTGTGTGTGTGTGTGGGGGGGGGTAATGTCTCTCCAAGGAAAAGGATGTCTAAAAGCTATTTTCAGCACCATTTGCTCATCAATGTTCATAATAGCATGAACTGCTTACAATATCCAATCCACATGTGACAGTCGCAGTGTCATCAACAATTTAAAGCAGCTTGTATTGACAGTGCATTGCATCTTAAATGCTGGCCAGCATGTCGCATCTTACTGGTAAGAATATACATTTCACTTCCCTCATAGCCTGTGTAATTTTCCCTGTAGCTGTCACTCTTACTGACCCTGATAATCTACCAGTTGCATTCTGGGATTTGGACTTTGTTGAAGTAGAACATTCCATGACGTGACTATTAATACGGGGAGCACGCTGCCTGTGCTCTTGGCACTGTTTTGTTGTGCAACTAGTTGCTAGGTAACAGTGTAAGCTGCATTCCAAGGTGAATTAAAAAATGATTCCTAGAAGCAATAAGGAAGTAAGTGCTTAACTTCTCATGAGCTACAAAAAGTCCAGTGCCCTTTTATGAAGATAACACTGACTATTTTATGTCAGCTCATGTCATCATATCCTCTATTTATATAGCATAATTGAAAATGTTTGTCAAGTTAAATGTGTTAACATGTGAACAGCACAACAAAATTACCAAGGGAGTCAGATGCATTGAAAGTAACACAGAAAAAGCTGAACAGTCTGTAAACAATACCCTGAACAAGACTTGCTTTTCTCTCTCTCTCTGAACTCTTTGGGCACATCAAAATAAATGTAAAGAAACCCTCCTCCCGCTCCACCCCCCCACCAAAAAAAAAAAGGGATCCAGAAATAACAGTAGTAGTTGAGCATTTATAAATTTGATTTCCTTATTCACAAAGAAATGCGGAGCAAAGCAGACTGCAGAAAAAAAAAAAGATGCATAAGAACTTAAAAAATTGAGTATAATGTCCTAAGGGTAACAGCTGTAAGTATCCAGAACAACCTCTGCCAGCATAGGAAAGCAGAACCTGCATGGAAATTAGTTGTTGAACTGCACTATCAGGGGAGTCTCTGACACTGACAGTGAGAAAGAAGGGGGATATAAATGAATAAAAGCTAAGGATAAAAAAAGTATTATATAAAACCAATATATCTTAACATTTGTCAATTAATTTATTTAGTTCAACTAGGCCTTCAGCCTATTTTCAGGGGATGGTTAAGGCATTGTTTCTACAGGCTAATGGACGCTTAACAAGCTCAATGGAGAAATGCCTCTTATTTTCTTTCTAATAAGTGAAGTGGGATCTTTAACATATTCTTCAGCTACCACAAACTTTGATAACTGCACTTAGAAGCACCTGGAGCAGATGTAGAACCCACAATCTTGTAAATAGAATCATGTTGATCTATCGACAACTTTTACAGCAAAGGCCAGTTAGAGTGAAAATAATCAGCTGAAACAACTTCTGATGATTCGCAGAGGTAAGCTTTTTTCCCAACTTGTATAAACCTTGCCTGAGGTCACACACAACAGAAGGAAAAAGAGAAAACTTCAGTGTCAATGAAGTTGCTTTGAAAAGTTGCTTTGGAAAACAATGAATTTCTTCTACCTGTATTCGCTGTAATCATTATCAATCAATGAAATGTTCCATTCTAATCTTACCAGCAGCAAACACAAGTGGAATCCCTGTTGAGGCAGTTATATTGCTTCATAAACTTTAAGGTATTCTTTGGGTAGCATATTGTTTTTATGTTGAGCAGAAAATGCAGACTTAATTAAAAAGGATACAAAATGTTGACTCCCCCAGACATAAACACATACACACACCAGGTCAGGACCAATACTGCATTGGAGGAGTTTGTGTACCCTTGTGATTCTTAGAGCTATGCTGTCTGGAGCTTTATTCTTCTGGTAAGAGCCTCCTTGGTCCAGCCTGGGATTGTGACCTTATTGTGGTGGAGAAGTTTATGTACTCCTTTGATCCTTAGAGACATGCGATCTGGAGCTGTAGGGTAATTGCAGATTTACCTACAGAGATGATAAGCCAGACAAGCAGTCATCTAAAATGTAAAGAAAATATCACCTGTGATGGTTCACTTAAAGAATTCAAGAATCTCATTTAGAACAGGGATATCAGACAGAACCATGGAACCAGGCCAGGGGAATTATGTTCACCAATGATAGCTTAATGGTTTGGTGATCCGTGCAGCCTATAATGATTCATCCATGAAAAGCTGTAAGCAACTGCTGGGGGGGACTCAGAAAGGGGTCAGCTGTGATGACAATCAAGTGGGGCAAGAGTGGGATGGACTATGAAAGAGTAAAGTCTGGCACTGTAAACTGGATCCTGCCACAATAAATGTCATCTAATTGCTGAAAAAGGACCAGACCTTGTGTAAGAGGGTAAACACGCTATCTTGATTTAGTTACTCTTACTCTCTGCACACAGCAGTGATTATAGATCTAAACTTCTTAAATAGAGTTGATTTATCTCCTTCTCTAGTACTGACCCTCAGGAGACCCCCTGGGAAGGTGTAGGGATAATCAAAAGCCCCCCCCCCCCGTCTAACTGTCAGTCAGCCGGTGCTCCTGCCAATAAAAAGTGTTGCTCAAAATCTCAGTACAGCAGGGGCTGTTTTTTCCCTTTCTCCACTGTAATTCAATCTCAGAGTTGGTAAATACAATTATCAGGGGGTGTGGGGGTGCATCTCTCTGCATTGGGGGGGGGTGAAGGGAGGGCTTGCCCTCCTGCAAAGGCATTGTTTGCAAGTGGTTTCTTTGCTTTGTGTTTTTACCTTATGTGATCAGTGTTATGTCCTTCGATACTTTAAAGACTCAATGTTATGAATGTATTCCATTCTCTGATCTGGAATCATTCATCTTGGAGAGGGAAATTAAATGGGCTCTAGAAATTCTTGCTAATAAAAAGACTGAAGGAAGTGATGAAATCCAGATGTATTGCTTATAATTCTGCAAACTGATGCTTTTACAGTGTTGCTTGTTGTTTGCCATCAAAGTTGGAAAACATGATAGTAACCATCAAAGTGGAAAAGATCAGTTTATATTCCAAGCCCTAAATAGGGCAACGCTAAAGACTCCCCAAATTATTAAGCAGTAGCACTTGTCTCACCTGCTAGTTAGGTAGTGCCCAAGATCCTGCAAATGTGGTTCCAGCAATACATAGGCCAAAAGCAGCCACAGGTACAAGCTTGTTTTATAAAGAAGTAGAGGCAGAAGTGATCACATCACTAATATTTGCTGGATAAAGGAGAACGCAAAGGATTTCCAGAAAAAATATTCACTTCTGCCATTTGACTACTCTAAAGCCTTTGACTTTGTGGACAATAACAAAGTGAAAATTTCTTAGAGAATATGGGGATATTTGCCTCCATATGAATGGGTATGAAGAACAAAAAGCATCAGTTTCAACTAAATATAGAATAACTGATTGCTGAAGAATGGGGAAGGAATATGATAAGGCTGTATATAGGCACCATTTTTACTCTATTTATATGATGATTATAGCAAAATGTTGGCTTAGATGACTCAGATTCTGGAATCAAAACTGCCTGGAAAAATATTAACAATCTCAGACATTCAAATGATGTCACTATAATTGATAGAAGTGAGGAAGAACTGAAGAGCCTGTTGATAGAGGTTAAAGTAGAAAGTGCAAAGGCTAACTTGTTTATCAGCATCAAAAACATTAAATTATGTCATCTAGTGATATCAGTTCTTATTCTTTGCAAACAGAGCAGAAAAATGTGGAGGCAGAGTGACAGATTTTATTTTTGTGGCCTCAATGATCTCTGTAGATGATGACTGCAGTGATGAAATTAAGACAAATCCTGAAACGATTCTAAGGAGCAAACAAATCACATTGTCTGTAAAGGTCTGTAAAGTCAAACCTCTGTTTCTTCCACTAACAGCATATGGCTGTGAGAGCTTTGCCCCCACTACCATCTTATTCACATGTGCTAACCCTAACTTGCTTCTGTCCTAACTTGCTTCTGTCCTAACCCCATTCCTATACATCCATAGGCTGCAGTCCATCAACCCAAATTAATCTGGCTTTGTAAAGGATAAGGCCTGCCTACTGAATCTCATATACTTCTTTACACAGCTGACCGAAGCAGTGGATTAAGGTCACACAGTGCAGGGTGCCTACCTGGATCTAGCTAAGGCCTTTAACACTATCCCTTTCTCTGGTATTAATAAAGAGCTTGCTTGTCTAAATAGTAAACCTTATGAAACCCATTAGAATGCAAATTAGCAGACTGACAGAAGCCAAGCAGTGAGAGCTGATGGCACGTATCTACTAAAAGACACTCACAAGAGTCTATATTATGAACCTTCTTCTTCAGCTTATACTTGTCTGATAGCTAAGCTAACATCAAGGGTCTATGGCTGAGAAAGTTTCCCAGTGACCTCAAACTTAGCACTGTTATTAACTTTTTTACTGATTCCCACATCTATCTAGAGACAGACTAAACTGCAGTAGCCCCTGATGTCATGACCAGTGGTTCAAGATTAGTGATAAATGTAATGTAGTACCTTTGGGGAACAAAAAACATCCCTGTACCTACCAAAAACATCATACTCCTTCAAAATTAATACCACTGTTAGGCACATCTGTGGATAATATAACCTCATTTGATCACCATGTATGCTCTACTCTTAGAAAATCATCCTGTCTAACCCAGCTAATTACTAAGATCATATCCTACAGATCGATAGGCCATTGCCCCTCCCCCCACTCTTCCCTAATCAGGCCTATAATAGAATACAATGATACCTTTTCCATATTGCGTCCAAACACACTGACCAACTCGAAAGACCATAATGCTTCCTTACCAAGAAAATCTTGGTTATGAGCTCTTAAGTTCCACAAAGTGATAACAGAGAGCCTCGTCACCTTGCTCAGTCTCCTATAAAGTCTTGCACACGCTGCCTCTGCTCGACCTACAAAGGACCAGTGCAGCTTATCACCTTGCACTTCCAAAAAATTAGAAATACCATTAATACTACTCTAAAAACCTAAAAGTACAAGGTGATAGGAAAGGACCCTGCTATCCTGCCTCTCCTGAAGGATTGCATACTTATGGAACAACCTTCTGCTCCACAACAAACAAAGTCATTTCATAGCTCTCTTTAATATCAAACCTGAAAAGTGGATGGGTATCTTTAAAGTCACCTCTATGATGTGTACCTAGGGCCTTAGAGAGCAGGAGAGAAATAGAGGAAACAAATAATGAGATTCGCATAGGCTAGAATCTTGAAGGTCTACTGGACCAATTGCCTAGGAATAAGCAGTGAACTTATATGAAACAGAAAAAAGCATTTATAATTTCTTATACAATGGATCCATCTATTCAAATTATATTCATATAGGGGATGTCACCCTGTCGTTCATTAATCACCTAGCTTTCATTTGTACTATATTGTAACTGAACAGATTGTATAGTCTTTAGACAGCTATAATCCATTGCATCAAATATATTTGTTCATCACATATTACATCATAATTACAGGTAAATAAAAGCAAAACAGAAAAATGTGTAAATTATGGTGGGGTATTCAAAACCTTGTTTAGAGCTTATGCAAAGGGTTAATTCCCACAAGCCTTTACTTTTCCCTTTTACCTACTTTCAGAGAGTGTGCCTGAAATAGCTAATTATACATATTAAATTCATAATTTTGAATTTGTGTGTAGAAGCACATATTTGAGATAGAAATCTAACAATATGTCAAGGCAGCAGTAAAAATTAAAGAAAAAAAGGATTGTTGGAATTAATGCTTAACATAAGCCCAAAGGATTTCTCAATGCGCCATCATTATTAGCAGCAAAGAAAAAAATAGCATTCTCGTGCAAGTTGCAATATACAGGATCTAATTTTCAAAGAAGGATATAGCACTTGTGATCAAGACCTGCATTCTACAATTCTTGTAGAGACTTCCTGCAAAATATTTATTATAGTTTGTTACTATTTCCAAACACTGTGTACAAATTCCTGCAGTTCTGCAAAATTAAGTCCTGTAAACTGTATGCTTCTGGTAAACATGTTGCAGCAATGAACTTTAAAAGAATGCATTCCTATAAAAACTGGACCCAGAGGTTCACTTATGAGCTGAATAGTTAGTCATAAAAAATAAGTAAAACATCTTCCAGTGATTCACCTACTGAATCAGGGATTAATTTCATCACAAGTATTCCAGAAGATTTTTTTTTTTTTGCAAATACATAAACTGTACAAAATAAATATATACATACATATAAATTACAAACAAAGAAAGAAAAAACAAGCTCTAAAACATGTAAATACTACATGGAAAATGCATGCTGAATTGGAGACCATCTCAAGCATAGAAGCAGTATAAAACTATGAATGTTAAATGGGATATAAATCTGAATAAAATATGAAATACATTACCTTTTGCCAGCTTACTGTGAGATCTTAAATAAATCGCATTAATGATGTTTATGTCACCGGTATATATAAAAAAAAATAATAATGAAAATCTTGCACAACTAGGCCTGCATGATTTCCTAAAATTACATAAAATTAAGAACATACATACACCGTACTTATAATGTTTGTAGAGATATATACAGGCACTCACATGCAGTGGTGGCCATAAATCCTCACATGTGTATATATATGGGCCTGTGTGTGTGTGTGTGTGTGTGTGGGGGGGTGTTGCACAACCAAACATATATAAATATGAATAAAAAAGACTAAAGTACTTTAAAATGGTTGCAGGTTTCCCTTAGTAAGCTATAATGAGGTTTAATGCAGGTTTCATATTTATTTGTAACATTTCTAACCAGACTGCTTTTTGATGCTAGAGCATCTTCTCTTCCCAGACAGTAATTATATTTCTCCTTATAAACGGATTGTACCTTCCTACACAACAATAAAACATGTATTATCTCTTCGGCCCTTTCTCTGCAGCTCCTTGGATGAATCATGCTCCCTTATTTATGCCTTATTAGATGTATATTGAATGATGTTTTGTGGTTAAAAAAAATCATTCATTTTTATGGACTATCATTCATTTTTATGGTTACCTTTATATGAACTGGTAAAGGGTGAATATCTTAAACTTTGCTTTGTTTGCTTGTTCCTATTTGTTTTAATAAATTATATTCTGGTTTCTGTAGTATGCTGACAATTTCTTTGATTCTCTGCTTTTATTGGCACCTGTTTCTTGAGAGATGCCAGAATTGTTTGGACATGTCTAAGTTTCTAAAACTAAGAACTTCTTACCATTTAAAATAAAACTTATTTTTCAAGCATCTGTGACTAAAACAAGAAAGGCCTACAGAATCCTGCTTATGAGACAGCACAGTAGAAAAATCCATGAGAGTAATTAAGCCACATACAAACTGGGTAGGTTTCAAAAATGGCCTCTGTGCATCAAAGCATGTCCATACAGAAAACAGTCTGGAGAATGTCTAGATTATGATTCAGAATGAGAAATGCATATGTTTCTGTCACACACACACACACACACACATACACACACACGCACACACACACACACACACACACACACACACACACACACACACACACACACACACACACACACACAGACACACACAGTGCACTTCAGACTAACTGATCTCACCATGGTAATGCAGGACCGTGATGCACAGTGTACCAAAGCACTGACATCTGTATGACTGAATAACCTCTTAGTTAAGTTTATTTCTCTCTGCGTCCCACTTACTGATAAAGGGAATATGTCTCATCTCATTTCATTTAGTCCTATCATGGTAAGAGGGAATAAGAACAGTTCTCTGTACAAAGACTGCATTTCTTTATATAGGATTTCCTTTAATATGTGGTAGTACAATCTCAGAGTTAGTATACATAAGTAGCAAGTGGTATGATCAATGCAGTCCTCAACACAGGGTGTGCAAGAGTGCTTGGCCAAGTAATAATAATAATAATAATATGAAGTTAAAATAGGAATGTTGCCTAAAAGTGATATGTGAATCTAAAGTGCCAGTCTATTACTTAGTAAAGTGCCAGTCTATTACTTAGTAAAGCTTAATTGCTGACTAAAAGTGCCAATACAAGCTGGTTAACTAGACAGCAACATTGTTATAAAATAGCTGGAGTGAGATAGAAATAACTAAACGAAACTTATAATTGCAATTTTAATTGACAGAAAACAGTAGAATATTTTTCTATGCTGGACAAGATTTAGTAGGAACAACACTTGTTTCCTCTTCCCTGATACAGGCTACAGAAGCTAAACAAAGTTCCATGACTGAAAACATTTCACTTGGAAAACTGTAGTCCATCTATCCATCTATCACCCCTTTTTACACATGGGATTGGGCTGTCACTTCTGACAATCATCTAGAGCCAGGGTTTACACTGCTGGGTGTCTAGCCATGCTAAAGTTGTTCTTCCATAGCACACACTCATATATGTGACCAATTTAGAGTGCCTTATCCACCTAGTAAATGTCTTTGGAATGTGGGAGGAAACCAGAGCACCCAAAGGAAACCCATGCAAAAACGGGGAAGACATGCAGACTCCACACAGAAGGCACCCGAGCTGAGAATCGAACCACAGAACCTCCTGCTGTGAGGTGACAGCACTACCCAGTGTGCCACTGAATGCTGTAGTATCATCATGAAAAATTTACATAGTCTGAGTAACAGATTTTAGAATCGATTAATCCATGATGGAAGATCACAATCACCATCAGTGCTTCTAGATAAGTTTATCTCATAGCAAAATGACCAAAAATACAGTCACCTTTGAAAAAATGGACTTGGGAGAACTGTATACATAAAGGCAGTCTAGATAGTGTAAATAAAGTATATAGTACACTACTGATTGCATAATCCAGCTAACTTACTGTAAGATGCAGCTACAGCTAGCAATTGCAAGTTTAGTAGCCAGCAAACTATTTGAGTTATCAAGTTCTACTCCAGTCAAGGGCAACTGTAATAACAGTATCCGATGAAAGTCAACATATGATTTGTTTACAAACTAATTGTCAGTGTTCCACTAGCTTTTCTTACAGTGTATGGCTGTGAAATTCCTTTCTTGGTAGCCTTGAATTAAAACAATACCCCAAATCTTCTATATGTTCTGCCAAAACATTTCTTTAATCTCACTATCAGTTGACTGTTTCCTAATAAGTCATGATGTGATATTTTGACTTATGACCTTTTTGACATGTCAGTCTGGTTGACAGGTTCAGCTTAATGATTTGGGGTTCAGTGAGTGGGCTGCTACAATAATGGAATAGACCCTAAAACATTTGACACATTGCTTAACTAAATAAATTCAAACAAACTTATTCTACAAAAGCTATTTTTTTTCAGGTTTTTACACTTGCTGGCTGTTGATCATCAGGTCCTTCCCAACCTATTCATACATTCATTCATTCCTCATTACAGACAAACCATTAATTTCATAGATTAAGATTTCACTCCATCTCTTCACAAAAGCAGTTTTTTAAACAATATTACAACATTAAATAGGGAAATGACCAGAAAAATAACTACTTATATATGACATCCCCAGTTATTGATGTAAAGTGAGATAACATAACCATAACAGGATGTTTTCCTTCATCTGGAGCAACTGAAAGTGCCCATCTAAATTGTTTACTTTGAAAATTAGTTGAAAAAAAGTCAAAATCCTTTTCTAAAAATGTATCTGCATGAGTTTTCTAACCTGTTAAAGGAACTAGAAAAAAACTGGCAAATACATACTTTACTGCAGATATAATATGCTTTCAAAAGTCGACCAATGTCTGAATGCATGTATGTACCAGATATCAGCTAGAAACATGCATTCATTTACTACAGACATATAAGTAGCAGTATTAAACAATTTATGGTGCACACACACACTCACATGCTCATACAACTTCTTGCTTTACACATTTCTTTACTATAATATTCTGCCATTCAAGATGACTGTCTGCTTAACAACCGGGCTTTGTTGTTTCAGTATTATACCTAAAATAAAAGAGAATCAGATTAATTCAAAAGTGAAATTATGTTAGACCACCCTTGTACAACATACGTTCAGAGATGGTTACTAGGCTAATGGCTCTAGGACCTTTACAAGCCCAGCCATGTAAATAAACCCATCTACCCTAATTAACCATAGATAGATGGTCATTGTTAGCAGAGCAATTCTATGATCAGCACCGACTGCCTCTGTCCATGATGGACATAGGTGCCATCCCAGGAGTGAATTTATGGTCACCCATCCAGTTGTCAAGGTTGTGCTTAAATAGGGTCAGTGAGGAGCTCTGCTTCATGTGAAGTGGGAGCCTAATCCAGAGGAGTGGCAATCTGTGGGAGATATATCTGTTTCTCCAGCATGCTCTGTCAATGTCACAGACTAGGTTGAGATTCATGAAGTGACTCTTGTCACAATTGATTTGTGGATGTGCAGCATTTCTATAACAGGGCAGGGTCAGAGAGTGCTCTGTAGGCCAAGCACGGGTCACCTGTCGGTAGCCTATTGAGTACAGTGACAGGGCTTTCGGTCTTTTCATGTATGACATGTTTTAGAGGCTTTGGATTCTCTTGGTTAGAAACATCTGTGATGTCTCCAGTTACTGCAGGTGTCTGGTGAGGTACATACAGAAGGGAGCATTGTACTCAATTAGTGGTCTGATAAGGGTCAAGTACAATGAAGTTATAACCTCCTTAGTTTTGGATACAGTGCCCTTATTTCTGGTAGATGGCTTTCAATAACACTATGGGCACATGGTGGTTGACTTTTAGATTATCAACGTGTGTTCCTAAGTCTCACACCACTGAGTTTAAACTGAGAGGGTTGCTATCTATGTCATAATTAGCGGGACTACTTCTTTGCCTAAGGAGATAGTGAGGCATTTTTTTGCATTCTGGTTTAGTCACCAATCATTTGTCTGCATCAGTCCTTTCTGTAATATGTTAACATAGTTGGGGAACTCTATAATTGCACCCAGTTTACAGTCATCTTCAAACTTGGCAAACCAGTTGGTCTCCCCAATTTTAACAGTGTACATTCTGTCTGTGAGCCAGTTGGCTATCCATTTAGTGATATATAGGTTAATCCCCAGCTGGAGGAGTTTCTCAATGATTCCTGAGTGGGGAATTGTGCCAAAAGCATTGGCCAAATCAAGATCGGTTGTATGTACTGTTTTGCTCTCATCCAAGGCTTTGGTGACATTCTCAAAGAAGTACACCAGGTTTAATAAGCAAGATCTACCCTTGACAGAATCAAATTGGTTCAAAAGTTTGAAGGTCACCTATGTCCTTGTTGATTAGGTCCATGATGGTTCTTTCCATGCCTTGCAGATAAAGCTGGTTAGGCTTATGGGTTGATAGTAACCAGTGTCAGTTGATGGGCCACCTTTGTGCAAGGGGATTAATATTGCTGTTCTCCATTCTGGTAGAGCAAAGCCAGTGTTCAGGCTATGGTTAAACAGAATGCTAAGTGGTCCTGCTACATCTTGTTTTTAGTTTGCTTAGTAAGCAGCCTTGGATGTTATCTGGTCCCGCAGAGGCCATGTTTTTGGCCTTAGAGAGTGCTTGTTTGACCTGTTCTTTGGAGATACTCGATAGAGGACTGGTGCCAGGAATGCTTTGCAGAATGGCTGGAGGGGACTGTGATGCCCCACCACTGGACCGTTAAACAAGGAGCCTCAATCCTCACCACTGGCACCAGTGGGGGACGTACATTAAGATAATGACAGGTACACACACAGTATTTCCAGGTGCAGCTCTCTGCATCAAATACAATTTCCCTTAAGAGCACACAGAGACCACAGTCAGTCTGGGACTGGTTTCTCCCTCTTTCTCCAGATCCCCAATAAGATTCCCCACTGACAGAGCTATAGAGTTGAGTCCTTAGCCCAGGGTTCCAAGCTAAGTCCTCCAACACTCTCTCTGTCCAACCAGTGCTTTGTGTCCCTGCCTAAGTAGCTGACACTCACACTCTTGGAGATTTGTTTTACACACACACACACACACACACACACACACACACACACACACACACACACACACACACACACACACACACACACACACACACACACACACACACACACACACACACACACACGCACACACACACACACACACACACCTGGGAAAGGCTGGCACAGGTTTACTAGCTATGCCCCCTTCTGCCCAAACTATAAGGTAGTTATCACTGCCACCAGAACCCCTTATTAGCTACTTTAAGACCCTTAACTAAGGGTGTCCAATCTTACTGTGTAATGTTACTATCAGTACAAATGGTGGTTTGACCAAGGGCAAGGCTATTAGGAGTGACCCACCCAGTGTCACCAAATAAATATGCAAGTACTCTCATAACTTAAATATCTCTAGACAAACCAGCCACAATGAAAGCTTTAAATATATTTAATTATAAATAATAAAAAGAACAAGAAAATACTCAGTGTATATAATTACAGTGACATCAGAGTTCAAAATCACAAGAAATATTTAAAACAACACCACAGGACAGTCTCAAATAAATAAAGAAAAAAACATATAATTAAGCTTTGCTATATTCCCGACTATATCTAAGATAGTTACTACACCCTAGAGCATTTACTTAATTAGAGCAGCAAGGCAATTGTGTGGTGAATGGATCCTTTTGTTGTCAGGTCAAAGACAGAATACAGAATGCTGTCTTTCTCAGAGAGTTCTTAAATTAATATCTCAAATATTACTGCTGGAATAGCTTGCAGAATAACATCATTTCTTGTCATGTGACTCTATCCCAAGTAAACCCCCCACTGCTGAAAGCTAGCAGTATTTAGCATCCACCCATGAAAATACATAGACAAGGACTTTTCCTCAGATCTGTGCAGCTGTTGGAAGTCATAAAACAATAAAATCCTTCCACATCTCAAGCCTAATAATTATTTTTCCATCAAGACAACACAGAGAGCTCCCTAGTATAGACAACCTGTCTCTTGCTGTCATAAAGCAATTTGTCAGCAATTTTCTGAAGTTTTGCTGGAATGAAGTTAACTCCCTGTGTTCCAGTTTCCACTGTTAAAATATATACATTTAAACAGTTACAATAGTGTATGTACATTTCTGTTCTCTTCCAGCAGAGCACACTGTGGATCCATTTTTAAGCTCAGTACTTTTTCTTTTCAACACACGTCTCTAGTTTGATATATACATGACATACAGTTCTAATACATTTTTAACACGCATCTTACATGAAGCATGTTGACATTCACAAATGACACATAACAATTTACAAAATTCCAAACAGCTGTGCTGTCAGTATCTCCCTTTGTCACACTTCTATATAAATCATGTTGATGTTTTCAAATGACATATATTTTTTTACAAAATTCCAGAGAGCTGGGCTGGCAGTATCTCCTTTCACGACATTTCTACCCCCTCGAAGACTCAGAGTGACCCTTGAAAAACATTGCTTGAGAAGGATGATCCTATCTGGAGATACCTTACCCCACTCCCTATCTTGAGAGCACATCTGCATTGGCATTGCTAACTCCATTGTGGTGCTGCATTGTCATATCATATGCCTGTAACCCTAGGCTCCACCTTAGTAGCTTAGCATTTTGCTGGCTGGCTTGATGTAGCCATACTAAGAATATTACGCCAAAAACTGTTTGACATGAATACATTCATGTATATATATATATATATATATATATATATATATATATTAATGTATTTTTAGTATGTATTAATATTAATGGCACTAAATGATGAGGAAATGATGTAATATCTATCGCAGTGATTGGCCGGGGATACTATTTAAACTGGGATGTTTTAACAAGCTGTATTCTGAAGAAGTCATATACCTGACGAAAGCGCTAAATAAAAGATCAACTAGATTATTTTGTTGTCATTGCTGCCTAGTGGAGTGTTTGCCTTGATGGAGCCATGTTAAGGAATTGTGGTCTGTAACTACAGTGAAGTTCCTTCCATACAGATAAGGCTGAAGTTTCTGCAGTGCCCACACTATGGCTATACATTCCTTTTCTACAGCTGCATAGCATTCCTCCCTGGGTTGGAGCCTACAACTGAGATAAACCACTGGGTGCTCTTCTCCCTCTGAAGAAATCTGGCTAAGTACAGCCCAACCCCATGGTTCAAAGCATCCACCTGCACAACACATTATTTTCTGTAATCTGGGCTGGCTAACACAGGGGGTCCTCCCAAAGCTCTTTTAACCTTCTGTAATGCATGCTTATATGCTGGGGTCCATACTACCTTATCTGGCCTGTTTTCCCTTGTCAGGTCTGTGAGGGGAGCAACTATGGTACTATAATTGGAGGCAAACTTTCTGTAGTACACTGCTGTCCCTAAGAATGCCCTCACCTGCTTTTTGGTTACAGAGACAGGCCTGCCTGAATTGCTTCCACTTTGCAGGTTCTGGCCTGATCTTACCACACCCCACTCTATGTCCCAGGTAGGAGACCTCTGTCATACTCACCTGACACTTACTGGGCTTAAGGGTCTGCCCTGTCCTCTGTAGTCTGCCCAGCACCTCCCTGACATGATGAAGGTGCTCTTGCCATGAATGGCTGTAGATGGCAATATTATCCAGGTAAGCAAGGGCAAAATCTCCAACTCCTGCTAGAATATTATCTACCAGCCTCTAGAAAATCGCTGGGGCACTTTTCATCCCAAAGGGCATCTTTATGAACTCATACAAGCTGAAAGGAGTCACAAAGGCTGACCTCTCTCTAGTATTAGGAGTCAAGGGTACCTGCCAGTCACCCTTTGTAAGATCAATAGTGGCAAAATACTTAGCCACACCCAGCTGCTCTAGGGCCTCATCTGTCCTAGGCATGGGGTAAGCATCTGACTCTGTGTGACTATTTAATTTCCTATAGTCCACACAGAACCTGGTGCTGACATCCATCTTTAGTACCAGTATCACTGGGGAGGCCCAGGGACTGCTGGACTCCTGGATTACCCCCAGTTCCAACATTTCCTGTATCTATCCCCTCAGAGTCTGTTTGACTCTCTCAGGGATCCTATAAGGGGCCTGATTAATAGGCCTTTGGGGTCCTGTATCCACATGGTGCTGCACAAAGTGGGTACACCCTGGTTTCCAAGTGAACATGTCTCCAAACTCCTGTAACATTGCTTGGATTTTTCAAACCTGGGTAGTGGATAACTGTTGGGACATTGCTACTCCTTCCACTGACATGTCACTCTGAGTCTCACTGAGGAGATCAGTCATTAGATCCCCTACAGACTCCTCCTGCCATCCACTGCAAATACTTAACACAAGGGCCTCCCTGTCATGGTAAGGTTTCATCATGCTAACATGGTACAATTTGCACCCCTACCCCCTGACTAGCAGTTCTACCATGTGGTTAACATCACTAACCTTCCTTACCACCTTAATGGGTCCCTCCCAAGCTGCCTGCAGCCTGTTGTTTCTGACAGCAATGTGAACCATAACATGCTGCCCCACAGTATACTCTCTAGCTCAAGCATTCCTGTCATACCAGACCTTTTTCTGCTGTTTGGTTCTCTGCCAAGTTTTTCTGGGCCAAGCCCATGAGTTCCCTGAGCCTTGACCTGAGGTTTAGGACATATACCACAACATACTCTTTGTGGGATTCACACTTACTCTCCCACTCATCATGAATCATATCTAGAGGTCCACTCACCCATTGCCCATACAGCAACTCAAATGGTGAAAAACCTGTGGATTCCTGGGTCACCTCTCTGTAAGCAAACAACAGATTGGGAAGATATTTGTCCCACTCTCTCTTAAACTGGTCTGCAAATTCCTGTAGCATGGTCTTTAGTGTAGAGTTTAACCTTTCCACAAGACCATTAGTCTGGGAGTGGTAGGGGGTGGTCTTTAGGTGCTTCACCACACAGTGCTTCCACAGACAAGCCAGCAAGTCTGACATGAAGGTGGCACCTCTGTCAGCCAGCATTTCTTTTAGGAAACATACCCTGCTGAAAACTCTAACTAAGTGTTTGCTACCTTTTCTGCTTCATAAAAAGGACAGAGCCATAGCCTCAGGGTATCTGGTGGCATAATCTACTACCACTAGGATATACTTCTTCCCTGTGGAACAGGGGGTACTCACAGGCCCACAATATCAATAGAATGCCCTCTGAAATGGCTCCTCAATCAGAAGCAAAGGCATCAAAGGAGCTTTGACCTTGTCTCCTGCCTTGCCTACTTTTTGGCACTGCTCACAGGTCCTGCAGTACCCTATTAGATCCCTGGAAATCCTAGGCCAATAAAAGTTCTGCATAATGCATCTCTTGGTATGCATTATGCCCATATAACCTGCAAAGGGAATGTCATGGACTATGGATAGAAGTGCCAGATGTAGGCTCTGGGCACGACCAACTGCTGTATTCTCTCACCCTTTAGCACTCCCTCAGGGGTTCGCTCTCTATACAGTAACCCTTTGTGCCAGTATACAGAATCCATCTCTTCTTGCGAATCTGATGCCTCACTAGCTATCTCTCAGGCCTTGTAATGTAGGGTCTGAGATCTGGGCCTGTCTCAACTCTCTCTTTGTAACCCTTCCCAGGTTCCCTTCCACAGGAAGTCTGGTATTCTCTGACAGTGGTGCCTCACTGTCAGCCTGGGTACTACTACTACTACTCACCTCTGTCCTTGCAGTCACTCTGTCCAAGGGAACATCAGTACCCACAAGCAATCGTGGCTCACCTTCTGTCTCACTGCTACAGGGTAGCCCCCTCCCTAACAGCCAAGTCACCAATCCTGGCTTCAAGTCTGCAGTCTGTCTGGGTCCCCCAATGTATCAGACCCGCATACTTGTCTCCAAGGTTGACTGAGTGTGACTGCATGCACACAAGGTACTGCATTATCAAAATCATTCCCTATAAGGAAATCTGCAGGGATATCCTCAAACACACTTACCTGATTGCCTCCTTTTCCACCCTCCCAGTCAAGGTGAACACTAACCAAAGGTATTTTGAATGGGGTCCCTCCTAAAGCTCTTATTGGAGCAGACTGTCCTAGCAAGTAGTGCTCCTTTTTAGTCATTGCAGGCTTCACAATGGTTAGGTCAGAGGCTGTATCTCTCTCAGCAGTGGCCTGTTTCCTGTCTACTAAGATGAGATATAACCCCTTGTGGTAGTTTGGTATCCTTGTTGTCTCCAGGCAGCTTAATACTGGCATTCTGTCATTCCCACTTACTGGGTCTCCCACCTTTTGTTCCCCACCTTGCCTCTGTGGACATCTATAGGCTACATGGCCCGACTATTTACATTTTAAACATTTAACCCTTGCTTCTAGCTGTGTACCTGAACTAGTGGCTCCCCTGCTACTGGTGGACTCTGTTGGAGCAGTTTAGGCTACCCACCGTGGGTTCCCTTAGACCCATGTGTAGCACTGGGAATCCCTCTCCTGAGCAGTAATGCCCTGCTTGCAAGGTATAGGTCTCCCTTTTTCCCCAACTCATCTGTGGTATTACATTCCCAATCTACTAACCAGATTTTCTTGTCCTCAGGCAAAGTACTAATGCCTTGTTCCCTCATCTAAAGGTCTGCCAGCCCTTCAAAAGTGGTGACATGACACCCACTCATCCATTCATGAAAATTAGTGCTTAACTCAGCAATATATTCACACACACACTTTCATCTGCCTTGTGTATATGCTCAATAAACTTTTTTTATAAGCTTCAGGTGTTAACTTAAAATACTCAAACTATTTTAACAGTATTATAATTTAAGCAATCAGTATCAGATAATTTAGAAACAGCATGTGCAGCTTTACCATGGAGTAAGGGGGTCAGAAACCACACCCAGATCCCTTGGTCAACATTATACTGTTTACATACCCTTTCAAATATATGAATAAAACTATCAAAATTATCCCCCTCTGTAAATTGTGGAAGAAATTTGCTGACCTTTGTTGCTTCTGGGATTCAGTTATTCCCTTCCCCATTGCTCCATGACCCTGGCAAAGAGTCAGCAACTCCTTTTCATGTTGCCTCTGCCTCTCATTTTCTTCAGCTTCCAGACATCTAAATCTTTCTGCTGATTCTAATGCCATCTCTTTCTCCTTTTCTTCAGCCTCCAAACACTGTAGTCTCTCTGCTGATTCTAGTTCTAACCTTTTGGCCTCCTGATCAAGACTCTTTAACTCCAGACATATTTTTAAGTCCTCTGAGGCAAAGTTGATCTGTCTATTTTCTGAGAGTTGTACATCTCCAAGGTCAGTCTCGTTGCCTCCTGGTTGCTAGACTGTGATGAAGCTGTGACTAAGGCTCCAATCATTCCTGTTTTAGTCAAGTTAGCATGTCCCAGTCCTTTGGCTTGGCACATCTCAGCCAACTGGCTCCTTGTCAGCTTGCCATACTCCTCTGCTGACATCATTGCCTGCTCTCCCTGAATAACTAAGCTAACAAAAAATAAATAAAGCTATTGTGATATGAAACTCTGAATGTTCACTGTGTGGCTGATTGAGAGTACAAACACCTTCCTTAGTGACCACTGTTTACAGGCTAGAAGAGTTCAATATCCACACCACTGAATCCCAATATGTGGATATCCCACCACTGCCACCAATAAATGTGACACCCCACTACTGGACCAGTAAACAAGGAGCTTCTTTCCTCACCACTGGCACCAGTGGGGGATGTACATTGGGAGGATGGCAGGTACACATAAAGTATTTCCAGATGCAGCTCTCTCCTTTCGTGACAGGGGCAGGTGGATGAAGTTATTGCCAAATCTGTCAACTAGCAGGTTGGCAATTTCCTCAGGTTCAGTGTGAGTGATAACATCCACTATAAGTTCGGCATACAGCTGGACATTCTCTTTGAGGTTTCGGACATAGCTAAAGAATGCCTTATGATTGTCTTTAGCTAGAGATGTCATTCTAGTCTCGTAACTCACTTTAAAGGACTTTACAAGGTTTATGATTTGCTTGTTCAGGCTGTGGAGGGTATTCTTCCTCTGTTGAGTAAGTTCCCTCTTTTTTTAAATATCAGCTTCTTTCTTTTGTTATATAATTTATTTATACTTACAGTCCACTAGGGTGGCTTGTTTTTTCAGGAGGTTCTGCTTTTGGTCCTGTCAAGTACAGCTGAGTCAATACATTTGTTTAAGTGGCTATATAGGGCATCCATGTACTCTTCTGCAGAGGAGTTATTGTTGGTTGTGTTAGCAGGGGCTTTGAAACATTGTATACAATTACTTAGTAGTTTGTAGTTTGCTTTGGAGAACTTTTTCATTTTTTTTTTTGCTACTGTGGGGGGGGTGTCAGGTCTGGCCTTTACTTCAAATGAAACAAATGCATGGTCTGACCTTACAGGGGAGGGCAAAGCACTGGGGGTAGTACAGTGCCCCCCCATGTTGGTGAGCACTAGGTCTAGCATATATGAACCCCTTGTGGGGGGTGCAGACCAACTGTTTCAGAGCATTTGAATTAACAAAGTCCAGGAACCCCAGAGTGATCATGTTTGTGCTTGTGTAAGTTACCCAATTGAAGGAAGGATAGTTGAAACTGCCCATGACCAAGATGTTTGACTGCGTACTGAGTGACTCTAGCAAGTCCAGGTAGGCTGTGGGCTTCTTCTGACTCTGGGTAGGGGACCTGTAGCTAGTGATGATGTGAAAGGGTATTTTACCTATAGTTAATTGGACTTGGAGTAGCTCAAGGGAGTCGTCTTGTTTCACCAGTCTCGAGGTGTATTTTGATTTAATGAAGAGGGATTTACCTCCACCTTGGGTTCTTTCATGCTTGTTTTGGGATCTGAACATGTGAAAGGCATTGTAGTATGGCTGGGGTGCTGTCTGCGGCCTTTAACCAAGTCTTAGTGACTGCACAGATCTCAGCATCTTCCAAGGTGAGGAGAGCTTCCAGGGAGTGCCATTTACTGTTTAGGCTCATAACATTAAGCAGCATGACTAGCCTTCCTCCTCAAGTATCATCTCCTCCTCAAAATATCTCACCAAATTACAGCAACTTACCCAAGAAGCATTCACATCTACCAAGCATTGGATGTCCCAGCATCATCTCGCCCCTTAACCCCAACAAAACAAAACTTTTAGTATTTGCTCCCACAAAAACTACCCCATTGATAAATCTCTTTTTACAATTACTTTGTGTAACAACACCATCCTAGAAGTCGTACCTTGTACCAAACTGCTAGGTGTCATAATTGATGACAAACTAACCTTTGACCTTCATATCCACAGCAATATTAAAAAAAAAACATCAAAAGCTGGGTGCCCTATATTGACATAACTATTTCCTCAGTTTCACTGCTAAAAAGGCCCTAGCCTCATACTTCCTACTCTGCTTTATGGTGCTCCCATCCTTACCAACCTACAATCTACCCTACAAAGTAAGCTTGATTCCTGTTACAATAAAATTGCCAAATTTGCTACAAACTTTAAATACTCTACCCACCACTGATCCTTATTGCAAAAACTAAACTGGCTGGAATCCCACCATCATCTTACTTACCTTCAACTAACCACAGCCCACAAAATAATCTACCAACCTGAACATCACCCTTCCCTTTCATCCATACTGACCATGTACCAGCCCAATCACCACCTCAGGTCAGAAAACAAAATGTTGCTGTCTATAGAGAAACTCAAACTGTCAGCTGCCCGAATGCTGTACTCCCATGCTGTCTCAAAGTTATGGAATAATCTTCCCCCTTCTCTCAGATCAACCTGTAAGTCTGTTTCTTTTAAAAAATCCCTAAAATTACATTTAGTCTCTAACTGGCAATACTCCAGTACCCCACTTAAAAGTCCCAACACCTAACTTCCCACTATGGAACCTCTCTGTTTCTATTCTCTAATCTCTCCCACTCTTTTCTCTGTACCTTCTCACACCTCCTCTCTCCAGCCTTTCATCCTGATACAGTGTGTTCACCTGCTACACCCCTCTACTTTGAATCCTACACACTCACATGTATGCACTATTGTCTTTTTCTACTCACATATGCTGCTAAGTTACTTTCTTCTTCTACTCTGACTTTCATACTTCTGTTTCCATTTATGCTCTCACATAAAATGTTGTCTTTTCTAGGTATTATTGAAATGTCATCTCTGCCACTTGTCTTATCCTTTCTACTGTCTGTCCATTTTATGTATCAACAATTGTTCTAATTGTATATAGTAATATATCTAATTTATTCATGTATCTACAATGTTTTATTTTGTTAATTGTATAGGTTCATAGGTTCATAAGTAAGCCTAGCCAACAAGGTTCCTTGGCTTACACCACCCAAGAAAGTTAATTCCCTGTGCCCCTGTCGAAAAGAGCCACAGAAGTGATCCCCCAGCTATATTTCCTATTTCTCATCCACTCATCAAGATTTTTCTTGAAGAGTGCTAAGGAGGAACTTTTTTTGACATAGATGGGTAGCTTGTTCCAGAGTATAGGAAGTCTCTGGGACAGGAATACATCCCTCCAGCATGTCCTGTTTATTGTGGTGACAAGGTTTAGGCCCCTACAGTGTGTAGCTCGGAGGGATTGGGATTTCTTAAGGTGTAGCATGTCCAACAGATCTGGGTTTGACATAGCTTTATATGTTAGGCAGAGATCTCGTCAGAGTAGGTGATATGCTACAGAGTAAAGCTGGAGTTTTTTGAGACGGTCAGTGTAGGGCATCTGTTTGAGGCCAGTAATCCTGTTTGTGAGGTACTTCTGTGGCCTTTCCAGCTGCTGCAGATGTCTTGTGAGGTACATTCCAAAAGGAGCGTTGTACTCTATAATGGGTCTAATGAGTGCAGAGAAGAGAGGATCAATGACTTCTTTTTTCCTGGATGAGAACCCTTTTGTGATGAGGTGTGCCACATAGAAGGATGTCCTGACTACTGTGGAGATGTGATTATCAAAGGAGAGACTACTGTCCACCTGGGTCCCAAGGTCTCTTATCACACATTCGGCATTAAGTAGACTTCCGTTTATATGGCAGTTCATGGGTACAGAGTTTTTACTAAAGGGGATGGCAATGCACTTTTTGGCATCTGTTTCAGTGAGGCCCTTCTGTAGGATGTCCACATCATTTGGGGACTCGACTATGGCTCCTAGCTTGCAGTCATCTGTGAACTTCAGAGAAGTAGATACCAAACAGAAGAGGTCCCAGGACTGAACCCTGTGGTACTCCACTTGTCACTGGTTTGAAGTCAGATTTGGAGTCTGCAACTTTTATAGCGTGGGTTAACTTTTACAGTGTGGGTTATGTCAGTGACCCAGTTGGCAATCCATCTTGTGATCTAAAAATGTATACCTAGTTTAGTGAGTTTAGCTGTAATTCCAGAATGGGGGATGGTGTTGAAAGCCTTGGCGAGGTCAAGATAGGCTGTATGAACCACCTTACCCTTGTCTACAGCTTTGGTGACTGCTTCAAAGAAGTTGATCAGGTTCAGAAGGCATGATCTGCCTTTCACAAACCCAAACTGGGTGAGGTCCAGAGTTTGGAGGTTACCAATGTCTTGGTTTATCAATTCCATAATGATACATTCCATGGCCTTGCAGACCAGGCTCATCAGGCTAATAGGGCGATAGTTCCCAGGATCAGTGGTGGCTCCCCCTTTGTGGAGTGGGATAACTGTTGCTGTGCACCATTCAGTGGGCAAAAAGCCTGATGTGAGACTATGATTGAACATGGAGAGTGCAGCTTTTACCTGCATAGATGTGATTACAGAGACTCTGCATTCTTCCTGTATAGATATGGGCCCTTTAGGGGGTGAGAGGGGGATAAAGTTAGCACTGAACCTATCTGCCAGGATGTTGGCAATATCAGTTGGTTCTGAATTTTCATGCCGTTGTGCTGTAACTCAGAGCAGATCTGGATGTTACCATTGAGATTCTTGACATATCTATAGAATGCTTTGTGGTTTCCCTTAGAATCAGTGGCAATTTTGTTTTTGTAGCTAGCTTTGGAGGATCTTATAAGGGATCTCAGCTTCTTACTGAGGCTGACCAGGAAGCTCCTCCACTCATGGGATTTTACTCTCTTTTGCAACAGTTTCTTCCTTCTGTTGTAGAGTTTGTTTATGGCAGGGGCCACCAGATTGGCTTCCTTTTTTTGGAGGATAGCATCTTGGTTCTGTTTGGGATAGCACAAGCCATGCACTTGTGTAAATGCTTATAGAGTGCACTTGTGTAGGATTCAGCAGTCGTAATTGTATTGTCCATCTGCATGGGTGTCTTGAAGTTTGCCACTTCTGTCTTAAGAAACATGAAGTTGGCTTCGGAGAAATTTTTTACTGTGGTTTCCTTAATGGTGGGTGGGGGCAGAATGCGGATATCTAGGGTGATTAGCTTATGGTCGGATCTGACCAACGAGGAGTTGATTTCAAGTGTGGAACACCGGTCACTCATGTTAGTAATAACTAGGTCTAGGATATTGTTGCCCCCGGTGGGGGTATGGATAAATTGATCTAGGGCATTGGAATTTATGAATTCCAGAAAGTGTTGAGTGCAGGAGTTGGTACGTGAGTAGTTTTCCCAGTTAATGGTGGGGTAGTTGAAATCACCCATTATTAGGGTGTTTGGTTGAACCCTAATATTTTCCAGTATATCAAGAAAAGAGGAGTGGGAATCCTGGGGTATGGTGGGGGGATCTGTAGCAAGCTACAATTTGGATTGCAGTTTTACCCAGAGTTAGTTGCACTTGTATAACCTCAGATGCATTATGCTGCACAACTAGCCTGGAGGTGTGGATATCCTTAATGAATATGGACACACCTCCGCCTTTGATGTTCTGGTCCAGGTTAGATGGCCAAAAAGTGTGGTATGAGTTATAGCCTGGTAATGTAGGGGTGCTCTCTAGAGCCTTGAACCAGGTCTCAATCACTGTGCAGATATCAATGTTGTCCATTTTAAGGAGTGCCTTGAGTGAGTGCATTTTGAGCTTTAGATTTCTAGCATTGAGTAGCATTACCCTCAGTTTTTGCTTGCCTGTTCCTGTTATGGTGGTGAATTTGTCATTTGAACCTTGCCTAAGAAAGACACTATAGGGGTGGCAAGAGCCTTAGCCAGTATCCGGTAACCCAGGGGCGACAGGTGCAGGCCATCTCTGGCAAAGCATCGTGGTTTGTCAACCATGTCGTCCCAGGCAGACAGATACTGAATCCCCTTAGAATGACACCAGAAGCTTAGCCAATTGTTGAAGTCAATCATTTTGTCCTTGTACTGCGGTATCATTCTGGGCGATGGCAGAATGCTACTCAGGGCTAGGGTCATACCTGCCTGGGCTACAAGATCAGAGAGCTCTTCAATGTCTCTTTTCATGTAGTCCAGGGAGGTACATCTCAGGTCATTCACACCAACATGGGCAATGACAGAGTCATATTTGTACTTGTTGTGGAGTGACCTGAGTGTGTGGGTTATGTGGTCGGGTCCTGGCACCCGAAAGGCAGCTGACAGTAACCTTCTCCTTGTTTAGCCTGGTGAGTGGGGCATCAGTGTGCCTGACTATAGAGTCACCTATGACTAGTGCGTTGGGTATGCTGGTTTGCCTTATGGGCTGTGGTTTATTGGCACAATGAGTCTGTGGACTATGTGTCATTTGGGCTGCATTGGGGGGTGGAGGTTGTTTGCGTTTCTGCTTTGGAGGTCTCTGTTGTTTGAGCAGATTATTATTGAGAGCCTCTGCAAATGTTTTTGTGTTTCTATGTGTGGATTTTGGTGGTGTAGGTGAAGTGGGAATATGTGATGAGTGTGGTGTTGTGCAAGTGTTTACCTTTTCCTCTTGACTGTTAAGTTCAGTCATGGTTTGAGAGAGCTTTACCTCCAGTTTGGCTATATAAGTGCATCTCTCACAGGTTGTGGTGTTGGGTGGTAGGAGGAGAGGGTTGTCTGTGTACATGAGGCAATTGCTACATTTCCTCAAGATGCCCAGATTCATCAGATAGACAGGAGAGAACACTGGGAGCTGACCCTTGGACATGCCTTAATAAAAAACTACTTTCCTCTGGACAAGTGAGGAAAGTGAGGATTAGAGCTGTTTTTCTCTAAACAAGTGAGGAAAGTACCAAAACTGTTTTCCTCTAGGAAAAGAGGAAGGCTGAGTGCTGTAGTAGTTTGTAGCTTATTTAGTGCTAACAACAAGTTCTGAACATGTGCTGAGCATGAATAAGCAAATTCAAGTGCTAAACCTAAGAATCTGTACCTGGATCTTGTGGTAGATAGGCTACCTAGTGCTTACCACTCCCACTGATAAACTAGAAGGCTTCCCTCCAACACAGAAAGGCTTGGGGGGCTCAGAAGCTTACAAAGAGTCCTGGATACAGCAAATCTGTATCTGGACTAGACTGGTTACAGGAAAGGTGGGAAACAAGTGCAAATGTGGTTTTTTAAACCGGAAAGTTGAAAGAGATGGAAAAACTGCCCAAACGGACAATAAACTGCAATTTCTGGGCCAGAAACCACTCTTATGGTAGATAGGTTACCTAGTGCTTACCACTCCCACTGATAAGCTAGAAGGCTTCCCTCCAACACAGAAAGGCTTGGAGGCTCAGTAGCTTACAAACAGTCCTGGATACAGCAAAATCTGTATCTGGACTAGATTAGTTACAGGAAAGGTGGGAAACAAGTGCAAATGCAGGCTTTTAAACCAGAAAGTTGAAAGAGATGGAAAAACTGCCCAAACGGACAATAAACTGCAATTTCTGGGCCAGAAACCACTCTTATGGCAGATAGGCTACCTAGTGCTTACCACTCCCACTGATAAGCTAGAAGGCTTCCCTCCAACACAGAAAGGCTTGGGGGGCTCAGAAGCTTACAAACAGTCCTGGATACAGCAAATCTGTATCTGGACTAGACTGGTTACAGGAAAGGTGGGAAACAAGTGCAAATGCAGGCTTTTAAACCAGAAAGTTGAAAGAGATGGAAAAACTGCCCAAACGGACAATAAACTGCAATTTCTGGGCCAGAAACCACTCTTATGGCAGATAGGCTACCTAGTGCTTACCACTCCTATTGATAAGCTTGAAGGCTTCCCTCCAACACAGAAAGTCTTTGGGGGCTCAGAAGCTTACAAACAATCCTGGATACAGCAAATCTGTTTCTGGGCTAGATTAGTTACAGGAAAGGTGGGAAACAAGCTTAGAATTTTTTTTTGGAAAGTGGAAAAGAAGAAAGGAGAAACAGAAGATAAAATTAAGGACTTAAGTGACTTGCCCTTCACAAATGTTCTCTCTGTATTAGGTAGAATGAGCTAGTGACACTAGACTGGAATAGAGCTGGGATAGAGCTGAACAGATGGGACTGGTAGGAGTGTCTGATGTCAGAATATGGTCTCATTGTACTCGGTTGAGTGAGCAAATGAGATAGACCCAGGAGGAGTGTTCAAACACAAATTTACAGGAGGGGCGGGCAATTCCATCGCCACCAAGATTAATACCACAACAAGAACAGGGAGGGCAGGCAGGAAACTAACTGCAGAGACAGAGAGAGATCACAGTATTCTATGAAACAATTAAATAGAAAAATAAATAACTATAGAGAGACACAGACCAATGAAACAATTAAATACACAGAAAAATAAAATAAAATGCAGTACAATCTTTAGTTTGTACGTAACTCAGCTAATAATGTAGTTGATTGTAGGTATGTGCTAGAAGCCAAACAACTCAGATATTGAGGAGTAATAAATTCAGATATGTGACTAACACTTATAAATACACAGAAACCCTCTAGGCTAAGAGTTTAACACTGAATATCAATGAAGTGAAACACAATAGCCCCCACTAACTGCAGAGACAGAGATAGACCACTCTAGAGACCTAAACCTTGTCACCATAATAAACAGAACATGCTGGAGGGATAGATTCCTGTCCCAGAGACTTCCCATATTCTTGAACAAACTACCTATCTATATCAAACAAAGCTCATCATTTTCAACAGGGGCACAGGAAAATAATTTTCTTGGGTGGTGAAAGCCAGGGTACCTTTTTGGCTATGCTTGTATAGGCCCTAGGGCCGATAGCTTAGTACCTACCTATGAGCCTATAAACCTATGAATTCTATGAAACAATTAAATAGAAAAATAAATAACTACAGAGAAACACAGACCAATAAAACAATTAAATATACAGAAAAATAAAACAAAATGCAGTACAATCTTTAGCACTGCAGGTTTGTACTTAACACAGCTAGCTTTTCTCCCAAAGCCTCCAGTGAAAACGGGCTTCTCCAGGCCCAGTGGACTTTCCCGGTCAACAAATGCAATAAATAAATAAATAAATACATAAATAAATAAATGACACTGAGTTTCTTGATAGTGGATTTCTTTATGTTGGAAGTATTGCTGTTTTGACATTGCCTAAAAAGACACTATGGGGGGAGGCAAGTGTCTTTGCCAGTATCTGAAAGCCTTGAGGAGACAGGTGAAGATCATCTCTAGCAAAGCAGAGTGGTTTGTTGCCCATGTCTCCCCAGGCTGACATATACTGGATCCTACTGGAGTGACACCAGAAGCTAAGCCAATTATTGAAATCAATCATTTTTTTTTTGTCTGTAATGTGGTATCATCCTAGGTGAAGGTAGAATGCTGCTTAGGGCTAGGGACAGGCAGCTGACCATGACCTTCTCCTTGTCCAACCTCCTAAAAGGGACATCTGTGTGTCTCATTATTGAGTAGCCTATAAGCAGGAAATTTGGTTTTGAGGTGTTTTACCTTAAGGGCTTAATTGTTGAAACACTGGCATGTGTGTTGTTATGTGCAATGGTGGATTCTGTCCGTTTACCAGTAAGGGTAGGCTGTTTGCACTTGGAAGGTCTCTGGTCTTTTGGTAGGCTCTTACAGAGTACCTCCACATATGTGGGTTTATGTGTCTTGACCTTATCTTGTATGAGAGTTTGACAGGATAGGTGTGTGTGCTGACAACCTGTTTGATATCTTGCATATTGTTATGTGAGAGAACTGCTTCTAGTTTCATGGTATAGTTACATCTCTCACACATTGTATTTGTTTGCTTTAGGAGGAAGTGGTTGTCAGTATACACGAAGCAATTGCTACATTGCCTCAGGATGCCCATGTCAGTCAGGCTGGCTGGAGAAATGTTGGGAAACTGACTGTCCATAGTATCAGGTAATTCTTAAGTACTCATTTGTGAGAGGGCAAATTAGATCAGCTATTGCTCTGGGATTAACAAGGGAGCTTATTCTATAGAAGATCAAGGATGAAAACTGGGGCAACGCTGCTCAGTGCTCAACTGTGTGCCTGCAGTGCAGAACTGCAGAGTCATTTTGCTCATAGAGCAGCAGGGAACTTGGGAGGGTTTCACTGACTGCTGTCTAGGGAAAAAAGTGATTTTGGGTGTTTGCATCTATATAGGGCACTGCTAACCTTCATTGCACAGTGCTCAGCTGTGCTCAAAATGTGAGGCTTATATACAGGCAAAATTAAACAGTTTTAAACTAGTCTGCTAATAGGACATCACACAATGATCCTTCCTCCAGCAATCCCCAGCTCAGACAAGGCTATATACATACTCTTCTGGCACAAGGGTGTAGGGGAGCACGTCTTAATGAAAAATGTCTGGATTTGAGTTCAAGTGTATGAAAAACAGACTAGATTCAGCAAGTCTGGGGCTATTATATGCTTACTAAGCAATATTTCAGTGCAAAATAAGTGCAGAGAATGAAGCAAGCACAAACCATAAAAACAGTCAAAAAGGCAAAAATGAATGCTATAAAACAGTAAAATACATTTGAAAAAGTGCAGCTCAAACTCAGAATAAACTTAATTTCTTGTTTTTAGCTTTGGGTGGCTTGGATTCAAGGAGAAACACTTTGGACGCCTGGCAAAGCACTCCAAACACAGAGACGTTTCAGTTAATTGACAAAACCCTGCAAAAATGCACTCCCTACAGTAACCTAAAAACACTCCACTCCTCCAACAGAACACTAGCACAGACTCTTAAATCCAACACTTCAGCTGGTGAATCACTATTTACCAACTCTGTTGGCAAAACCTAGAACTTACTTCCTGTGGAACTTACTACAGTTCCCTCCTTAACCCAATTCAAAACATCTCTTAAAAAACACATAAAAATGAATTGGCTTTGTCCCTGTACAAACCCTGACCAATCCCTTCTCAAATACCAACTATAAATGAAAGCCATATTACATGTAGAAACTTTCATTGTATCACTCTGATTCATTAACTGAGTCGAAAACTGATTACTGGTCTCTTACCTACTGGAAAATATTAAAGTAAGGATGATAACTTGGCACAACCATGTACTACTAAAATCTATGTTAACTACTAATAATGTATGTGTTCTCCCTTAACAGTTAATAATTTCTAATATCCCTGTGTGTATTCTAGAAAATCATGAATATGTGTTTATCTATTGTTGAACAAATGTCCATTTTATAATATTTCACTGTATGTATCCATGTAATTTATGTCTGGAGCTTTTCTCCCCAGGCCTCTGCTGAAAATGGACCTATATCCAGTCGGATTTTCCCGGTTAACAAATGTAAAATAAAATAAAATAAAGGCTTATATACAAGTGAAATTAAACTGTTTTAAACCAGTCTGCCAACAGGAAATCACACAATGATCCTTCCTGCAGCAATCCCCAGCGCAGACAAGGCTATATCCGTACTCTTTTGCCAGAAGGGTGCAGGGGAGCCCTTCTTAGTAAGAAGTCTGGATTTGAGTTCAAGTGTATAAAAACAGGCTAGATTTAGCATGTCTGGATCTAGTCTATGCTAACTAAGCAATATTTCAGTGCATGTAATTAGCAGGCACAAACAGTACAGTTTAAAAAGCACAAATGATTGCAATAAAGCAGTAAAATACAGTTGAAAAGTGCAGATCAAACTCAGAATAAACTAATTTCTTGTTCTTAGCTTTGGATGGCTTGGATTCAAGCAGAAACACTCTGGACCTCTGACAAAGGAAAAATCCAAAATTAATCTCCATGGAAATGAACTAAGCAGGGGACATGTCCGATACCACCAGGTGCACCAAATACACAGCAATGATGTTTATTAATAAACTCACAAATACAAAAGCGCTTTCATTCTTCCTCTTAAGAACTTCATCAGACAACAAACATTAACATTCATATGATTTAAATACAAATTCAGTAAATACATCATCACATAAAATTTTCACACAACCCCTATGAGAAATATAGTAGATGAAAATTTTAATTGGTTAAGATGGGCCTAGTAACTTCCTATGATCCCTAGGATCCTATGATCCTATGATGAAATATTTAAAAGGAAGAATGAAAGCGCTTATGTATTTGTGATTTTATTAATAAATTTATCATTGCTGTATATTTGGTGCACCTAGTGGTATCGGAAGTGTCTCCTGCTTAGTTTGTTTCCATGGAGAGACATTTTGGATTTATCAGTCTGTCTGTTTTTTGTTTTTTGTCCTCTTGCAAAGGATGGCAAATGCAGAGCAGCTCCGGTTGAGGACTGCCAGGCACCCCCTGTACTATACACATAATACAGGTGTTCAGATGATTACAAAATCTCTTTTCTTATCCACTTTATATTACTATCAGCCCATTCCTACTGTCACTACTTATTTCATAACCTTATATCAATGAGTTACTGTAAATACCTGCCCACATCTTGAATAACCAGAAAATTAATCTGATTCAAAATTAAAACTGTGCCTTATTCTGGAAATAACAAACAAAATGTTTGTTTTTTTCTTTGTTTGATATCAGACCTGTGTAAGTAAGAGTCTGAATCATGCAGCTGAATGAAACATTTTAAAATGTTTCTAAATAAACACAATATTTACATTCCAATTATGTTTTAAAATATTTGACAATTTTATATATTTTCACAGAAAGAACCATTTTATAAGCACATTATACACCCAAATTATGAACTATGCCAGACAATCTCACCCAAAAATGCAAAGGGCATTTAGTACGAGGGACTTCATAGCACAGAAAACAGCTGCTACTCCTCTTATACCATGTCACATGATAGTGTTTGCACTGAAGAAAAAGGTAAACTTAAAATGTTGAGTGCTACACCATGGTAGGGCCTTAAGGCAAATGCTTCAAGTAGTCTTTGCATCATTTTCATAGGGTCTTCCTGTTTAATTTCTCAAAGTCTTTTGGGTTTCTAATACAATGATGGGAATGGACCCAAGATATAATTTAAGCCCATGAAATTAATATTGTTTCAATCTTTGATGTTAGCCAAAAGTGCTCTTCGCAGCACCCACAATGTGCCCAGAAATAACTCTATCTGCAATTCATATGGAATTACATGCATCGGTAGCATATCCAAATAAGACTGTCAATTCTTTTTTTTTATGAGACCTATTGCTCCTGTTACTATCGGAACCATCTGGGTATCCTTCTTCCGCATTGCCCTTATTTCTGCCTGCAAATCCTGATATTTCATAACTTTGTACATCTTTATACATAAGACACTGTAATCACTAGGTGTAGCAATTTCAATAAGCAATGCTACTTTTGTCTTTCTTTCATGGACTACTATATCTTGTTTTCTTGCATCTATTTTTTGAACTGCTGGTAATGGACAATTCCATGTGATGTCCACTTAATCATTCTCTATAATGCTTTGTGGTTCATGTTTCCAGTGCCTCTCAGCCAGTACTATATTGTAGTGTCTGCACGATACCGAATGCAACCACCTGGCCACATTATTGTGCCTTTCAGTGTACAGACCCACTGTCATGAGTATATCACACCCAGAAAGAAGATGCGTGACTGTTTCCAATTCTGTGTTATGGATCCTACATTTGTCTGCTTCTCCTACATGTTCAATAAATTCTGTAAACCAACGTGTATGCAGTCCACTATTATAGGCTTCCAATTATTAACCCTCTATCTTTTGGTTTCAATTCACCTCTCCTTAACCATTCCTGTGTCAAGTCCTGATCAACATGAGGTTGTTCCAACAGATCTCTATACTTGCTACAATATTTATGGCTTTTCCCCATTTCTTTCCTACTCATCTGATCCGTCTCCTTATATTCTTTCTTTTGTTTTTTTTTTTTTTTTTGGCATAAAACAGTTGCTATCTGATTTTTGTTTACATCTGGTTTGGTTTCCCTTCCTTCTTGACACTATAATGTTTCTGCTAAACTGAGGAGAAAGGTCATCTTAGACTTTGTCTCCTCATGTTTTAAAACTTTCACTATGCTTGGATCTGATGAGGTCAGCAGATATGCATGCAGTCCTTCGACTGCAGATCTACACATGTAATCAGTTTCAAGGCCCATTCTTCCTTCAGAGTGAGGAATATATAATCATAGTATACACTGATTTTTATAAATCATTTGATAATCATAAAGAATTTTTATTGTTTTCCTGTCCAACTGCTCCAGTATCTTTTGGGGCCAGTTATTCACACCAAAACTGTGAACTAGAACAGGAAGATCAAATTGGTTTATAGTTTAGACTTTATTTCTAGATGTAAAGGCTGTTTTCAGTATTAGTTTTAGTCTTATGAAGTATTCATTACAGAGTTTTGTTTGCATTTGTCCATGTCTTTTTGCTGATCCTTCATCAGTTCCTAAATATTTATACGCTCCTTCCTGTTTACGTTCTTTTATATCACTTTCCTATCCTAGATTGATATTTTCTTGGTAATGCAACTTTAATACTTTAAACATTGCTTTTGCACATTTATCAAAACCAAATGACATTTTTATATAATCTGACAAACTTTTAACCACTTGCAGTTGTGCTTTCAACTCCTCATCTGATGAACTATACAGTTATGTCATCCACAAAAATTAGATGAAAATTCATTAAGCAAGACTGTTTTCTGGGAGCTAAATCATAATAACCATGACCTAATCCATTAAGTAAACAGCATAATAGGTTAAGGGCAAGACAAAACAACAGTGATGAAGAATCACCATGGAATATAAATAAATAAATTCCAAAGACATGCATCTGGAGCGTTTCTCCCTGGGCCTCCACTGAAAATGGGCTCTGTCCCAGTTGGACTTTCCTGGTAAAGAAATGTTAAATAAATAAATTAAATAAATAAATATCCCTGTTGAATTTTTGTATCCCTGGGGTAATAATTGGCACTTTGCCATGGCTTAACTGCACAGTGCTTTGACACTTTTTCATGCTAACTGTAATGTAATTGATTGTTGTAGGATGTATCTTAAACGTCTATAAATCCTGTGATTTCTAATTTTAAAGCAACAAAATTTTACAGACCGATGCCAAGCACTTGAAAATAAGTACCTAACATTTCAGTGTAAAATATTTTATTTGTTGAGAAGCAGACATGATTAATATTGACTTTACTTCCATATGGTTTCATCAAGCTAATTCAAACTTGTTCTAATGATTTTCTCATTATATATAATTAACAGAGCTAACATATATTCAGTATATTCATTAACTGCATTTCAAGGCTATTTAAAAATAATTCAACTGTGCTTATATTACAATAAATTAAAAGATAGTCATATCTTCAGCCCTGAAACATGGCATATGCCTAAATGGTATACCCAAAAATTCTATCTCAGCAATCTGCTGAAGTCTTTCTAAAGTGAAATTAGTTCTTCAACAGATAAATAATATTGTATAATTCTACATTAATTTGTTAACTATTTTTGAGTGATAGACTTCAGTCTAGCGAGCATTTCTTTTCAGAAATCTTTATCATTTTTAGAATGATGTGCGGTGTATTTGAATATGCATACCCTAACCCTCTCCCTTCTGGTCTTGAATCAATTTAAAAACTAAGTAATTACTATTAAGTAAGGGATGTAAACTACAAACTGCTAGGCTAAATCTCTGATCAGGTTAAAAATTTACCAGACTGCACAATGTGACACTATGAATTTAACTATAATCCTGACTAAGCACAAGAAACTAAGATTATTATTTAATAAACAAACCAAAATGTGCAGTTATTGATATAATATAATATTTTAAATACTTGTGATAAAGCTTATATAACTACTAAAAAAGTATGATAAAGCTTGTTTAGCCAAATCCAGCCTATCATGTTCTCCAATACACTGAAGTAAAAGTTCATAAAAAAATTGTGATGTTATACACAATTTTCAACTAATCTTTTTTTTTTTCAATATTTCTTTTGTTTTCACCTGCTACAGTGCTAACTACAAAGCTAACGAATGCCACATATACAGTATTATGTGGAGGGGTCTATGCAGAGGGTTCAACTAGCTGGCAAGACCCATCTGGGATACCAGGGCTAAAATATGAGCTGTTGCTACAGTAGGTAGACAGACATAGATAGCTACATCACCAGATACATAGGAGCATGAACTTTGGAGTAACAATGCACAACTTTCTGATGACATTAGCTCTGTATGCCATGGAGGGTAGTGCTTAAAAATGAAACCCCAGTGCGGTCGCTGTATGACAACTCCTTACCTAGCTCAATTCCATTCCTGGTACATGGCAGCTATACCCCTTAGAAGTTGCACATGAGGGAATTGTTTGTCCTTCATATGTACAGACTCTCAAAAGGTGATGCCCTCAACTTCGGTCATCCCAGGAAGCCACAAGTCTCAGGGAGCCAAGAGGATGGAATAATATGCAAGAAAAATATATCTGTATGGTAGCAATAGCTTTAAACAGTCACACTTCAAACGGTGGGTGCCAACAGTGTAGGTATCATCAGGTCTATACCCATACCCTTACATTAAAAAAAACTACCAACCACATGCCTTTGAAATTATAAGATGTTATTTTACTTGGCAAAAATAAAGTTAAGCAATTTACCTAAAATTATACATACAAGCAGCTCTGTTCTTGTGCAATGAAATATAAAATAAATCGATTTTAACAGATAAAATAACAGCTTATCTAATCCCAACCCTAGCAGTAGCCAATTACTTTACTAAAAGTTGCCAACTGCTCACTTGTAAGTGAACACTGTAAACTTATAACTAAATTGTGCTAATATTCTTGTATGTAATACAGTACACTCTATAAATAACACCCACATAAAAGTAAAGCTTCAGTAGTTTTACTAACATGTATTAGTTCTAGCATCCTTGTACAAAATGCAGTGGCTTGTACAAATATTCAAGTAAAAGCATGACTATTGCAGTTATTAACTGTAAATGCTGGTTACATTTGTAACTGTAAATTAATTTGTAACTGTAAATTTGGTAACACAAATGTAAAAGCTGGTTTAAAAATGTAAATTAAAATGTAATCTGTTTTATAACTGCTGCTTTGAAAAGTTGTTACTGCTCTATGGCCCAAGTCATGCCTGAAAAGAGTTGTTGGACTGGTGCTCTTAAAAAGTTAAATAAATAAATAAATAAATAATAAACATACAAACAAATAAATAAGCAAGCAATCACACACAACAGATGCATAGTCTCAGACGCAAATGAATTACAGGCTTGAACTTCTGTCCCAGACCAAAGTCCTCTGCGCACTATTCAAAACCAAAGCAAAACCTGGATGCTAACAGTTGTTTTCTCTCTCTCTCTCTCTCTCTCTCTCTCTCTCTGTGCTTAAAAGAGTTCCAGGTTTTGTATTTATTCCCTGTTTGCCTTTAATATAAGTTTTCCTGCTTAGACAGATGTATAGCTCTGATGGGAGGATATAGCCTAAATAAGGTACTGCATCATTTGACCTGGAATAACATTTCAAGGAACATTAAATATTAAGCACTGCATATACTTGCACACTAGCATTCATCATCACTTTTTGACATCTCTACTGCATTTCAACTGAATGCAATAAATTCTGTACATCTCCTATTTTTACATTGTATACATTTTATAAGCTGCAATATTTATTGCAAGCAACAACTTCAACTTCTCTGAAAAGAAAAGCATTTAACTAAGCTTAATACAGCTTTTCTGTACATTTACTGAAAGACATTTGGAAGATTTACTTAGATTCACTCAAGGTTGGTTAAACAGCATGATACCCTGAAGTTCATTCATGTGCAAATCAACTTAGATAAAGTCCCTTACCATATCTTAACAAGTTATAGGTCACCATCCATGTCTGAAGAATCCCATAACTCTCTGTCTAGGCCTACTGGAGACACTTTTTATCCAACTAAACACTCTATTTATGGGAGACTTTAATTATCTCTCTATAGACTTGGAAACACATTGCCCCCAACTTGCAGGCACAACATTTCCTGGACTTTATTAACACAAATGTCCTTGATCAATTAGTGTGCACTTCAACTAGAGGTTCAAACACACTGGACCTTATTCTTATCAATATGGGAGAGTGCTGACCCCTCTATCCATGTCATATCCTCCCTGGTGAGGTCAGATTGCAAAGCTGTCTCATTCAAAATAAAAATCAACTTGGAAACTCCAGCAAAACATGTTAGAAACCGTTCTAAAGCAAACTATTTCATATTATGTGACAGTTTGACAAAATTCAGTGCTCTTCCTAACCCACAGTTCACAACGGCCTCTGCAGAATTATTCAAGAAACACTGTCCAAACATGTAAATGGCTGCATAGAGGCTGCTATACCTACCAGAAGTAATCCAAAAACAACCCCCCAAAACAAATCACACTGGTGGAACCCCAATCTTAACACAGTGTATAACAAAAGGAAAGATGTCATGGCCAAAGTCTTATAGTCTTATAGACAGCGGCTGACAGTAAACATTCCCTAATTAACACTGGATGGGTAATCATAAAGTCATCCCTGGGCTGGGCCCCATGTCTCTTATAGACAGAGTCTAACAGTAAACATTCTCTTACTAACATACCCTCCCCTTATAACTTTTTAGCAACCTCCTAACTAATAAAACCCTCCTAACAAATATACCCCCCCCCCAGTTAAGACACATGTTACTAGGGATGGATTTGGGTTAGGTTACATAGCTAGGCTTATAATGGCCCTAGTAATTACTAGCTTAGTAAATACCTATGGACCTATGAATGTATAAATTAGAAATTTGTGTTCCAATGAGTTCCAGCAACCTCACATTTAGAAGTTAACAAGATCTGAAGTTTGGTAATGTTATAGAAGACATACTTAAGCTGAAATGAATGAATGCATAATAAGCATGCTGACAGTTGTGAAGCAGGACAAATTAAGAGTATGCATAGATCTTCAATATCTAAGTAAGGGGATCAGTGAGGAACCCTGTCCACTTTAGACAACTGAATGGGTAGTAGAAACTGCACCTATTGCTTTTCTGTAGTTGGTTTTATCATAGATGCCTGGCATTTCAAGCTGGTTGAAGCACATTTCAAGCTAGTAACCTTTAATATACTTCCTGGCAGACATAGATTTTTGAGGTTACCATTTGGAATCACTATTACATGTCTAGATGAGGGACAATTTGAAGCACTCAACGCAATGCAAAGTATTCTAAACTGAGCTGTTACAAAGCAAAACCAGGATATGCAGCCTTTATGGATACTGGACATACTGATGTCAAAAGGCTAACTTCTTTGAAATACATGGGCAATGTTTTGACTTCAGATAGGCTTATGCCTCATGTTGACACACCAAAAACAATTGTAAATATACAAAAACCTTATGAAAAAATAGTCTTTTATGCATTTTCTCAGCATAATGCAGTGCCTACACAAGTTTATCTCCAGCAAGTCAGACACATCAGCACCACTAAGGAAGCCATTAGAATATGAGGGTCTATATAAGAACATCGAATATTTAACAGTTCGAATCACTAAAGGTCGACCTTTAGTGATCGAACTGTTAAAACTACGAATGTTCAGAAAAAAAATAAAAACAACAAAAAAAACTAAACAGTGTAGGCAGGGGGCAAGCCCCCCTGCACCCCCCACCCCCCACCCTGCTACTTAAATATACCAACTCCGAGACCGCACTACATTGAAGTAAATGGAAATCTCCCCTTACGAAGATTTCTGTTTACTTGTTCGATGTTCTGCAGTTTCACTATTCTCATGTCGACAATGTCAGATTCGACATTGTCGGCTTTCAAGAATTTAATATAGACCCGAATATGATATAGTATGATTTTGTTTAGTTAAAAAAGAGGAAAGCTTTAAATGCTTAAATATGTATGGTTACTAAACCACATACTCTGGAATTCTATGATGTGACACAAGCTATTGCTTTGCAGGTAGATGCCTATCAGAAAGTCTTGGTAAAGTGCTAGTAGTTATTACAAGAGGAAGGATTGAGAGCTGATGTGTCCAGAGCATTATCTGATTATCAGATACATTCAACTGTTACAGAACAAACCCATTTGCCATTGTTTTTTTTAGCACTTCCATGACTATATTTATAGTAAGAGAATTTGCTGTTTTGGCCAGGTTAACAGCCTCAAGTATCTGAGATGTGCGCTTGAGGAAAGAGGAAGTGCGACTGAGGAGGTCAAAATTAGGATCAGTGGTGTTGCAACTTATGGGTGCAGAGGGTCAGGGCCAATGGGAGACATAGGAATGTCTAATAAGCTGAAATGCAAGGTATACAAAACAGTACTGCGAAAAGGGCTGCTACACAGCACAAAAAGACTGGGCAGTGAAGGCGAAATGCCTAAGATGGCTTGAAGTGGTGCAGATGATGTGCCTGACAGGTAATTGGTTGCACTCCTCAGGAAAGACAAAAAAATAAAGATGTCTAAGTGAAAGCTAAAGTATCCGCATTTACAAAGAAGGTCAAAGAGAACAGATTACAATGATTCATTCACATGTGAAGAAAAAAAGGTGATTTTCTACAGTAGAACTGTGAGAAGTAGGTAGAAGTTTAGAGAAGAAGAGGACGTCCAGCCATGGACATGGAAGGATGGTTCGCAAGAAAAAAGAACCATAACAGTCAAACATGATTTTAAATAAGATAGAAGAGTGACTGTAAATCAAGAGAGGGAGTGGCATTTGATCATCTGACATCCCAACAACGTAAAAATATGAGGAAGGCTGTTATGATGATGATGAAGATGAGCTATTGAAAGTGAATTACTGAAGCTCACACTATGAACCATTTCAGAGCATATTTAAAAAGTCTACGCACAAGACACCAGCATGTCTTTAAAACATGTTACTGTCATTGAAAATATATAGGTTCATAGATTCATAGGAGGTTACTAGGCTAATGGCCCTGGGGCCTTTACAAGTCTAGCCGTGTAATAACCCGAGTACCCTGATTGACCATAGTTAGATGATCGTTGTTAGCAGAGCAATTCTGTGATCAGCACTGGCTGCCCCTGTCCATGAGGGACACAGGTGTCACCCCTGGGGTGAATTTACAGTCACCCATCCAGCTGTCAAGGTTGTGCTTGAACAGGGTTATTGAGGAACTCTGCTTCACATGGAGTCGGAGCTTATTCCAGAGGAGAGGCAATCGCTGGGATCTGTCTCACCATATTCTGTTAATGTCACAGGCTGGACTGAGATCCTTGCAGTGAGTTACCCTTGCCCCATTTGACTTACAGATGTGCACCATTTCCATTAGGGCGGGGTCCGAGACTGCTCTGTAGGTCAGGCACAGGTCACCTCTCAGAAGCCTGAATGATACATAGTACAGTGGCAAGGCTTTCAGTCTTTCCATGTATGTCATGTTTTGGAGGCCCTGGATTCTGTTGGTTAGAAACCTCCTTGGTCTCTCCAGTTGCTGCACATGTCTGGTGAGGTACCAACAGAAGGGAGCATTCTACTCAGTTAGTGTTCTGATAAGGGTCAAGTACAGCGGAGCTATAACCTCCCTGGTCTTGAATACAATGCCCTTATTTATGAGACATGCAATACATGATGATCGAAGTTTAAATTACTATCAACCTGTGTTCCCAAGTGTCACACCATTGAGTTTGAGCTTAGAAGGGTGCTGCCAATATCATAATTAACAGCAGCTACTTCTTTGGCAAAGGGGATAATGAGGCATTTTTTTGCATTAATTTTTAGTCCATGAGTTTGGCATCAACCTCCTAGCTGACAGATTTGGCATTAACTACACCCCCCTTTCCCCACCAGACATACCCCAAAGTATTCCTGACACCAGTCCTCTACAGATTATCTCAAAGAACAGGTCATACAAGCACTATCCAAGGCAAAAAGCAAGTCCTCTATGGGACCAGATAACATCCCAAGCTGCTTACTAAACAATCAAAAACAAGACCTAGCAGAATTTGTTAGTTAGCAGGTTGGCAATTTCTGGTAAAACAGCAAATCAATGAATTAAATGATACACGGATGCATGTGGATCACTGCAAACACACACTTCCATTTATTTTATAAAACAGATAAGCACTTACATCTTGATTATCATAAAAGACTTCATCAGATACTGCAAGGTAACAAACACAGGAAATTTAAAGGGTCTGTATCACTTCATCAAATGCTTAATTGAGCAAATCGCTAATCATTGAACCTATTAAGTGAAACCTCAATTGTTTCAGCGGAAAATTTTCTAGGGTAAGGACATGGTTGGCCATTGTTGGGGATTTGCCCTTTTCCTTACTGTAGTGTGATCTTAGAGTTGGTGTATTTAGTTGGGGGGGGGTGAAGCCCCCCACTTTGCAGGGTTTTAAATTTTGTTGTATTTGTTATGGATGGTTGCTGGCCTACTACTTTTGTTCCTAGGAAACGTTTGCTAGAACAGTCATTTGCTTAAATGAGCTTTCGCTGATTTGAGTTCAACGATTAGCAATTTGCTCAATTAAGCTTTCCACAAAGTGATATAAACCCAATTTAAAAGCTAGTGAACAGTCACATGACTTCCTGAAGTTCATTTCTTAATGTGACATTGTAGTATTATGCTAAACCATTCATAAAAAAAATCAGCATAACAATTCCAAGCTAAATAAACATTCAAAATTCAAGCATAAAATCATGTAATGAAAAAGTTATAAAACCTTTTTTAAATTATAGTTTCATCACATGTAAGCTTTTAGTTTTAATAGACAGGTAATAGATGAAACTTCGTTGAGCCCTGGAGTACTGCCTGCATTAAGCCTTAACTGCCAAAACAACCCTTTCTTGTTTAATAGCAGACCCCTTGGTCCGTCCCCCCCCCCCCCGGATTCACATTTAGTTGTTCTAGCACCACAAATTTAAACACATGACCTGGACAGTCGATAAAACGTTTAGATAAGGCATTTTTGTTATTCTTCTTCCTAATCTTATAAAAGTGTTCATAAAGTCTTTATTTTAACATATGCTCAGTTTTACCAACATAGAGCCCACAGCAGCTCTGGCACAGAGCCAAGTTAACAACACCTTTTGTTAAACAGTTATATTTTCTTTTCACTTTAAGCCATTATTTTTTCACTATGAAGTTATCACAGCAAATTATATTTTTACAGTAATTATAGCTCCCACATTGATACATTCCATAAATAATGTCACATCTCTCTTTCCTTTTCTGAAATTCAAATATATATTTTAAAAGTTAAGTCTTTTCTGTATATAATAAGTGGTCTGTTGCCTAATTTTTCTTTTATGGCCAAACAATCATTCATTATTGACCATTTTTTTTATTTCAAACCCACCTAATTTGCTTATTGTCCAAAGAAAAAGTAGTAGTGAAACTATATTTATATTCAGGCATAGACCCGGTCTGCAAGGGCCCAGAAGGCTCACAGGTAATAGTCATAGTTTGTGTGTTAGCTCTATATTCCACTAAGATGGGAATGGCAAAGTTATTTTTCCTTTTATTAACAAGTTTCTGCAAAGAATTGTCAATTGTCAAAAGACTTCAGGGTACCTTCTCTTGAGAGTCTTAAGTTTTTCACATTCTTCTATGAAGTCATTAAACAAGGTTACCATCTGTGCTGGTGGATTCTGTTCTTGTACCAGTATGTGTATGTTGTTTGCACTTGGGAGGTCTCTGGTCTTTTGGTAGGCTTTTACTGAGTACCTCCAAGTATAGGTTCATAGGTTCATAGGTTCATACTAGGCTATCTGCCCTAGGGCATTTATAAGCCTAGCCAGAGTGTGTTTGGCTTTCGCCACCCATTTTAAATTAATTTTGCTATGCCCTTTTTCGAGGTTAGTATACTGTGCCTCTGTCTAACAGTGACACAGTAGTGATACCCGGGGTAAACCTACGATCTCCCATCCACTCATCAAGATTCCTCTTGAAGAGAGTCAATGAGGGACTCTGCCTAACCTGGACTGGGATTTTATTCCAGAGTGAAGGGAGCCTCTGGGTTATGAATCTGTCCCTCCAGCATGCCCTATTTATTTCAGTGCTGAGGTTCAAGTCTCTCGAGCGCGTAGCTTGATGGGATTTGGATTTTCTGAGGTGCAGCATGTCCATTAATTCTGTATGTGGTTTATGTGTCAAGACCTTATCTTGTGTGACAGGGGAACTGTGTGTGCTGACAATGTGTTGTATGTCTTGTATATTATTATGTGAGAGGACTGATTCTAATGTCATGGTATAGTTACATCCCTCACATACTGTATTTGTTTGCTTTAGGAGCAAGTGGTTATCAATATGTATAAGGCAATTACTGTATTGCTTCAGGATGCCTAGGTCAATCAGGTTGGCTGGAGAAGTGGTGGGAAACTGTCTGTCCATTATGGCATGTATATATTGTAGTAACTAGTGGGGATGGGCTAGATGGACCAAGGTTGGCTTGTGAGACTAACAAAGGTGACTATTCTGTGGAGGTCTAAGGGTGGAATCAATGCTCAGAATGAGCAAATGAGTTGCCAATATTCAAGAGCCTCAAACCCAGCCCAATGGAACCCTTATCAGAATTTCTTACTAAGTACTTACAGCCACTTCTTAAAATGGTTAGGTCTAGGCTCAGACACAACTTAATTCCTTAGAATTCTAAGTGATACGCAGTTGGAACCAGAATGGATTATTTGTACATTGGATGTTACGGCCCTGTACACAAACATTCCACATTGAGCTGGGCTTGAGTCTCTTGAATATTGGCTCCAAAAAGCAAACCTTTATCCTCCTCGTTTCAATACATTGTTAGTCTGTATGGCAGAACATGTCCTTACAAAAAGCATCTTCTACTTTCAGAAGGAATATTATTGGCAAGTGCAAGGTACAGCTATTAGGGCATCTTTTGCCCCCATTTATGTGGATCTCTTTATGAGTTACCTGGAAGAATTCCTTATATATGATGAGCTACATAACATTTTTTTGGGTGAGATGGATATTTGGCGGTGATACCTGGACGACTATTGGTTAGTTTGGCGGGCGGACACAGAATATCTTTTGGAGTTTGTTCAATACCTCAATGATAATAAGTGGGGTATTGAATTTACACTTAACATGTACCATCAACAAATTCATTTTCTGGATGTTGAGATTTGTAGAAATACAGATAATGCACTGTCGACCCAGGTATTCCGAATATATCCACAATATAACAGTCTTCTTGAAGCTACAAGCCTACATCCTGATCATATCATTAGGAATATTTCCAAGTCCCAATTCCCAATTCCTTTGTATTAAAAGGATTTTCCTCCTCCCAGAATGACTATGAATATCACAATAATGACTTAATACACAGGTTTAAGGTGAGAGGCTATAAACCTGGGCATATTATAAAAGCCAGTAACTGTGCCACAGGGCAGGATAGGACAGAATTATTGAAATATCATGGAAAAACATCACCATCAGAAAATATTCTTAGATTTACAACCACATATGGTAGGAACATATCATGCAATTAACAAAAACTGGAATATTTTTATGGCAAATAGGTTCATAGGTTTATAGGTAGATACTAGGCTATCTGCCCTAGGGCATTTATAAGCCTAGCCAGAGTGTATTTGGCTTCCGCCTCCCTATTAGATTAGCCTACTGTGCCTCTGTAAAGTAGGTCACATAAGGTACCCTTTTAAAATTAGTTTACTGTGCCTCTGTCTAGCAGGGACACTGGGGAGATCCCAGGGGTGAATTTGCAATTTCCCATCCACGCGTCCAAATTTTGCTTGAAGAGGGTCAGCGAGGGGCTATGTCTAACATGAATTGGGATTCTATTCCAGAGTGAGGGGAGCCTCTGGGAAATGAATCTGCCCCTCCAGCATGTCCTATTTATTTTTGTGCTGAGGTTTAGGTCCCTGGAGCATGTAGCTCTAAGAGACTTGGATTTTTTGAGGTGGAGCATGTCCATTAATTCTGGGTTTGACATGGCTTTGTACGTCAGGCATAGATCGCCTCTGAGTAGGTGGTAAGCAACTGAGTAGAGCTAGAGTTTCTTTAGTCGAGCTGCATAGGACATCTGTTTGTATCCCATGATCCTCTTGGTGAGGTACTTTTGGGGACTCTCCAGTTGCTGCAGGTGTTGGGTAAGGTACATCCCAAAAGGGGCATTGTAGTCAATTATGGGCCTGATGAGTGATGAGTAGAGGGGCACAATGACCTCTCTTGATCTAGATGTGAACCCTTTCGTGATAAGGTGGGCTATATAGAAGGTCTTTCTAAGCACTTTGGCAACGTGATTATCAAAGGAGAGATTACTATCTACGTTGGTCCCCAAATCTCTAATTACTTCTTCCGTACTTAATGGATTACCACCTATGTGGTAATTTGTGAGCATCTTGTTTTTCCCAAAGGGGATGACTATGCACTTTTTAGCATTTAGCTTGAGGCCGTGGCTCTGGCACCAAGCATCCGTCTCTGTGAGACCCTTTTGGAGGATGCTTGTGTCAGCTGGAGATTCGATTATGGCCCCCAGTTTGCAGTCATCTGCGAACTTTGTCAGCCATAATCCCACTGTGTTAGCCTGAACTCCAGAGAAGTATATACCGAACAAGAGAGGTCCCAGAACTGAGCCCTGTGGGATGCCACTTGTAACTGGTTTGGATTTGGACATGGCACCTGCGATTCTGACCATGTGGGTTCTATCTCTGAGCCAGTTTGCAACCCATCTTGTGATATAGGGGTTGATATTTAAGCTGGTAAGCCTATTTATGATACCCAAGTGGGATATTGTGTCAAAGGCTTTTGCGAGGTCCAGGTCGGCTGTGTGGACTACCTTGCCCTCATCTATGGCTTTGGTAACTGTTTCAAAGAAATCAACTAGGTTTAAGAGGCAAGATCTGCCCTTAACAAAGCCAAATTGGGTAGGGTCCAGTGTCTGGAGGCTTCCAATGTCTTTGTTTATGAGTTCCATGATAATACGCTCCATAGCTTTACAGACCAGACTAGTCAGGCTTATGGGGCGATAGTTTCCGGGGTCCATTGTGGCACCACCTTTGTGGAGTGGGACCACTGTAGCTATACGCCATTCTTTGGGTACATATCCTGTAGTAAGGCTAAGTTTGAACAGTGACTTAATGTGAGGGTTCAGTTCTTCTTGGAGCTCGTGTAAGACACAGCCTGGGACACCGTCCGGTCCCATAGATGCTGTGTTTTTTGCTTTGGAGAGGGCAGGTTTCACCTGTGCATCTGTGATGTCAGGGAGGTTACATTTAGTTGGGATAGGCATTTGCTCCTTTGGGGGGGAAGGGGGGGAGAAGTTTGCGCTGAAACTGTCTGCCAGGATGTTGGTTATGTCTGTAGGTTTGGTATATTTTGTACCGTTATGCAACAATTCAGAGCATATCTGGGAGTTTCCACCCATGTTCCTGACATAACTAAAGAAGGCCTTGTGATTATCTTTAGTGTCTAGGGCAATTTTTCTTTCGAAACTGGCCTTTGACGATTTTATGAGGGATCGAAGTTTCTTGCTAATACTGATCAGAGATGTCTTCCCTTTTTGGGATTTTGCTCTGTCATGTAGTAGCTTCCTCCTTCTGTTGTATAGCTTATTTATGGCCGGGGTCCACCAGACCGGTCTCCTGTTTTTGGAGGAGTGAGTTTTGGTTTTATTTGGGATAACATGATCCATGCATTCCTGCAGGTGCTCATAGAATGCATTTGTAAAGGATTCTGCGGATTGAGCTGTATTATCCTCTGGCCCAGGGGCTTTGAAGGATTCCACCTCAATCTTGAGAAGTGCAAAGTTGGCTTTTGAGAAATTCTTTACAGTGATTTCCTTGGCTTGGGGAGGGGACAGGATATGGATGTCCAGGGAAATTTGTTTATGGTCTGATCTTACCAATGAGGGGTTTATTTCTGGTGTGGAACATAGAGTCCCCATGTTGGTGATGACTAGGTCCAATATGTTGTTCCCTCTTGTGGGAGTGGTGACCAGTTGTTCCATTGCGTTAGAGTTTATAAATTCAAGGAACCATTGGGCGAGTGTGTTTGGGCTTGAGTAGTTTTCCCAGTCAATGTTTGGGTAGTTGAAGTCACCCAATAACATAGTGTTTGGAGAGACCTTCATATTCTCCAGTGTTCTCAAGAATGCCAAGTAGGGTTCCTTTAATAGGGAGGGTGTTCTGTAGCAGGCTACAAACTGAAAGGCAGTTTTGCCCACTGTTAGTTGCACATGGATGGTTTCCGATGCTTCGTGCAGTGCCACTAACCTGGAGGTGTAGGTATCTTTGATGAATATAGATACTCCACCTCCTATTGTGCTTCGGTCCGAGTTTTGAGGCCGAAACGCATGGTATGAGTTATAACCTGGTAGTGCTGGGGTGCTCTCAGGAGCCTTGAACCAGGTTTCTGTTACTGCACAGACATCGATTTTCTCCATACTGAAGAGAGCCTTGAGTGTGTGCATCTTGAGGTTTAGACTTCTGGCATTGAGTAGCATTACCTTTAGTTTTTTTATCATTGGGTTGTCTATGGAGGTGGGTTTGTCCTTTGAGCCTTGCCTAAAAAAGGCACTATGGGGGTGGCAAGAGCCTTGGCCAGTATACGAAAGCCTAAGGGTGACAGGTGCAAGCTGTCCCTAGCGAAGCAACGTGGCTTGTCGAGCATGTCATCCCAGGCTGACAGACACTGGATCACCTTTGAATGACACCAATAGTTTAGCCAATTGTTGAAACTGATCATTTTGTCTTTATACTGTGGCACCATTCTTGGTGATGGCAAGATGCTACTCAAGGTCAGGGTCATACCAGCCTAAGCTACATGGTCAGAAAGCTCCTCTATGTCTCTTTTCATGTAGTCCAGGGAGGTACGTCTCAGGTCATTCACACCAGCATGGACAATGACAGAGTCATACTTGTACTTGCTTTGGAGTGACCTGAGTGCTTGTGTTATGTGGCGGATCCTGGCACCCGACAGGCAGCTTACAGTGACCTTCTCCTTGTTCAGTCTGGTGAGTGGGACGTCAGTGTGCCGGACAATAAAGTCCCCTATAACAAGTGTATTTGGTGTGTTGTTTGGCCTTAAGGGCAGTGGTTGTGAGGCACACTGATTTTGTGAGATATGTGATTTATGGGTATTGTTGAGGGGTGGCTGTTGCTTGGATATCTGCTTAGGAGGTCTTTGCTGTTTAGGCAGATTTTTATTTAGAGCCTCCGAGTATGTTTTTGTATGAGGAACTATCCAATCTCCTTCCAGATGAATGTAAGTTCTCATATCGTAGAGGTAGAATGTTAGGATCTCACCTTAACCATTATAAATCTAGGACAGAAAGGGACCCTATGCAAGATCAATTAACTATCACAGGAGAGAAATTGATTGGATCATTCTCCTGTGGGCATTGCTCTTTTTGTAAACATATGTTAAAATCTAAGGAGTTTACCAGTAAAAATACCAAATTGGTATACAGGATCGAACATTTTGCAAATTGTAGTACAGACAGGGTGGTTTATTTAGCTACCTGTTCTCGCTCTTCATTTTATGTTGGGCAGACTTCTAGGCCATTTAGAATTAAGATGTTGGAGCATTTAGGTGACATCAGGAACAAACGCATGACCAATGCACTTTACAGACATGTATGCACCCACAAAACAGCGGTATTCCACTTTTGTATTATTGACAACATATGTGGTGACAGATCTCTAGAATTGGGTTGGCACAGCTTATTGAATGAAAAAGAAAAAATGTGGATAGTCAAGTTGGGGGCTTTATTTTCCCCGGGTCTTAATGACCATTTGTAACTTTTTAAAATGCATTCCCACAAAATTCTTTCATGATTTTTTTCATGATATATAGGGATACATATTTCTTTACTGTGCCTTTAAATGTCTTATTGATTAATTGACAAGTAATGCTGGATATATAAATGTATGACTGACCTAGTTATATGTTAATCACTGATGAAGGCAAATGTGCTGAAACCAGTCTGATTTTTACACTCAGAATAAACAGAGTTATCATTCTTGGTGCTGGCCTCTTTTTTGACTTTCTCTAACAGATATCAAGGAAAAATTGTGTTTCTAAGCATTTGTGCCTATACATGGCAGCTCTAAACCTCACTGTGCTTTGCAGGGCTTAAACACGAGATAAGTTAAACAGTTTTAACACAAATTAAACAATAGGAAAGTCCAAAATTTAGCCTTTTTCCAGCAATTCTCAATTTAGATGGGTCCTGGGCTACACACTTCTGCCACAGGGGTGCAGGAGGGCCTTCTTAATGTAGGATATCTGGTTTTAGTACTCAAGTAATACCAAACAGCTTAGATTCAGCAAATCCGAATCTTGTATATGCTATGAAATACAGAAGAACTAGAAATGCAAAGTGCAGAAAAAACAGTCACAGCAGTAAAAACAGCAAAAATGAAGCAGCAATTAAGCAAAGTACAGTTCAAAAAAGTGCAATGCAAGCTTAAAACGTACTTATTTTTTGTTGAACACAGTAAATGCCCTGGATTTAGTTCAGATTCACTCCAGATCTCTAGCTAAAACACAATCTTGAAGTTCATTTAAGCCTGGTAAGCTAATGCACAGAGCTGATACCTTCTGTACTTCATAGCTGTAAGAGTGCAAAAAGTCACTGGAGTGTAAAAGTTAATGAGGTTGTATGCATCGCTTCTCAGCTAACAATGTCTGATAATGTAAAGTCACCAATCCTATTATTAGACTCTCTTTTTTGGATGTCAAAGCAAGTGCCAAAGGTCTCTGGCTATCCAAGTTTGTAGATGATTGCAAAGTGGGAACAGTCATTGAATCCCCCTTGATAAGAACACCCTTCAGGAAATTCTAACACAGACAAACGTTTATTGCCAAAGCCATGGCTTTAAAACTCAATACCAAGAAATGCATTATAATACCTTTTGGGAAGTCAGACACCCCAGGTAACTCATCAATAAAACATAGTTAAAAGATGATGCTGTAGTCAGGGATCTGAGAACTCATGTAGATTGCAGCCTAGCCTTTGACCAACATGTGTGCAAGGTAGTAAAAATATCCTTCTGTGTTGCACAACTTATTAGTAAGAGCATGGCATCTAGGTCCAGAGACGTAAGTGTATCACTGTAGTCAGCCCTCCTCAGATCCATCATAGAGTATAATGTCCCCTTTCAGTATGTATCTGACCAGACACATGCAGCAACTGGAATGTCCACAAAGGTTCCTTACGAAAAGAATACAGGGAGTAAACAAAATTTCCTATGTAAACACAATGTTCTATGTAAACACAATGTCCTATGTAAACACAATGCCCTGTGCTAAACACCTCAAAGTGCTGCCTCTTTACTTGCCATCATGCAAACTTCTAAGGGGGTATCTTTGCTGGCATACAAGGCATCACTGAACCCTGTTTTGATGAGCCTTTTGCATATCCACAAAACAAACAGAATCAGAGCTACTAGATTAAAGGACTTAAATTTTGCTTGTGACATAAATAGTACATGTTGAAGAGACAGATATGTTTCTCAGAGAATTCCCATTCCCGGGAACAGGTTCCCATCCATGTGAAACACAGTTCCTCCCTAACCCTATTTAAGTGCAACTTGGACCAACGAACGAGTAACCGGAAATATGTAAGAAAAGAACAAGTAGCCCACTCTGTTAAGGTTGGAGTAAACGTAACAGTCAGATCCAAAACAGTAACACAAACTCCTTCCAAACACGGCTTTAAATCACTATATATTGAAGTAACTTTATTAAAATATGTCCCTGGTCTGAGCCTATTTCTCTGATGGGCAGTGGCAGCCAGTAAATCACCCCTTATATAAATCAAATTTGTGGGTCAAGATTAGGTTACACAGCTAGGCTTCTACAGGCCATAGCTGTCATTAGCCTGGTATATATCTACAAACTTATGAGCCTATGAACAACGAGCCAGGGTATTCATATTTAAAGATGAGAGAGTTACTATTCCCATTCACTTGCTCAACTAATTAAAGTGTATGAACTAATTAAAGTGTATGAACAAATTAAAGTGTATGAACTAATTAAAGTGTATGAACTAATTAAAGTGTGGAACTAATTAAAGTGTATGAACTAATTAAAGTGTATGAACTAATTAAAGTGTGGAACTAATTAAAGTGTATGAATCAATTGAACAATTGCAAAGACAGAGCCCATGATGTCATGCTTGATTCACATTTAAGAGTGAGCAATTGCAGAGCCAGAGCCCATGATGTCATGCAGTAGCCTACCATGACAGTGCAGATAGAACTGATGGTGCGAATCTGTGAGGTATAAATTCCGGAATGAAAATCAGAAAGAGGAAATGATATCTCATGTCATTGCATCATTACCGAGGCTAAGTGGAAGTTGACTTATTCCAGTATGAAATTTCATGTTTTCTCTCACGTGCAAACTATTATTTTCAATTTTCTGAGGTCACAGAGTTATGTGGCACAATGAGTCAAAATGAAATGAGTGTAATAAAGTTAATAACTGTTAAGTAATATGATACTCTGTAGCTTTAAGGAACAATATGAATTCAAGCATATTACATAAAGTACTTTAAGTCATTGATAGCCAATATGCTTTCCAAGGGGGTGTCTGGGGATTAGATGCAAGCCAAGATATTTAAAAACAGGCAGCACTTTCACATTTGACCCTTCCTGCCTTAGACAGCTGTAGCTAAATGGAACAGAATTATACCTGCAGATGGTTCAAACACCATGATCATGGTCATAATCTGCTTCATAAATAATAGGGTAAAGTGTATGACAACAAAGCTGCCCAAAAACGTAAGGCCATAAACCAATCTCTGAATAATTTTGTAGCTTTCTAGTGGTTGCAAAGATCATGATGGCTGTTTTTTTTTTTTTTTTTTTTTATTCATTACCAAATTGATTTGGAATATCCAGATCTATAAATAATTAAAATCCAGCTGGAACATGCTTTAAAATTTGTTAAGATGCCAAACTTAAGAAGTAGGATATTAGCTCTGTATATTGTTAAATCCTAGAGAGAGAGAGCGAGAGAGAGAGAGAGAGAGAGAAAACCAGTATGGTCCAAGCACAAACACCTAGGGATCTCCCCTAGTAAGTTTCCTAGAGTTGCCAGTAGGCTCTCTTAATAATTTAACTACACCATCAGGCAAACACATCACGTCAATAGTTCATCCACTCTAGCATGCTAACAAATTTCTAATGGCTTGCAATATTTTATATATCTTTCCAATAGATAATCTTTGAATTATGAGACCATTATTTATAATGTTGTATATAGTATCTCTCCTTGGTTTGTACTCGATACGCTAGTAAAGCAGAGGGTGCTTGTGCATCCGTGTAAACTTATAATTAATATATGTATGGGAAATCAGATAGACATAGTTATTCTCACTAACATAATGTTATGTATTTTTTAAGGATTAGGGATGCACAGGATGGCTCTGGTACAAACTGCCCATTTCTGCTCATTTCTGTTGCATATCTGAACAGAAATGCTCATTTCTGTTCAGATATGTAACATAAAATCTTTTGTTTATTTACTACTGTGATGATGGGACACATTCAGCTTTTCTAGTGACATCATTCTGTCTCTGTTCTGCTGACATAAATTACTTTTGCTTTATTTTCAATAACATGGGAATTGGTCTGAAAAGATACATCAAAACATATTGGAATAAGTTGTCCTCCACTTTCAGCCAAGGTAATGATACATCACCTTCTGTACAAGTAATATAAAAAAGTTCATAAGAATGAGAGTAAGAAAGAAAAACTAAACTGCTGTTTGGCTTGTAATGAGTTTACATCTAAGCATGACTGTCATGCAAAATGTTCTTATACCAGAATAAATCAGGAGTGTGAACACAGCTCAGAGCATAATCTGGAAGATATCTTTGCAAACACTTCAGTTCCCAAACACAATCATTCATTTTGAGCTAAGCAATTACAAGAGAAAGGAAAACTTGAAATAACGTTCAGTCTTTGTCTTTACTGTAAACGGCAGTGTTTGTATGATGTGCTATTTTTATATTGAACCACAGCTGAATTATGAATCACTGACAAATCTGAGAAGTGGGCAAATAAAAGTGCCCAGGCACAGATGTCCTTGACAAATTTAGCTCTAGTTTTACCAAACCACAAACCCAATTCCCAGTCCAGGTGCAATCTCGCTTCCCAATTTCTACAGCAGGTTTGCATCAACATTTATTTCCCACCACTAATACAAGCATTGTATAAGCTCTCTGCTAGAAATAGAACAGAATTGCCTGCAAACATTCTAAAGCATTCCATGTTACTTTGTGGGTAATTTCTATTATGAATAAGAACACTTGCACACTCAGCATGTTGTAACCTGGTTAACAAGATATACTTTTGTTTCATTGATTTTTATAACCAAGTTGACTCAGTGAAATGAATATTTTTTTCCAAGTGGCAAATCAAAAGCACAAAGAAGGCAAGCTAATTCTTGGGGGATAACAATGTTCGACAATGGCTAACATCAGCTGACACAAAATATTTTCTAGATGCAAGAAAAACAATACTTGGTGTTATTGAAATATGTGTACTTAAATGATCCACCTCCTTGTGACTGTAAAAACAAATTATTCAATATATATTAACCAAATGCCTGGTACATTTGTAAATGTTGTATTCATATTTTATAACATTCTTCACCTGTTTCTACTAAATAATTGCATACTTCATGTGATGACTGGCGCAGGCATCGTTGAAAAGGGTCTGAAGTCCACTTCACTTAGTCAAAAATAATAAATAAGTTAATAAATGTGGGGCAATATAGACAAACTCTGTAAGTGTGTGTGTGGGTTTGTGTGTGTGTGTGTGTGTGTGTGTGTGTGTGTGTGTGTGTGTGTGTGTGTGTGTGTGTGTGTGTGTGTGTGTGTGTGTGTGTGTTTCTGGATGTCCTTCTATAACAGCACTGCAGTATTCTTAATGGTAGGGATCTCCTGCTAAGGATAGGCCAACACCTGGTCAGTATACCAAAGCTTTTAGATCTTGTATGTGCCATACGTCACACATACGCTCCCCACACAAGACGTAGGACATAAAGATGACATATAGGTGTAGTTCTCCAGAGTTTCTTTGCCACCTGTCAGAGCACCATCACCACTCATCAGTCTGAATGCCCTTTGCTGTACTGAATACCTAGCTATCAAATAAGTGCTTGGGTTAGGGTAGTTTTTCCTCTTACAGTTTGTCTTGTTTTTGTTTATTTACCTGTAGTTCATGTCATTCAAGAAGGGAAAATGTCAGTGTGGGATGTAGACCCCCATAAGGATCATCACAAACAAGTGTTTATTTTGGTTGGGTGCTTCCCATGACCATATCTCCTGTAGTATTTGTAAGATGTTTGTACCCAATTTTATTTGGAGCTGGTTGTCTTCCCTGGCCATCTGTCTTGAGAACTAGTAGATTAAACAGTTAGCCCAGGATAACATGGCGGAATCAATTCTCCCCAACATACTACCATTAAACAAGAAGAAGGACAATAAATCTTGGCCAGATTCTTTGGCTGTCCAGCATCCACTGAACATCTCTCTAGAAGTGGGTGATAACTCTGTACACTCTCTGGTATCAAATTCAAATTCCTCTGCTGTGATCCCGTCAGAAGTCAGAGTGGATCCTTCCTTTCACATGTCCTCTGAGGCTTTGCCGTTGTCCGTTCTGGACATCAATATGGAACCGCAGTTGTTTATCTCTGAGCGCTCTAGAGGGTTTCCACAAATTTTAGCCAGTGAAGAGGTTCTGGGTACTCTTATTGAATCCTATCGGTGGTCGGAACCTCTGGTGTTTGTTAGGGCCAATTTCCCTACCAAGAAAAAAAACAAAAGACTAAACATTCTTCTGTGCCTCCTAAGGACACTCAAAGAGAATGGTAGGCATTTACTTAGGCCCTGTTCAGTGCCTTAATGACCCTGAAGCCTCCCCAAGATGTTTTTGTGCATATTCCACCTTGGATGTCAACTGCTTCTAAAAGGCCTTAGGAACCTGATTCCTCAGATGAGAATTTGGAGACTGATGAAGGGTCTTTGTGTTACTTTTCCTTGATGCCTTTTCCACTGGCTTATGGCTCTGTTGAAGAGGAATCCATTAGCCCTGACGCTCCTTTCAAGAAGCTGCCTTTTCGGGACACAATAGCCAGAATGATGGAATACTTTAAGTGAGATTCTACTCATGTAGCTGATGTCCAGAAGAGGTATTATGAGTTGCTTCATGTGGACTCGCCTAACCTTTCGGCAGTACATCCTGTGTTGGCTGCTTTGTTGGACACCTTTATAGCCCTCTCTAAGACTCTTGATTCTCAACCTCCTCCCCAACTTCTAAGACACCTGACAGGTTCTATAACGTTCCTAAAGACTGCCAATTCCTGTTTAAGTGTCCGCTTCCGATCCTGCTGTGGGGACAGTCTCATCTGACAAGTCTTTTAAGTTCTTTCCCTCTACCAAGCTCCTGCCTTCCAATCAGGGTAATAGAGCCATGGAGAGGATTGGAAAAAAGGTCTATACTGCTGCCACCCTGGCCTTTAGGGCCACTAATTACCAAACCCACATGACTAGCTATGCTCTGATCTTGATTGCCCGGGCTTGCCAGGTTTGATCCCCTCAGTCTCTGTTTGTTTACTGTGTAAATGAGCAACTCACATCACTAAACAGTATTCCCGTCTGCTCTGAACTGGGACACGTGTTCAGTGGGCTTACCGGTTAACAACTTAATATAAAAAATAAAACATGTCAAACCCTATTTACTTAAATATGACATTTCAAAATAAATATGACATGTTCAAGAATCTCTTTTAAACTTATCTGTTGAGAAATCTGTTTTGAGTATGGTCTTGTGGCATTGATTAGTCATCCACATCATAAATAGTAAATTAAACTCTGTTTTGACAAGATGAGGCACACTATTAGGAAATTCTTCTTACAAATCAGCTCTGTTAGGATTCTGACAAATCAGTTTTCTAAATTTATTTTCTAAATGGAACAGTTTTATCGAGTCGTTTCAGTGGGCTATAACATTATTTAAAACATACGTAGGTATTATATTATCCTAGCCATTCTGAATGCATGTGATAGTCAAGACATAACTATGCAGCAAAAATTGAAGATTGTCTAATGCCAAAACAGTACACATGCATGGGTTTGATTCTGTCTGCCTCTTTGTCTTCTGCCATGCATTACTTAGGTGGCCTCACAGTCTTTGCTGTCATGCAGTGCTTTGTTTTTTTCTACTGATATTTTTCCTGTCTACTATTGTCTCATCTGTTTCCCAATGCAGTAGCCCAATCACTCTTCCCTGTAACATACTGTACAGGTTACCGAGACCAGAACCAAATGTCTCCAAAGAAGAATTCTAGAATATTATTCATAGGGTCTTAGATGTTGGAGCAGGAAATATGCTTCCCTAGATAGAAAGATTAAAATTCCACAGAGACTGCAGACCTGACAAGTCTTCAAGCTGGCAGGTGCTCCAAAGAAAAGTTGGTTACAGGACCGGAGGACAAAGTGGAGGTAAAAAAAAATGTGGAGTTCACTGTCTTTGGTGTATATAACTGATTCCGATTTCTAATTATGTACATCAGCTCTTGCTTTAAGTATTTTTTCAGCAGGCTTTTGAGTTCAGATTAACTATGTTTGTCAATTCACAAAAAATTCAGTACTCTAAAAAAGAAAGAAAGAAAGAAAGAACCGAGGCTACAGTCAACATGGCATCACTTACTAGTAATCTGTTTCTTTGAGCTCAGCACTTGTTTAGAAGTCGTTGTAAGCACTAAATAAGCTACAAATTACTATAGCACTCAACTTTCCTCACTTGTCTAGAGGAAAACAATTTTTAGTACTTAATAAATAAGCACCTATCCAGGCATGTCTAAGGGTCAGCTCCCAGTGTTTTCTCCTGTCTACCTGATGAATCTGGGCATCTTGGGGCAATGCAGCAATTGTCTCATGTACACAGACAACTCTCTCCTCCTACCACCCAACACTACAACCTGTGAGAGATACACTTATATAGCCAAACTGGAAGCAAAGCTCTCTTCACCCAAGAGTGGACTAGACAGTCAAAAGGAGAAGGTAAACACTTGCACCACACCACACTCATCACATAGTCCCTCAAAACCTACGCCACCAAAACACACACATAGTAACACAAAACACACACCTACATTCATGGAGGCTCTCAATAAAAATCTGCTCAAGCAACAGAGACCTCCAAAGCAGAAACACATGTAACCTCCACCCCCCAACACAACCCAAATGACACATAGCCCACAAACTCAGTGTGCCACTCAACCACAGCCCAGAAGGCATAACAATGTACCCAACGCTCTAGTCATAGGTGACTCTATAGTCAGGCACACTGATGTTCCACTCACCAGGCTAAACAAGAAGAAAGTTACTGTCAGCTGCCTGTCGGGTGCCAGGATCCGCCACATAATGCATGCACTCAGGTCACTCTGCAACAAGTACAAATATGACTCTGTCATTGTCCATGTTGTTGTGAATGACCTGAGACATACCTCCCTGAACTACATGAAAAGAGACATGGAGGAGCTCTCTGATCTTGTAGTCCTGGCAGGTATGACCCTAGCCCTGAGTAGCATCCTGCCATCACCCAGAATGATACAACAGTACAAGGACAAAATGATTGATTTCAACAATTGGCTAAGCTTCTGGTGTCATTCTAAAGGGATCCAGTATCTGTCTGCTTGAGATGACATGATTGACAGAACACGATGCTTTTCCAGAGATGGCCTGCAACTGTCAGCCTTGGGATTCCAGATACTGTCTAAGGCTCTTGCCACCCCCTATAGTGCCTTTTTTAGGCAAGGTTCAAATGACAAATTCACCACCATAACATACAAGCAAGCAAAATCTGAGGGTAATGCTACTCAATGTTAGAAGTCTAAACCTCAAAATGCATTCACTCAAGGCACTCAAAATGGAGAACATCAACATCTGTGCAGTGACAGAGACCTGGTTCAAGGTTCCAGAGAGCACCCCTGCATTACCAGGCTATAATTCATACCACACCTTCCGGCCACCAAACCTGGACCGAAACACTAAAGGTGGAGGTGTGTCCATATTCATTAAGGATATCCACACCTCCAGGTTAGTTGCTCAGCCTAATGTATCTGAGATTATCCAAGTGCAACTAACTCTGGGCATTACTGCAATCAAAATTGTAACTTGCTACAGATCCCCCACCATGCCCCAGGATTCCCACTCCTCATTTCTTGATACACTGGAAAATATTAGGGCACAACCAAACACCCTAATAATGGGTAATTTCAATGACCCAACCATTAGCTGTTTTATTCAACATTTTCTGGAATTCATAAATTCCAGTGTCTTGGATCAACTTATCCTTACACCCACCAGGGGCAGCAGTATCCCAGACCTGGTCATTACCAACATGGGCAACCGGTGTTCCACAGCAAAATTCAATTCCTCGTTGGTCAGATCCGACCACAAGCTAATCAGCCTTGACATCCACATCCCGCCTCCACCCCCCATTAGGGAAACCACCGTAAAAGATTTCTCCAAAGCCAACTTCACGCTTCTTAAGACGGGAGTGGCACAACACCCATGCAGACAGACAATAGAGGTACAACTGCTGAAACCTGCACAAATGCACTTTATAAGCACTTACACTAGTGCATGGATCGTGCTATCCCTAACAGAACCAAGATGCTATCCTCCAAAAAAAGGAAGCCAATTTGGTGATCCCCTGCCATAAACAAATTTTACAACAGAAGAAAGAAACTGTTGCAAAAAAGAGTAAAAAGAACTCCTTGGTCAGCCTCAGTAAGAAGCTGAGATCCCTCGTAAAATCCTCCAAAGTTAGTTACGAAAACAAAATCACCACTGATTCTAAAGACATCCACAAAGCATTCTATAGCTATGTCAAGAATCCCAATGGCAACACTCAGATATGCTCTGAGCTGCAGCACAATGGCACTAAATATACAGAACCAACTGATATTGCCAACATCCTGGCAGATAGGTTCAGTGCTAACTATACCCCCCACTCACCCCCTAAAGGGCCCATCTCTATACCGAAAGAATGCAAAGTTCCTGTAATCACAGCTGCACAGGTAAAAAACACACTCTCCAAAGCCAAGAACACAGCATCCATGGGACCTGACAACATCCCAGGCTGTGTTCTACATGAACTACAGAACTACAGAATGAACTGGCACCCCACCTAAGCACCATGTTTAATCATAGCCTCACCTCAGGCTTTGTGCCCACTGAATGGCGCACAGCAGCGGTTATCCCATTCCATAAAGGGGGAGCCACCACGGACCCTAGGAACTACCATCCCATTAGCCTAATGAGCCTGGTCTGCAAGGCCATGGAATGTATCATCGTGGAACTTATAAACAAAGACATTGGTAATCTCCAAACTCTGGACCCCACCCAGTTCAGGTTTGTAAACAGCAGATCATGTCTCCAAAACTTGATTGACTTCTTTGAAGCAGTCACCAAAGCCGTAGACAAGGGTTAGGTGGTTTATACAACCTATCTAGAACTTGCCAAGGCTTTTGATACCATCACCCACTCTGGAATTATAGATAAACTCACTAAACTAGGTATAAATCCCTATGTCACAAGATGGGTTGCCAACTGGCTCACTGACAGAACCCACACTGTGAAAGTAGCAGACTCCAAATCCGACTTCAGACCAGTGACAAGTGGAGTACCACAGGCTTCAGTCCTACTTTTCTGAAGTACAGGCTAACACAGAAGGTCTTTGGCTAATGAAGTTCATGGATGACTGCAAACTAGGAGCCATAATTGAAACTCCTAACGATGTGGACATCCTACAAAAAGGCCTCACTGAGACAGATGCCTGGTGTCAAAGCCATGGCCTCAAGCTCAGTGACAACAATTGCATTGTCATCCCCTTTGGTAAAACTTCTGTACCCATGAGCTACCACATAGGTGGTAGACTACTTTGAAAGTGTGATAAGAGACCTTGGGACACGAGTGGACAGTAGTCTCTCCTTTGATAATCACATCACCACAGTAGTCAGGAAATCCTTCTAAGTGGCACACCTCATCACAAAAGGTTTCTCATCCAGGAAAAAAGAGGTCATTGTTCCCCTTTACTCATCACTCATTAGACCCATTATAGAGTACAACGCTCCTTTGGGTATGTACCTCACAAGACATCTACAATAACTGGAAAGGCCGCAGAAATACCTCACAAAGAGGATTACTGGCCTCAAACAGATGCCCTATGCAGACCATCTCAAAAAACTCCAGCTTTACTCCGTCACATATCATCTACTCAAAGATGATCTCTGCCTAACATACAAAGCTATGTCAAACCCAGAGATGTTGGACATGCTCCACTTAAAGAAATCCCAATCCCTCTGAGCTACATGCTCTAGGGACCTAGACCTTGTCATCACAATAAACAGAACATGTTGGAGGGATAGATTCCTGTCCCAGAGATGTCCCATACTCTGGAAGAAATTACCTATCTATATCAAACAAAGCTCTTCATTAGCACTCTTCAAGAAAAATCTTGATGATTGGCTGGGAAATAGGAAACTCACCCCAGGGATCACCTCTGTGGCTCTGCTCAACAGTGGCACAGGAAAATAACTTTCTTGGGTGGCAAAAGCCAGGGTACCTTTTTGGCTAGGCTTGTATAGGCCCTAGGGCCAATAGCTAAGTATCTACCTATGAACCTATGAACCTATGTATATCAAACAGAATGTATTCTTTACACATCCAGTTACTGGAAGTAAATATGATATGAAAAGATGCAGATTGTGATACTAACAATATTACATATGTTGCTGTATGTGAAAGCTGTACAGCTTTCTTCATTGGAAAAACTAAGTTTTAAAGATAGGCTATATCAACATTTGTATGATATTAAGACTGATAATCATTATAATGCACTAGTGAAATATTACTCTACAGAAGGTCCAGAGTGTAAGTTTAAAATCTCTTCAGTTCCAATTAGTTTTTGAAAGTATTAAGGGAGGGAATATTAAAACATATACAGAAAGTGTTGAATATAATTGGGTAACTTGATTAAATGCAACTTTATTACCTGACTAAATAAATTTTACACTTTGAAGCGGAAAATGTTGAGACATTGATGTGATTGGCTGTGTTTTAGTGATGTCACTGTATTGTCATTTTAAATTTCAGTGCGTATCAGGTTGTGTTTTTATATGCTTGACAAAGCACTTATGTGCAAATGCACTTGCTGTTTTTTGACTTAATAAAGAGAAATATATAAAATCCATCCTTAGCGTGGTTCTAGAATAGACCTTTGTTTCACCATGTACTAGTTTCTATAATGTGAGCACGGGCATAAATACGACTAGAAGTTAAATGAACTTGTAAGACTGATGCAGCCTTTCACCACTGGTGTTCCCACTGGCCCCAGCATGGGAAGCACAAATAACAAACAGACTTACAGCAGGTATTATATTTCTTTGAACCTAAAGAAGAAAGAATACAAAAAAAAAAAACACTTGCTTAAAATTCCAATCAGGACATTTCAGACCAAAGTATTTCAGACATTCTGTACAATATCTGGCTGAATACAAGGGATACCTAGGTGGAAGGAAGCACATTCCCAGTACTGATATCATTGCATGTCAGGTGGTACAGGACAGGAAAGAAGACCATAGTGTTGTCTATCTGCCTGAGAGTCAAACAACAGAAAGATAATGCTAGGGTGTTAGCAATGGAATGCATTCACTGTCTTACCCTTTACAATACATGTCTGTCTATATTAAGAGAACACCATCTTATTTTACAAATAGGGATTTACATACTCAAATGCCCACATCAACAAAATAGTTACCAGATGGCCTGAATACTGAAAACATAAAGATTTGCAACTGTCTGACAAGAATCATTTTTTTAATAAAATTGTATTGAATAGTAGAAGTTTCTCATTTGTTTATGTGAGTAGGAAAAATGCAACAACAAAAGAATTATATTTAATCTCTTTATTACATTTTTTATTTAACAATAGTTGTGGAGTAGGATTTATTGAAAGAGCAGATGTCATCTACTACACAAGTGCAAGTCCATCAGTGGCAGAAACAACTGCTCAAGAAATCTTAGTTTCTTCTGCAACATAAACAGAGCATGCTAGAAAGCTATATATGTTTCACTGAGAATACCACTTCTTTGGGATCATCTTCCTCTCCATGTGAACCAAAGTACTTCTATTACTGTGGTCAAATGCAGTCTTGATGATTGTATGCAAAACCACAAGTTCAACCCTGGATTGACACCCTTTTTCTTTAAGAACATAGAGAACATGTAAATATCTTCCTGTCCCTGTGTTGTTCATACTCATAATACAAAGGTCTCTGGGTTAATCATACTGAAAAGACTAAGACTAGGACCTTATTGGTAATGCATGGCTAGGTTTCTAATAATCCTCAAGGATTATTAGCACAGAAAGTAGCTATAAACCTATGAAAATATCAGCACACACAGAGCAGTGTTGGTGCATGAAAAAAAAAATAAGATATAGCAGTATTAAGGGAGATACAACAAAAGAGAGACACCTTACAATATCAGTATTAAGGGTAATAACACAGATCAGAGACAACTGTAGTACAGTAGTATTAAGGGCATTAACACAGATCAGAGACAACTGTAGTACAGTAGTATTAAGGGTAATAACACAGATCCGAGACAGCTGTAGTTTAGCTTATAACACAGATCAGAGATAGATTACTATAGCAATATTCAGAGCAATAAGACAGATCAGAGACAGCTGTAGTGTAACAGTAGTAAAAGAAATAACTGAGATCAGAGAGAGAGAGATGTTGTGTACCACTAATAAGAGTAATAACACAGATAAGAGGCAGCTATAAAATAGCAGTATTAAGGGTAACAATAACAGATCAAAGTTTACTAAAGCCGTATTAACAAAAATAACACAGATGAGAAGCAGCTGTGATATAATAGTACTGGGGTAAAAATACAGATCAGAAACAGATGTAGTATAGCAGTATTAATGTTAATAACAGACACCAGCAGGAATAGTAGTAAAACAGTATTGAGAAAGCCATAGTATACCAGTATTCCAGGTAATAACAAAGATCAGGGACAGCTATAAAATAGCAGCATTAAGGATAACACAAACCAAAGGTACAGGTAGCACAACAGCGTTTTAAGAGTAACGACAAAATCCGAGGGAGATGCACTGTAACAATATTAAGGGTAATAACACAGATCAGAGACAACTGTACTATAGCAGTGTTAAGGGTAATAACACAGATCAAAGGCAGCTGTAGTGTATATAGCAGTATTCTGTTTAGTAAAATAGATCAGCGACAACTCTAGTACTGCAGTATTATGGGTAATAACCCAGATTATAGACAGCTGTATTATGTTCTATTAAGGGTAATAACACAGCTCAGAGACATCTGTAGTATTAATAGTATTACAGGTAATGATGCAGATTACAGACAGCTGCACTAGCAATGTTAAGAGTAAAAACACAGATTGAAGGCAGCTGTACTTTAGCAGCATTATGGGTAATAATACAGATTACAGACAGCTGCACTAGCAATGTTAAGAGTAAAAACACAGATTGAAGGTAGCTGTACTTTAGCAGCATTATGGGTAATAATACAAATCAGAGGAAGCTGTAGTACAGTGGTGTTCAGGGTAATACAGATCAGAGGCAGCTGTAGATTAATAGCATCAACGGTAATAGCACACATCAGATACAGATGTACTATAGCAGTATTAAGGACAATAACATATCAGAGACAGATATAGCATAGCAGCATTAAGGGGAATAACAGAGATCAGAGGCAGATGTACTATATAGGTATTAAGGATGTTAAAAACAGATCATAGTTAGATGTAGTATCAGTAAAAATGACAAAAACACAAATCAGAGACCACTGTAGTATTGCAGTATAAAGGATAATAACACAGATCAGAGATGGGTGTATTACAGCAGTATTAAGAGTAATTATATTGATCAGAGACACATGTACTATATCAGTATTAATGTTAATAACACAGATCAGAGAGAGCTGTAGTACAGCAGTATTAAAGGTAACAACAGAGATCAGACACAGCTATAGCATAGACATATTAAGGAACACAACATAGATCAAAGGCAGCTGTACCATAGCTATATTAAAGGTAATAACACAAATAAGAGACAGCTGTAGTGTAGCAGTATTAAGGGTAATAATACAGTTCAGAGACCACCGTAGTATAACAGTATTAAGGGTTATAATACAGATAAGTGACAAGTATAGAATAGCAGTAGTTTGGGTAATAGTTCAGATTGGAGGAGTCTGTAGTATAATAGTATTAAGGGTAGTAACACAGATCAGAGACATACTATAGATCAGAAACAATTGTAGTATAGCAGTATAGAGGGTAATAACACAGATCAGAGGCAGCTGTAGTATAACAGTAGTAAATGAAATAAATGAGATCAAAAACAGCTGTAGTATGCTACTAATAAAGGTAGTAACACAAATTAGAGACAGCTTTAGAAAAGCAGTATTATGGGTAACAACACAGATCACAATAAAACAGATAAGAGGTAGCTTTTGTATAACAGTTTTAAGAGTAAAAACACAGATTGGAGACAGCTGAAGTGCAACAGTATTAAGGGCAGCAACACAGATCAGAGACAGCTTAGTATAGCAGCATTAATGGCAATAACACAAATCAGAGGCAGCTGCAGTATAACAGTATTAAAGATAATAAAACAAATCAGACACAGCCACAGTATAGCATTATTGCAAGTAATAACACAGATCAGACTCCGCTGTAGTATAAAAGTATTGAGTACCAACACTGATCAGAGACAGACATACTATAGAATTATTAAGGCAAATAACACAGATCATAGGTAGCTGTAATATACCAGTATTAAGAGTAATAAGTCATATCAAATATGTCTGTAATTCAGTAGTGTAGCAGTATTAAGGGTAATAACGCAGATCAGAGGAAGCTGTAGTTTAACAGTATTAAGGGTAATAAAACAGATATGAAGTAGCTGTAGTATAGCAGTATTAAGGATAATAACACATATCAAAGACACCTGTAGCACAGCAGTGTTAAGATAATAACACATATCAGAGGCAGCTGTAGTTTAACAGTATTAAGGGTAATAACACATATCAGAGGTAGCTGTAGTGTAACAGTATTAAGGGTAATAACATTTATCAGACCCAGCTGTAGTATTGCAGAATTAAGGGTTATAATAATACAGATCAGAGGCTGTTGTATTATAACAGTATTAAGGTTAATAACACAGATTCAAAGATTCAAAGACTGATGTACTGTAAAGGTATTAAGCCTAATAACATATTAGACACATTTCTGGAATATCAGTTATATGTGTAATAACACAGATCACAGACTGGTGTACTATAGCAGTATTAAGGGTAATACAGATCAGATGCAGCTATAGTATAACAGTGTTAATGGTAATAACACAGAGTAGAAACAGCTGTAGTATTGTAATATAAATGAAAATAACACAGATCAGAGATGGCTGCAGTATAGCAATATTAAGAAAATGTACACAGATTTGTGGCAGTTGTAGTATAACAGTGTTAATGGTAATAACAAAGACCTGAGATAGCTGTAATATAGCAATATTAAGGGTAATAATGCAGAGCAGAGACAACTGTAGTGTAGCAATATTAAGGGTAATAACACATATCAGATACATCTGTAGTATAGCAGTGTTAAGGGTAATAACACACATCAGAAGCAGGTGTAGTTTAACAGTATTAAGGGTAATAACACATACCACAGACAGATGTACAATATCAGTATTAAGAGCAATAACTCAAATCAAAGAAAGCTGTATTATAGCAGTATTGGGGTAATATAACAGCTCAGAGGCAGCTGTAGTATAGCAGTATTAAGAGTAATAAAACAAATCAGAGGTAGCTGTAGTGTAGTAGTATTAAGGTTAATACATATCAGACACAGATGTGAAATTATAGTATTAAGGGTTATAATAATACAGATCAGAGGCAGTTGTATTATAACAGTATTAAAGTTAATAACAGATCAAAGACTGGTGTACTGTAACAGTACTAAGAGTAATAACATATTAGACACACTTCTGGAATATCAGTTATATGGGTAATAACACAGATCACAGACTGGTGTAGTATAGCAGTATTAAGGGTAATACTGATCAGATGTAGCTGTAGTATAACAGTATGAATGGTAATAACACAGAGTAGAAACAGTTGTAGTATTGCAGTATAAATGGTAATAACACAGACCTGAGACAGCTGTAATATAGCTATATTAAGGGTAATAATGCAGATCACAGACAACTGTAGTATAGCAGTATTAAGGGCAGTATCACAGATCAGAGGCTGCTCTAGTATAGCAATATTAAGAGTAATAACACAGAACAGAGACAGCTGTAGAATATCAATATTAAGGGTAATAATACAAATCAGGAGCAACAGATCAAAGACAGATGTACTATAACTGTTTTGAGTTCCATAGCTCATATCATATGTAGAATTGCAGTATTAAGGATAATAACACATATCAGAGATCATCTGCACTATCACAGTTTTAATGGTAATGACAAAGATCAGGGACAGCCATAGTATAACAGTATTGATAGAAATAACACAGATCAGAGACAGCAGTAGTATAGCAGCATTAAGGGTAATAACACAGATCAGATGCAGCTCTAGCATAACAGCATTAAGGGTAATAACACAAATCAGTGACAGATGTACTATAGCACTACTAAGGGCAATAACTCAGATCAGAGATAGCTATAGTGTATCGGTATTAAGGGTAATAACACAGATCAGAGACAGCTGTAGTATAGCACTATTAAGTGTAATAACACATATCAAACAGGGCTGAGCCTGTACTACAGCAGCATTAAGGGCGATAATTTTGATCTGAGACAGCTATATAACAGCAGTATTAAGAGTAATAATACAGATCAGAGACAGCTATAGTATTAATGGTAATAACATAGATCAGAGACAGCTGTAGTATAACAGTATTAAGGGTAATAACACAGATCAGAGTTACCTGAGCTATAGCAGTATTAAGGGCAATAACTCAGATCAGAGGCAGTTGTAGTATACAGCAGTATTGAGGGCAATAACAGATCAGATACAGTTGTAGTATGGCCATATTAAGGGTAATATCACAGATCAGATGCAACTGTATTATAACAGTAGTAAGGTTAATAACACAAATCAGTATTACAGTTAATAACAGATATGAGACTGCTGTAGTGCAACAGTATTAAAAGCAATAACACAGATCAGAGACAGATGTACTATAGCAGTAGTAAGGGCAATAACACAGAGACAGCTATAATACAACAATATTAAGGCTTATAGCACAAATCAGAGTATGCTGTAGTATAGCAGTTTTAAGTCTAATAACACAGATCAGAAACAGCTGTAGTGTAGCAGTATTATGGGTAATAACACAGCTCAGAGGCAGTTGTATTATAGCAGTATTAAGGGTAATGACACAGATCAGAGGCAGCTGTAATACACAGCAGTATTCAGGGCAGTAAAACAGATCAGCAACAACTCTAGTATAGCAGTATTATGGGTAATAACCCAGACTGAAAATAGTTGTATTATATTCTATTAAAGGTAATAATACAGATCAGAGACAGCTATAGTATATAGCAGTATTAAAGGCACTAACACAGATCAGAGACAAATGCAGTACAGTAGTATTAAGGGTAATAACTCAAATCTGAGATGGCTGTAGAATAACAGTGTTAAGGGTAATAACACAGATCAAAGGGAGCTATAGTACAGCAGTATTAGGGGTCATAACACATATCAGAGGCAGCTACACTATAGCACATTTTAAGGGTAGTAACACTGATCAGAGGCAGCAGTTGTGATGACCGTGGCCTTGAACTATGTCTCAGTGACTGCACAGATGTCAGCATCTTCCAAGGTGAGGTGTCCTTCCAGGTAATGCAGTTTCATGTGTAGACTCCTAGCATTAAGCAGCAGAAACTTGATTTTGTCTTGAGTGGATTTTGTTACATCGGAAATGTTGTTTTGTCATTGCCTAAAAAAAGGCACTATGGTGCAGGCAAATGCCTTTGCCAGTATCCAAAAGCCTAGGGGATACAGGTGCATATGATCACTGGAAAAGCAATGTGGCATGTCAACCATGTCTTCCCAGACTAACAAATACTGGATCCCCTTGCAGTGACACCAGAGGCTAAACCAATTGTTGAAGTCAATCATTTTGTGTTTATATTGTGGTATCATCCTGGTGAAGATAGAATGCTGCTTAGGGCTAGGGTCATACCTGCCTGGGACACATAATCTGAGAGTTCAGTCATGCCTCTCTTCATATAGTCCAGAGAGGTACGTCTCAAGTCATTCACCCCAACATGGACTATGACAGAATCATTACGGTACTTGTTATTGAGCGACTTGAGTACATGCATAATTTCACCGATCCTCACATCTGACAGGCAGCTGACTGTGACCTTCTCATTGTCCAGCCTGGTTTGGGGAACATCTGTGTGCCTCACTATGGAGTCGCCTATGACCAAGACATTAGGTTTTGAGGTGTTTTGCCTTAGGGGCTTATTTGCTGATACACTGGTGTATCTGTTATTATGTGCAGTGGCTTCTATTTGAATAGCAGTGTGTACAAGTGGTTTACATTTGGGAGGTCTCTGATCTTTTATTAAGCTTCTAGTGAGTACCTCAGCATATGTGGGTTTATGTGTCATGACCTTATTTTGTGTGAGAGGTGAACTGTATGTGCTTACAACCTGTTTGATGTCAAGTTTGTTATTACATGAGAGAACTGATTCCAATTTTATAGTGCAATTGCATCTCTCACATGGGATATTGGTTTTAGGAATAAGTGGTTGCCAGTATACATGAAGAAATGACAACATTGCCTCCAGATGCCCATGTCAATCAGGCTGGCTGGAGAAATGATGACAAACTGCCCATCCATTATAGAAGGCTTTTACCATATGTACTGTTAGAGAAGGGAGTTGGCTAGTTTGACCAGTTACATCGCAGTGGTGGTGCTGCAGTAGCATTGTCGCCTCACAGTAAGATGTCCTGTTCGATTCTCAGCTAAAGCATCTTCTGTGTGGAGATATGCGTGAATGGGCGTGCCTTCATTGAAGGTTGTGCGTCAGGGCTGGCAACTCGGCATGTAAAAATCTACTGCCAATCATTAGCGGACCGGAGTTCTGCTGTGGTGACCCCTAACCGGGAAAAGCCGAAAGACACAACAACTGCCAAGGAGGTTTATTCTATTGAAGGCTATGGATGATAAGTGTAGCAATGCTGCTCAGTGCACAACTGAGTTACTTGAAGTGCAGCAGGAAGCTTAGGAGGGTTCTACTGACAGATGTCTAGGAAAAAATTGTGTTTCAAGACATTTGCATCTAGACAGAGCATGGCTAAAGCCCATTGTGCTGTGTGCAGCAATGTGCAAATGCTAGGCTTAATGCTCAGCCCAGAAATTAGTAGTTTATTGGCCATTTTGGGCTAATTTCTATCTCTTTCATTCCCCTGCTATAAAACCTGCATTTGAGTGGTTTTGCATGCAGGGCAGCGCCGGTTAGCTAGGGTATAACTATTCCCGGCTCCACAAAATCTACTCTTCAATTTTTCCCTTGGAACTAGGCAAACTTTCAAATTAAGCACTCAAACCATTCACTTCTCATACCGGCGCTTGCTCAAAACACATAGCAAGCACTAATAAACCTTAGCACTAGACCATCCCCCCATACCGTAGAGAAGGACAAGGCTCTCTATTCGACATTACCAGCCAATCAGTAAAACAGTTCACTGTACCTATCCAGGCATATCCAAAGGGCAGTTTCAGGTGTACTCTCTGGTCCAACTGGTGAATCTGGGCATTTTGAGGCAATGTTACACTTGCCTCATGTACACAGACAATCCTCTCCTCCTTCCACCAAACAATAATACATGCGAGAGATGCAATTATAAAGTCAAACTGGAGGCTATGCTCTCTCAACCCAAGACTGGACCAGGCAGTCAAGAGGAGAAGGGAATTATTTGCATCACACCACCAGTCTCACATAGACCTATGAAACCAGCACCGGCAAAAAACACACATAAATACACAAAAACATACTCGGATGCTCTAAATAAAAATCTGCAGAAGAAACAGAGACCTCCAAAGCAGACATCCAAGCAAACTCCACCTCCCAACACAAACCATGAAGCACATACTTCACAAAACCAGTGTGCCACACAGTCATAGCCCTTAAGGCAAAATAGCATACCCAACACACTAGTAATAGGTGACTCTATAGTCAGGCACACTGACGTCCCACTCACTAGGCTGAACAAGGTGAAGGTTACTGTTAGCTCCCTGTCGGGTGCCAGGATCCGCCACAAAACACAAGCACTCAGGTCACTCCAGAACAAGTACAAATATGACTCTGTCATTGTCCATGTCGGTGTGAATGACCTGAGCCGTACCTCCCTGGACTACATGAACAGAGACATGGAAGAACTCTCTGATCACATAGCCCAGGCCGGTATGACCCTGACCCTAAGTAGCATCCTGCCCTCACCAAGAATGATACCACGGTATAGAGAAAAAAATTATCAATTTCAGCAATTGGCTAAGCTTCTGGTGTCATTCAAAGGGGATCCAGTTTCTGTCAGCCTGGGATGACATGCTCGACAAGCCATGCTGCTTTTCCTAGAGATGGCTTGCACCTGTCACCCTTAGGCTTTCGAATACTGGCCAAGGCTCTTGCCACCCCCATAGTGCCTTTTTTAGGCAAGGCTCAAAAGACAAACCCACCACCATAAATAGCACAAGTAACAAAAAAACTAAAGGTAATGCTACTCAGTGCCAGAAGTGTAAACCTCAAAATGCACGCACTCAAGGTACTCCTCAGTATGGAGAAAATCGATATATGTGCAGTAACAGAAACCTCATTTAATGCTCCAGAGAGCACCCCAGCAATACCAGGCTACAACTCATACCATACATTTCGGCCACAAAACCCGGACCGAAATACAAAAGGCAGGGTAGTATCCATATTCATCAAGGATACTCACACCTCCAGGTTAGTGGCACAGCACGATGCTTCAGAGATCATCCACGTGCAACTAGCAATGGGCAAAACTGCTATTCAAATTATAGCTTGCTACAGATCACCCACCATGTCCCAGGACCCCCACTCTGCATTCCTGGAAACACTGGGAAACATAAAGGTCCTACCAAACACCCTGATATTGGGTGATTTCAATTACCCAAACATTAACTTGGAGAACTACTCAAGTACAAACTCCCTTGCCCAACATTTCCTAGAATTTATAAATTCAAATGGCCTGGATCAATACCCCCACCAGAGGTGACAACATATTGGACCTGGTCATCACCAACATGGGCGACCGGTGTTCCACCCCAGAGGTCAACCCCTCGCTGGTTAGATCTGACCATAAACTAATAACTCTGGATATCCACATTCTGCCACCACTCCAGTCAAAGAAACCACCGTGAAAAACTTTTCAAAAGCAAACTTCGCACACATTACTTAAGACTGAGGTGGGAAGTTTCAAAGTCCCCATGCTAAAGGATAACGCTGTCCAAGCAGCAAAATCCTTTACTAATGCACTCTACGGGCACCTACAAGAATGCATGGATTGTGCTATCCCAAACAAAACCAAGACTCACTCCTCCAAGAAAAGGAAACCAGTCTGGTGGACCCCTGCCATAAACAAGCTATACAACAGAAGGAGGAAACAATTACATAAAAGAGTAAAATCCCAAGAAGGGAATAAATCACTGATCAGTATCAGCAAGAAACTACATTCTCTCATAAACTCATCCAAGGCTAGCTTCAAAAGAAAAATTGCCATGGACTCGAAAGATAACCACAAGGCATTTTTTAGCTATGCAGAATGGCACAAAATACACTGAACCAACCGATATAGCCAACATCCTGGCAGAAAGGTTCAGTGCAAACTTCACCCCCCTCTCACCCCAAAAGGGCCCATAACTATACCAGAAGAATGTAGTGCCCCTGAAATCACAGACACTCAGGTTAAAACAGCCCTCTCCAAAGCCAAAAACGCAGTATCAATGGGACCGGACAGTGTCCCAGGCTGTGTCCTACACGAGCTCAAAGATTAACTAACCCCTCACCTAAACACACTGTTTAAACTCAGCCTCTCCACAGGCTATGTGCCCACAGAGTGGCGCACAGTAACGGTTATTCCACTCCACAAAGGTGGAGCCACAACGGACCCCGGGTACTATTGCCCTATAAGCCTGACTAGCTTGGTCTGCAAAGCTATGGAGCGCATCATCTTGGATCTCATTAACAGAGACATTGGAAACCTCCAAACACTGGACCCTACCAGTTCAGCTTTGTTAAGGGCAGATAATGCCTCCTAAACCTGGTGGACTTCTTTGAGACAGTTACCAAGGCTATAGATGAGGGAAATGTGGTCCACACAGCTTACCTAGACCTTGCAAAGGCCTTCGACACCATTCTCCACTCAGGTTTTATAGACAAGCTCACCAGCCTGAACATAAACCCCTACGTCATGAGATGGGTTGCCAACTGGCTCACGGACAGAACCCACATGGTAAGAGTTGCGGGAGCTAGGTCTGACTCTAAACCAGTTACAAGTGGCATTCCCCAAGGCTCAGTCCTAGGACCCCTCCTGTTCGGCATATACTTCTCAGAGGTACAGGCAAGCACAGGAGGACTATGGCTGACCATGTTCGCAGACGACTGCAAACCAGGGGCTATAATTGACTCTCCGGCTGACACAGACATCCTCCAAAAGGGTCTCACTGAGACAGATACCTGGTGTCAAAACCATGGCCTCAAGCTAAATGACAAAAAGTGCGTAGTCATCCCCTTTGGAAAAAACAAAGTACCCACAAACTACCACATAGGTGGTAGCCCCCTAAATATGGAAGACATAATAAGGGATCTGGGGACCCAAGTAGATAGTAACATCTCCTTTGATAATCACATTGTCAAAGTGGTTAGAAAATCCTTCTATGTGGCCCACATAATCACAAAAGGGTTTGCATCCAGATCGAAAGAGGTCATTGGGCCCCTCTATGCATCACTCATCAGACCCATCATGGAGTACAATGCCCCATTTGGGATGTACCTTGCAAGACACCTGCAACAACTGGAAAGACCACAGAAGTACCTCACCAAGAGGATCACTGGCCTCAAGCAGATGCCCTTTGCAGCTCAACTGAAGAAACTCCAGCTGTACTCGGTTGCATACTGCCTACTCAGAGATGATCTCTGCCTGACATACAAGGCCATGTCCAACCCAGAATTGATAGACATGCTCCACCTAAAGAAAACCATATCCCCTCGAGCCACATGCTCCAGGGATCTAAATCTCACCACAACAATAAATAGACGTGCTGGAGGGATAGATTCCTGTCCCAGAGACTTCCCATGCTCTGGAACAAGATTCCAATCTACATTAGGCAGAGCTCCTCGCTAACCCTCTTCAAGAGAAACCTTGATGAGTGGATGGGAAACAAAGTTTGTCCCATGGATCACTTCAATGGCTCTGCTGGACAGAGGCACAGGGAACTAATCTAAGGGGGCGGCGAAAGCCAACACATTCCAGCTAGGCTTATAAATGCCTTCGGGCAGATAGCCTAGTGCCTACCTACGAACCTATTAAATATATGCAAAATTAAACACTTTTAAGCTAATCTACCAATAGGAAATCACACAATGAACCTTCCTCCAACAATTCCCAGCTCAGACAAGGCTAGATCTACATTCTTCTGCCACAAGGGTGCAGGTAGCCCTTCTTAATGTAAGATGGCTGGTTTAGTGCTCAAGTGTATCAATAACACGCTAGATTCATCACAGATCTGAATCTAGTCTCTGCTATCTAGGTTAACAGTACAACTGAAATAAATTTTTTGTTTTTTGTTAATAAATGTAGTTACGTGAATTTTCAGGTTGCGACTCGCTTTATTATTATTTTTACGAGTTTATTTTCAATTGGATAGTTCTTGTCTATGCAACGATTCATTTATCCTTATATTGTAATGTCCTTGAGTGAGCTAAGATATCTAGGATGACTGTAATGTCCTTGGATGAGCTGAGAAAGATGTCTAGGATGGAATAATGTTTTTTCATTGCTAATTATGAGAAATTCAGTCCTACTGTAGTTGTCTGCGACAGACATGATTGCAGCACTGAACATGTCAGACATCAGTGATGAATGACAGTAACATCACCTGCACATTTACGAGACTTAGCCGAACTGAATAGGCTATAATCCAGGTGAAGGATTTCTACCTGCGAATATGCAGACATAGGATGGTTTCTGTCACAGTAAGATTGATCTGGCTGGTGAAGAGCATCCAGCCATATAGCAGACTTATTTTGTTGCAGATATTCTATGAATCTGAAAGAGCAGATCTGAATGCTCAAGTATTCAACCAATAGATCTCTTCAGGGGTAATTTATCCTATTATTATGAATATTGGGTTTGAGATGGAATGCATATCCCAAAAGACAAGCAGATAAAGCCACTTTCAGCCATAAATGTAGGTCTTCTCCACGTGTAAGTGCAGTGAAGGTAACCTCTTAACGATTTCACAGAATACCTAATGTTGCTTTTCAAATGTGTGCTTAGAAACAAAGATGCAGAAGTGATGAGTACATGGATATAAGAAAAGCAAAGTGCTAGATTTAAGACAGAGACTTTGTCTTGGGAAATACTAGATTTACGAATAGATGAAAGACATACTATAAACATTCAATTGTACAGGTAATGGATGCAGCCAAATATCGAAGCAGCTATGGCAGAATATTCACAGTCTCAAGTTAAGTCAAGTTATAAATCCACAGAATGTTCACAAACTCAAGCCAGGTCAAGTTATAAATCCACACATCTTATTTCCAGATAAAATCCCTTTATTGCAAGTAAGTTACAACAGGTAAGCGCTTTCACAAACTTCTGCTTGTTTCATCAGACCATAAACAAGCGGACTCACCCCCCCCCTTTATACTCATGCAAATAGTCAAATTTCAAATGAACAAATCAGTCACTCCTATACTCAAAGCACCTCCCCATCATTAAATTAAATCACTCACAGTACTTACTATAGATAATCAGAATTTTCTACATACTAATCGTTTTTGAAAGAATTGCCAAAGGGCAACGTATTTGCATAGAACAAGTATGCACCCCCAGCATGTGTTTCACAATGTACTGAGAGGGCAAGCCATGAGATGCTCTAGACTTACAGATAGAAACACAGACTTTGAAACTGAATTAAAACAACTAAACAGAGATTTGCTCTCCATTCAGGGCTACATCTAAAACCACACCAGTGTTGTGTGGCACACCTACTGGTAGACAATTTGACCAAACTTATTTCCTCTGATTATTTCAGTCTGTTGAATGGGTTGCATGTCACTACTACCATGTTGAATCTGCGCAATAATTTAATTATATGTCCCTCTATATTCTTAACAATGAAGCCCCTGACCACCTCTTAAAAAAAAGGGAATAGAAATCTGCCATGGGTCACTCAGAAATTAAAATGGTGGCACAGAAGAACAAACTATGGGGAGCTGACCACAAAAACAGAACCAGTGCATCCAACATAAAATTCAAGGTATTAGAAATAAAACAGAAAATAAAAACTTTATTCTGAATAAGAAATACCAAAAAAAAACATATCCAAGTCAAAGAAAGCATAAACATTTACTATACTATGTTTATATGAGCTGGACCTGTCTGTTTTTTTTTTTTTTTTGGTATCCCTATCTGTATTCTACTGGCTTAACATTTACTTACTTGAGCTACTATTTTTGTACCATTACTCTGAATGAGATCACCTACTTACTGAAATTAAAAAAAAAGCCAATTGTGCTGCTGAGCTTTGAGAATGTTATACAACCCAAATTCCTTTCTACAGACATCCCTACTTGGAAACTGCATATAAGTTCAATGCTTTAAAATGATCATTCATAAAAGGATGACCATAACCTCTCACATGCATAGCCAACACCTCTTATTGAAATCCAGTTTGCTACTGAGCTAAAACCAATAACATCACCCTTTACAATGAAGTGACTACAGAAACTTAAATGTTCGCCTGGTGATGATTAACACACCCTCATATACATGGGTGTGCCTGCTGTGTGCTAACCAATTATTACCTAAACTGCTGGATAAGAGGTGTGTACTAAAGATAAATAAAAACTCAGAGTCTGCTATTGTCTCTCTTCATAAATTAGGGTCATCAAAAGAAGTCAGTAATTTTAGCCACCTGCATTGCTGAGCTATATGTCAGAAATCCTAGAAAAGTGTGTTCATTGCCAGCTATTGCATCATTACATCATTAACACATTAGTACACACAGCATTAATCTAACTGCATAGCCATGACACATCATTAACACATTAGTACACACAGCATTAATCTAACTGCATACCCATGACACATCATTAACACATTAGTACACACAGCATTAATCTAACTGCATAGCCATGACACATCATTAACACATTAGTACACACAGCATTAATCTAACTGCATAGCCATGACACATCATTAACACATTAGTACACACAGCATTAATCTAACTGCATAGCCATGACACACCATTAACACATTAGTACACACAGCATTAATCTAACTGCATAGCCATGACACATCATTAACACATTAGTACACACAGCATTAATCTAACTGCATAGCCATGACACATCATTAACACATTAGTACACACAGCATTAATCTAACTGCATAGCCATGACACATCATTAACACATTAGTACACACAGCATTAATCTAACTGCTTAGCCATGACACATCATTAACACATTAGTACACACAGCATTAATCTAACTGCATAGCCATGACACATCATTAACACATTAGTACACACAGCATTAATCTAACTGCATAGCCATGACACATCAATTGCTTTCTTTGGCATAAATGAAAACAACAATGTCCACATGTCCACCATACACACTGCCTACCAGTGGGACTGGTCAGCATTGTACTGCCAATCTAACTCTAGAGGAGTGGTTTCCAGCTCTGAAATTGTAATTTTATTAGCCTTTTGGGCTGATTTCTATCCCTTTCAACTTTCTGGCTTAAAAACGCGTGTGTTTGCATATTTTTCACATCGTGCAGCACTGCGAGGCTACAGTTAAACTATTCCAGGCGCCAGAAAGTCTGCTCTTCAAATTTTCCCTTAAAACTATCTGGTTTCTCAGTAGTAGCACTAAAATCTGAACCCCTGTGACTAGCACTTGCTTTAGAACCTGCTGGAAAGCACTAGGAAGCCTGAAACAGATACAAACACTCAGCTCTCCTTGTCAATAAAGATAAATTAATCATAGGCACTAAACAGCCTACAATTGCAAAGTACCTTGCAAAGGTAAGGGAAAACAGCTCTTAAACTTTACATAAAAGCACCTAAACAGGCATGTCCAAGGGTCAGCTTCCAGGGATTTCTCCTGTCCACCTGGTGAATCTGGGCATACTGGGGCAATGTGGCAACTGCCTCATGTACACAGACAATCCTCTCCTCCTACCACCCAACACTACAACCTGCAAGAGATGCACTTGCATAGCCAAACTGGAAGCAAAGCTCTCTCCGGCCAAGATTGTGCTAGACAGTCAAGAGGAGAAGGTTAACACCTGCATCACACCTGAAGCAACTCATAGCCCTTCAAAACCCACACCATCAACACCCACACATAGCAACACTAAACCCACATATGCGGAAGCCCTTAACATTAACCTGCCCAAGCAACAAGGACCTCCGAAGCCGAAACGCAAACAAACACCAGTCACAACCAAAGTGACACATAGCTCACAACACCAGTGTGCCACCAAACAACAGCCCCTAAGGCAAGACAATGTACCCAACACTTTAGTCATAGGTGACTCTATAGTCAGGCACACTGATGTCCGACTCACCAGACTGAACAAAAAGAAAATTACAGTCAGCTGCCAGTCGGGTGCCAGGATCCGCCACATAACGCATGCACTCAAGTCACTCCACAACAAGTACAAATATGACTCTGTCATTGTCCATGCTGGAGTGAATGACTTGAGACGTACCTCCCTGGACTACATGAAAAGAGATATGGAAGACCTCTTGGATCATGTAACACAGGCAGGTATGACCCTAGCCCTGAGTAGCATCCTGCCTTCGCCAAGAATGATACCACAGTATAACGACAAAATGATTGACTTCAACAATTGGCTAAGCTTCTGGTGTCATTCAAAGGGGATCCAGTATTTGTCTGCCTGGGAAGACATGATCAACAAACCACGATGCTGTGCCAGAGATGGTCTGCACCTGTCACCCCTGGGATTCAGGTTACTGGCTAAAGCTCTTGCCACCCCTATAGAGCCTTTTTTAGGCAAGGTTCAAAGGATAAAACCACCACCGTAACAAATAGAAGCAGGCAAAATCTGAAGGTAATGCTACTCAATGCTAGAAGTCTAAACCTCAAAATGCACTCTCTCGAGGCACTCCTAAAAATGGTAGAACATCGATATCTGTGTAGTAACTGAGACCTGGTTCAAGGCTCCAGAGAGCACACCTGCAATACTAGGCTACAATTCTTACCACACTTTTCGGCCACAAAACCAGGACCGAAACACTAAAGGTGGAGGAGTGTCCATATTCACCAAGGATATTCACACCTCCAGGCTAGTTGCCCAACACAATGCATCTAAAATTCTCCAGGTGCAACTAACACTAGGTAAGACTGCAATCCAAATTGTAGCTTGCTACAGATCCCCATCCATGCCCCAAGAATCTCACTACACCTTTCTAAACATACTGGAAAATATTAAAATACAACCAAACACCCTAATACTGGGTGATTTCAACTACCCTGCCATTAATTGGGAAAACTACTCAGGTACCAACTCCTTTTCCCAACGGTTCTTGGAATTCATAAATTCTAACGCCTTGGATCAACTAATCCATTATCTCACCAGGGGCTCCAATATCCTAGACCTGGTCATTACCAACATGGGAAATAGATGCTCCACACCAGTGGTCATCCCCTCATTGGTCAGGTCTGACTATAAGCAAATCACCCTTGACATCCACATCCCACCCCCACCCCCACCCCCCAGTAAGGAAACCTCCTTAAAAAACTTCTCCAAAGCCAACTTCAAGCTACTGAAGTCAGAAGTGACAAACTTCACAACACCCACGCAGATGGGATCTGGAAGTTCGACTGCAAAATCCTACACTAAGGCACTGTACGAGCACATCCGCTCGTGCATGAATCGTGCCATCCCAAATAGAACCAAGATGCTCTTCTCCAAAAAAAGGAAGCCAATCTGGTGGTCCCCTGCTATAAACAAACTATACAACAGAAGGAAGAAACTGTTTCAAAAAAGAGGAAAATCCCAGGATGCAAAAAACTCCCTCACCAGCCTCAGTAAGAAGCTGAGATCCCTCATAAAATCCTCAAAAGCTAGTTACGAAAATACAGTTGCCAAAGATTCCAAAGACAACCAAAAGGCATTCTATAGTTATGTCAAAAATCTAAATGGCAATGCTTAGATCTGCTCTGAGTTACAACAGAATGGCATTAAATATACTGATCCCAAGGATATTGCCAATATCCTGGCAGATCGATTTAGTGCCAACTTCACCCCACTCTTACCCCCTAAAGGGCCCATCTCAATACCAAAAGATTACCAAATTCCGATAATCACAGCCACACAGGTAGAAACCGCACTCTCCAAAGCTAAGAATACAGCATCCATGGGACCAGATGACATCCCAGGCTGTGTACTACATGAACTAAAAAATGAACTGGCACCTCACCTAAGTGTCATGTTTAATCACAGCCTCACCTCAGGCTTCATGCCCACTGAGTGGCGCACAACTACAGTAATCCCGCTCCACAAGGGAGGATCCACCTTGGATCCTGGGAACTACCATCCCATCAGTCTGACAAGCCTGATTTGTAAGGGCATGGAATGCATTATCATGGAACTTATAAACAAAGACATTGGCAACCTTCAAACACTAGACCCCACCCAGTTTGGGTTTGTGAAGGGCCGATCTTGTCTCCTGAATCTGATTGACTTCTTCGAATCAGTCTCCAGAGCTGTGGATGAGGGTAAGGCAGTCCACACAGCCTATCTGGACCTCACCAAGGCCTTTGGCACCATCCCCCACTCTGGAATCATAGATAAACTTACTAAGCTGGGCATAAATCCCTACATCACTCGATGGGTTGCTAACTGGCTTACTGACAGAACCCAGACAGTAAAAGTAGCCGACTCCAAATCCAGCTCCAGACAAGTGACAAGTGGAGTACCTCAGGGTTCAGTCCTGGGACCACTCTTGTTTGGCATCTACTTCTCCGAAGTACAGGCCAACACTAAGGGACTCTGGCTAACAAAGTTTGCAGATGACTGCAAACTAGGAGCCATTACTGAATCCCCAAATGATGTGGATATTCTACAAAAGGGCCTTACATAAACAGATGCCTGGTGCCAGAGCCATGGGCTCAAGCTTAATGCCAAGAAATGTATAATTATCCCCTTTGGAAAAAAATATGTACCCATGAATTACCACATAGGTGGCAGGACACTAAACATCGAAAGTGTGATGAGAGACATAGGGACACAGGTGGACAGTGGTCTCACTTTCGATAACCACATTGCCACAACAGTCAGAAAATCCTTCTATGTGGCACACCTCATCACTAAGGGCTTTTCATCCAGAAAAAATGAGGTCATTGTCCCACTGTACTCATCCCTCATTAAACCCATTATAGAGTATAATGCCCCGTTTGGTATGTACCTCACAAGACATCTGCAACAGCTTGAAAGGCCACAGAAATACCTCACTAAAAGAATCACAGGCCTAAAGCAGATGCCATATACAGACCATCTAAAAAAACTCCAGCTATACTCTGTGGCATATCGTCTACTCAGAGGCAATCTCTGCTTAACATACAAGGCCATGTCAAACCCTGAGCTGTTGGACATGCTCTACTTAAAGAAATCCCAATCCCTCAGAGCCACACTCTCCAGGGATCTAAACCTTGTCATCACAATGAACAAAACATGCTGGAGGGATAGTTTCCTGACCCAGAGACTCCCCATACTCTGGAATAGACTGCCCATACATATCAAGCAGAGCACCTCTTTGGCCCTCTTCAAAAGGAACCTTGATGATTGGATGGGAGATAGGAAATTCACCCCGGGGATCATGTCAGTCGCCCTGCTAGACAGAGGCCTGGAGGACTAAATATTGTGGGAAGAAATATCCAGGGAATTGTTATGGCTAGGCTTGCACACTCCTATCACATCAATGAAAGGGTCTTCAAGGGAGTAAAACAAAAAAATACACAACCAAAGGGAAACCCACTGGTAGAATCCACACCTTAACAGGGTATATAACAAAAGTAAAACAAAAAGTCATGCCCAAAATCAGAAAGAGCTCTCTGATTAAATTAAACAAGAAAACAGAAAGGCCTTATGAAGTCCATCAAGACCAGTTATGAGGTCAGGATTGCTTTCCAGGCTAAATGCAATTAAAAGTTAGTCTTCAGCTTCAGGAACCTTAACAATAACACTCAGCAGTGTATAGAGCTGATGGTAAATGGCACAATCTTCACTGACCAGGGTGACATAGTGAATCTATTGGCTGACAAATTTAGCCCTAACTTTATCTCAGCACTACCCAGTGTGAAATCTCTTGTAACATATACCCCCCCCCCACAACTATCAACAGGCAGCAGGACCTGGTTGCAGTTGCTAAGGCCACAAACACTGCTTCAATGGGCTGAGGCAATATGCCTGATTGAGGCATCTTCAACTACAGCCTCAAAGCAGGTTATGGAGGGCTGCAAAGGTTATTCCACTTTATAAGGGTGGACCATCAGCCAGTCCTGGAAACTTCAGACCTATCAGTCTATCAATTCTGATATGCAAAACCATGGAATGAATTATCATGGAAATGATCAACAAGGACATTGGTAACCTACAGACACCGGACCCATCCTAGTTTCTCTTGTCACGGGAAAGTCTTTCTCACTTAACTTGGTTGACTTCTTTGAAAGGGTCACCATGACTATGGTTGAGGGGAAGATGGTGAATACCTCCTACCATAACCTGAACAAGACATTTGATACAATATCCCATTCAGGTATTGTTGACAAAGTCTCATAACTAGGAAGAACTTCTTACATAACTTGGTGGATTTCTGGCTGGCTTACAAATTGACCCAAGAAGTCAGGATCAGTGAGACCATGACCACCAGGAGGCCAGTCACCAGTGGAGTACCCCAGGGCTCCAAATTAGGCCTGCTCCTGTTTAACATCTACTTCTCGTAAGTAAAGGCTAATGTCAGAAGCTTTTAGCTCACCAAGTTTGCAGATGACTGTAAATTGTAAGCTATCATAGACATCCCCCCATGACAGCAACATTCTAAAAGAGGGTCTAACACAAATAAATGACTGGTGCCAAAGACACAGTTTAAAACTCAATGTGAAGAAACGCATTATGGTACCCTTAAGGAAATCATCCATCCAAGTTAATTACTCAATCGATAAACACCTCTAATAGTTTACTGAATAATTAGGGATTCAATATATGTTGACAGTAATCAGGCTTTTGACCAACAAGTACTCAAGGTAGTAAAAAAAAATGATTCTATATCACTCAACTCATAAGCAAGGGTAAGGTATCAAGGTCCAGGGAAATTAAAATACCACTATACTCATCCCTTATTAGACTCATCATTAAGTGCAATGTGGCATAAATAAAACATGCTGGAGATTGGTATATGTCTCAATGGATCACTGTACTATGGATTAAGCTCCCCATCCACATGAAACAGAATTCATCCCTGACTCTAGTCAAAAGAAACTTTGATATTTTCATAGGAAATTGGAAATTCATCCTTGGTCTGGCTCCCATGTCTCTGATGACAGAGACCAACAGTAAGTAAATTAATCAATAAATAACTTCACCTTCCCCACATAACCTTTATCTACCCCTTTACTAACATACTCTACCATATAGGTGTCCAAGGATCTCAGGAGTAAACCTAGGTTGGATTGCACAGCTAGGCTTGTAAAGACCCTGGTGGCTGTTAGCCTAGTATAATCCTATGAACCTATTGCAGTCATTTAAACACAATAACTTAAAACAATTAACTAATTGCATAATTAATTAGGTTTACTATCAAATGTTGGAAAATCACCTTACCATCATTCATAAGGCCGAGGGTAGAGGTGCAAAAGTTCAAAATTGCGAGTGGAAATCCTGTCACCTCTGAAAAATTTACACTTAGCTTGCATTCGCTATTTCAATTGGATTGCACTACAGTGGGGATAGGGAAAAATACCCTTTTCCTCACTGTAGTGCAATCTTGGAGTTAGAATACATAATTAGAAGGTGGTGTGGGGGTGCAGGGGGGTTTACCTCCCTGCAAAACATTGGTAGTACATCTCTGTATGTCCAGGTAATGTTGATAATGTCAAATTCAACATACCAACATATCTGCATTCAGAGGTGTGAGTGAACAATGTGCACAATTTCGACATTTTGGTTTGAGTAAGTCATTACTCGCAAAACTGATTTGCACAATTTTGATAGTAAACCAATTAATTATATAATCAATCTAAAACATACTTGAATTCTAACTCTAAATGCAAACTGACAATTTTTAAGGTACCACATTTTAAAATATATATACAAATTCCTTTTGTTTTAACTCATAGTCCAAAGATTTCCTTTTTCTATTATAATATTGCACCTGTTCTAAAATTTTACACCTAAAATTAATTGTATTTCCCATGTGTACATTATTAAAATGTTTTGCCAGTGGACTTTCAGGTTTATTATGCCTAATATTACTCAAATGCTCTCAAATTCTCAATTTAAAACATCTTGTTTTTTTCTCCTATGTAAAATAATTTGGATAACACCATACAACATATATTTCCCCTTTAATCAAACATGAAAACTTACCTTTAATCATAAATCTTTCTTATTGATTTAATTCAAGGGAAGCTACGTTTGCATATATTAGAGCACCAAACTCTGAAAGGTAAGTCAAACCACAGAAACTCAAGCCAGCAAGAGTCGAACACTTTCAATAAAATCACCAGACTTTATTCACAGTTGTTTAGCGCTTTCTTCTCCACTACAGAAACTTCAATCAGAACAATGTCCCACTTAAACCCAGCCATTAAAATACCTACCCCCAATTATTCAATTAACATTTTCATTTTTGTTTAAAGCAATAGACCGAGATACACATTTCCATATAGTGTATTAAATAATATAGCAATAACCCACGCCTGGGTGTGGGTAAAGCTGGATTTACACACAGTTGGCGTGGTTAAAGCCAACCGTGGGTAAATCCAACATTACCCACACCCAGAAGTGGGTTGTTGCTATTATACAATGACATTATTTAAGAAAAAAAAAATTACTTTTCTTAAATAATGGCATTGTATAATGCATCCTTGCTGCCCTTCTGCAGCTGTCTTGTATTCCGTGGCAGTTCTGATGTACTGCGCATGCGTATGCCTAAGCAGTACATCAGTGCTGTGGGCAAACGCAACGGAGAAAGCAAGATCTCCGTTGCTTTTTACTGTTTCGCTATATTAAATGGGTTTAACATAGCGAGACAGCTTTAAAATAAGCAACGGAGATCTCCGTTGCTTATTTTAAAGCTGTCTCACTATGTTAAACCCATTTAACATAGCGAGACAGGTTTAAAAAAAAAAGCAGAGGAGAAAGCAAGATCTCCGTTGTTTTTTACACACTATGTCGCTATGTTAAAGGAGTTTAACATAGCGAGACAGTTTTAAAAAAAGCAATGGAGATCTCCGTTGCTTTTTATAAACCTATGTCGCTATGTTAAACTCCTTTAACATAGCGAGACAGTGTTTTAAAGAAGACTTATACTAATGGAAAAAGTCCGGGCGACTGAACCTTTTTCCATTAGTATAAGTCGATTTACAACGTGCATGCTGGCCAATCAGCGTGTACGTTTTGGAATATTAATGGAATATTAATGGGGGGTCATGGTATAATGTGCAAATATTGTTTTACATACATTGAATTAAATCCATTATTCCTTTTATGGCCATTAGCTGTATTTACTAGTGACAATTTTATAATGACTATGTACTCAAAAGTCTGACAAACTTTTCACATGCAAAAAAAAAAATACATTTTCAGTTTTTTCTTAACAACAGCTAACAAAATAGAGTCTGATTTTAAAATATTAAAACATTCCAGAATTTATTTATCAGATTAATTAGTTTTTGTATAAATGGTGCATGAAATCCATTGTGAAAAAAAAAATAAGTTTACTATATCTACATCTTTTCAGAGTTCAGTAAAGCAACTGACAAGGTACTGCACAAAAGATTAGAGAACATATTAGGCTTGGAGTAGGCTAGTTGATAAGGACAGAGAGTCACAGTTAATTGAATTCACTAGTGTGTCACAGTAGGGATCATTACAGGTGCCACATATTTTCAAAGTCTTATTAGTAACCTAAGAAAAAGCTTAGAAGGAAAATATTACCTTTTCCTACAATTACTCAAATTTGTTAAACAAGGCTGAAATAAAAGAATATTCAGAAATTATAAGAAGATGCACAGCAAGTATTGAGGAACAGTCTAAACTACAATAGCTTAAGTCCAGAGCACAAAATTCAAAATAGTGCATTTGGTGCAGCTCTGGTGGTGTAGAGGAATAAAGCCCTGATTACGACCGAGGTGACCCAGGGTCAATTACCAGCTCATGTGACTGATAGAGTGGCATGGAAGTTTGAGCATCACTGCCTTGGGAGGGTGGGGAATGACATGGGTGGCAGGGATGGATGAACATCACTGTGATGGGAGGGTGGGGAATAACATGGGTGCTTGTCATGGTGATCCCTGGTGAACACGGGAATGTTGTATGTGGGGAGGAGTAGCAATAGTGGTGGGTGGGTGAATATGGCTGAGATGTTAAGGAGGTTGGGTTAATAAGCTGCGATGTTCACTACTACAAATATACCTACAGTATATCTCTCAACTGTCCAGATTTTTGCAGGATGCCCATATATCTGCCTCATATTTTGTATCTGTTCCTCATAAAATTTGTGATTTTCTGGACTGTTGTGGCAAATCAGTGATGACTGAATTCGTTTAATAACGGTAAGCGTTTGAGTTTCAGACTCCATAGACCTTTTATACAACAACTTTCCAACTTTATCAGAACAATATTTAAAACTTGCCCCTATTTTGGCGGCTTTGTCTCCCCACTGTTTTTGGCTTTGTCTGTATTGTTTTATACTACGAGGTTGAGAGATATGACCTACAGACACTATCACAAGTCATCAGGGGAATGGGGGGGGGGTTAATGGGTATGGTGTACAAAAAAGAGAAATGGTAATGGATTAGAACCCCAGGAAGCCCTTAAGTTCCATAACTGTCAAAAAACTTTATCTTGAATTTGTTGTTCAGGTAATTTACATTTAAAAAGGCTACTTTAAACATCCCCTAAAACCCACCCCACCCAAAAACTTCAAAATAGCAATAGAAAAAAAAATGATTACAGTATAACTTCAAAACTTAAAAAGTAAATAATTAAAAAAAAAGAAGAAAGATGTGGAAAAAATGAAAACTGTCTCCCCATTTCCTATGAAAGCTCAGGCTAGTAACTCCAGAGAACAAAGTACTTCTGCCTTGTTAGCAAAGTTTGCTACCCTTGTAGGTAAATACAAATAAAGATGGAAAACTGATTGAATAAGGTCCTCATGATTCTGAACTATAACCAGTGGCGGCTGGTGACTTCAAATTAAAGGGGGGCTGCAGGAGACAGCTGAATGGGTGGGGCCAATGGGAAGGGGTTTGACCAACTAGAAAGCGGTGGAGCTATGCACAAAACCACAACAACTGGAACTTTAATTAAATACGCTGCCCTGGGTGCCAAACCGTCATTACAAGAGTCCAATCAAGACAAAATGAAGTGTAGAAGAAAAAATATTTCAATGCATTGGCTACATGACAACTTACTTAATATCTAGATGGAAACACAAAGGTTGTGAGGCATGAAAAAATAAATTGCTTTTTAAATATATTACTGGAATGCCAGTCAAAATCAAGTATAAAATAAAACAAGCAGCACTCAGCTTAAACCACTTCTCCTTGCACTGCAGTTCTAATTATAATTTATATTCAGCTTTATAAAATGACCAAGTAACATGCTAAAAGTAGCAATCTCTGTGATACCCCCACTTGTAAAAATGTTTTTAATCCAAAAAAGACCTGCTGCCTGACAACAACTATCTACTTGTTTCATGGGGAAAACATGATCAAAGTAAAAAATGAACAGCGAACAAGAAACAAGCTCAAGATAAATTGCTTAAAGGATTACTGCACAAGTTATGGACCACACATGATAGATTGGCATTCTGTTTAGTTTATGGGTAAAGCCTGCAAAGATAACTGCAAGTCTCCAACAAATGTAATGAGCTTTTGAAAATACTGTAATCCTGTCCTTTATTTCAAATACTGTCATATGCATTTCAATACCTAAGGCTTATACATTAGTTATGTAAATATTCTCTGCATGGCAACAATGAAAAGCCTTTCAATGTTGGTAATTCCTTAACAGTATGCTTATTAAAGCTTACTTGCATCTTACAATCTCAAACAAGCTTACCTGATGGTCAATAAAGCATTGCTACTTTAATACAAAGCAACAGGGCACTGCAACAGCATGCATTTTCTGAATAATAAGAAGCATAAATCAACAGTATAAAAATATGACAGAAAACAAAGAACATTCTGCAAACTCAAGGACAGATGAAAAGCCGCGACCGTACTTGTGGTCTACCTTGGATGGGGGAATACTCTGCACACTTACACTGCATAACTGCTCCTTGCCTTGCTTAAATACATCCAGAGCCACTACAATGGGGAGTGGAGTGCAACAAGTAGGTCACAGTTTGAAATGTCTCTGGCTGACGTTGATGGCTCTGACACTCATACATCCAAACCTCAGAGCAAGAAATCTAGACAAAGCCATACATAGAAGTGGGACACAGGCCCAAAAATCAAGACAATGTTTAAATATTGCTCTTATAAACTTAGAAAGATAATAGAATAGTAGTAGGTCTTGCATTAGTATGAATTTTTGAAGGTATGAAATCTAAAACCCAAATGTCTGCCATTATTTTCTAACTTCAGTCTTTAATGATTTGCTACTAATTTGCCAGAAAACCACAATTTTATGAAAAACAGACCAAAAATGTTATGCAAAAATATAAAATTGCCACACAATACAGCTGGGAACCTGCTAAAGAAGGGACACCTTTTTAAAATTAGTATTGTTAACTTGAGCAGCTGACAAAATAACATAATCTACGTGCATTTCTGAAATAAAAGTAATCTATAACTCTGATCATTACAGTTATTTATAATTGTAAACCCTCCACGTTTTCTTCCAAAATTGCCATTTTGCAGATGGGTTATTAGGGGGAAAGCAACATTTTGAGCCAAAATCGAGGACAGTTGAGAGGTTTGGATATTCCTAATTCTATAAATCGATTTATTTGCATGTACCTCTCAACCTCTTAATGCAGGAAATCTGGACAAGGCCAAATATATTGGGGGACATGCAAACAATACTAAAAATTGATCTTGTATAAACTTAAGACAGTTGATAGAATAACAGGTCTTGCTTTAGCATGCATTTTTCTGAAGGTTATAACGTCTGAAACTCAATGTCTGTCATTATTTAGTGACTTCATTCCTAAATGATTTGGCAGAAAACCACAAATTTTATGAGGAACAAACCAAAAATAAGAAGCAAAAATCTATTCATTCTGCAAAATTCTGGACAGTTGAGAGGTATAGTTCAGCTGGGGCTATCTGAGTTTGCTGCCCTTCCCCCTCACAAAATCATGGTCGAATGGAGCACACCCCCTGCAGCCATTCCAATGTCCAATTCCTTAGCTATTTCGCCCCATTTGCCATAAACACTGTAATTTGCATACTGCTTTACTTCTGCAATGATATGGATTTCATTTGAAAGTTTTATTTTATATTTTACAGCATAAACCCTAATAGATATCTGCTAAACAAAGCAATGCAGTCTCACAATGAAAATAGACTTGGCATTAAAACCTCTCTGCCCTTGAAACTCACATTCATTGAAACAGCATTGAAACCCACATTCAAAGAAAATACATTTTGCCAGTGGCAGATAAAGATTAATTTTGGGCTGTTTTCAAATCATAGGCCCCTTGAACATGAAACATACACATGCTCTTTGATACACCTTCCTGACTGTATTAAATTATATTCCTTGTACAATACAGTACAGTTGAACTGCCCAATTCATAATATTTCCATCATAAAAGTCTACTCAAACTTCAACAGTCCACCAGTATCAGTAAATATGCACGATCTCTGAAGAAGTAAAAGCCATCTAAATAATTCCACATTAAAGAAATCTGTTAACTATTGAAGAGCTTACTGCTAACAAACAACTTTATATGTCATTGTTTCATCTACAAATAAAGTGCCTGTTGCCCTTGAAGAATAAATTGCTTATGTTGCATTAAAAAAATTATCATGCTAGTAATATTGCAATAGGGAATGGATGGCAAACTGATAACAGGTTCATAGTTACTAGGTATCTTCGCCAAAGAGGACTGCAGCATCCATCCCTTTTACAACAGAGTACAGTATCAGCAATGGATCTACCTACTGTGGGAGTAGAACCCACATCCTTCTGCATCAAAAGCAAGTACACTTCCTGTTGTGCTGTTTACAATATAAGCAGACTTAGCATAAGCAGCGCTAAACTTTTGTTCTCCTGCAGCTCTCAGCTCCTTGTAAAATCTACTCGACACTCAGCTGTATCTCTAAACTTTGCAGCACAAGAAATCTGGACAAAGCCAAAATTTATTTGGGGGAGGGACAAAAGCCCAAAAAACAGGGACACATTTTAAACATTGCTTGTATAATGTTGGAAAGTTGCTAGAATAAAATGCTGTGTTACCACCATACATTTCACTGCCAAGTATTGAACCCAGGTCCCTGTGCAAAACAGCCAGAGCAACATACCACTATGCCAAATCATCTATTTTTATGAAAGAAAGGAAGACTGAAACATAAATGGCTACCATTTAGTGAATTCATTTCTCACCATAGCTGTCAACATCTTAGCACAAAACACCTGAACAAAGCCAATAATGGGGGAATACAGGCCTCAAATATTTTCAGTGAGTTCAGTTATCACCATAGCTCTCAACCTTGGCACAAAAAACCTAGATGAAGCCAATAATGGGGGAATACAGAGCAAACCCACACAAACACAAGGAGGACATGCAGACTCCACACAGAAGGCACCTCAGCCAAGAATCAGACCAGACAATCCATAGCTGTCAGGCAACACTGCTACAACTGCACCACTGCAACAGTAACAAAATACAGAAACCACAGATTTTATGAGGAACAGAACAAATATGAGGCAAAAATCTGCAAATATTTTAGAAATGGTGGTGGGTAGGGAATTCAGGCTCTTGTCACTTGGGCCTAAAATACAGGGTTCAAGCCTTATTCTCTACCCACCACCATGAAGCAACTGGGGCATCACCCACACATGAATCTGAACAACATTTTGGAGGACTGAAAGATGAACTGACAAAATCTTTGTATCCTGAGAGCCAGCCAGTTTAAACCTACATAAACACAATTAATTATAAACAAATAGGTCAATTAATTTTTCACTAGTTAGATGACTACTCTGTACATACCTACATACACATGATCCTAGGGATAGGTAACTAGCAGCTCTTTCAGTATACATTACCTCCTTCATTCTAGCTACGGCTGTAATATAACTACTGCTATTTATAGACTCTAAATAGGTGATATTACTTTCCTATCATTATATCCAAAAATGCATTGCATTTTTGTTGCACCCTCCCTAAGACTTTTTGAAAGTCCTGTATTCCTCATTATCTAACCACTGTTACTATTTATATTTTTTTCTGAAACTAAGTCATTATCTGTATTCTTAATTACAAGCTCTTCTTTTTCATTTGTCTTCTTATTTGCTATTGCCCTCTATCATTTTATTCAATTAGCTACCTCACTACAATGGTCACATCATCTCGGTACCATGGTAGGTTACACCTACAGTCTGCAGCATTTCGTAAACAAAGATTGCCACCCTTACTGTCATTCTGGAGGAAAGAATAGACCTCTTAGTGCAGAACCTTGTTGTTACTTTCTGTTTCTTTGTGCTAAAATGAAACTTTCCAGTATAGCAATACTTCATAACTGCTGACAGAATTAGTTTACAATGCGTGAGTAAGCCTTGTCTAAGGCAGACTACTCAAGTCTTTCTAATCAAATTGCATGGGTTGGCACTCTGCTCTACCTTCAGGCTCTTTAGCAAGGTTCATGTAAGTGGAATGAATTTCTTACTGTTTAAACTCAATTAACTTTCTGATACACCCAGAAGTAGCTTTGAATATTTACTGCTCCTTACAGACATGCGTGTGCACACACACACACACACACACACACACACACACACACACACACACACACACACACACACACACACACACACCTACCTGTCTCCAGAAATTCGATCCTGTTTCCCCGATCAGTCCACCATATGGCGATCCTGTACTCTGCAGCAGTTTTCCCCGATCCGTCCTCCGTACTGCCCTGATCCGCGAATCCTGTCATGTCCTCCATACTAGCCCGTGCATGCTGTGGTCTCGGTCTCCTGCGAGATGTGAGGAGGCTGGAGCCTCCTGTAATTGGTCCAGCCTGCGGGCGATGCAGTCCGGTGACCTTCCAGTTTCTTCAGTCGTCACTGCATAGATCTCTGGGTTGGAAGGGTGGCGTTAACTCCCTTCCCTATCCGGACTGCCTAACTGAGCAGTCTAAAGCTCAGGAATGCCTGAGCATGCGTGCTTGGAGTTCTGGTGTGCCTAACCCAGCAGCCAGGGACTAAGCACGCATGCACAGAGTCCGAGATATTTTTTTATTTATTTTTTATTTTTATATGCTCTATGGTGGATGGACTGGGGACTTTATTTTATAATTTATGCACAGGTAGGGGACCCATTTTACAGGTGGGAGGGCTGCAGTCCCGCAGTCCTATAGCACGAGCCACCCCTGACTATAACTGCATAAACTGGTTTCTTGCAGCCTAGTAATGCCTCCAGGTGTTTCTGTAATTATATCCTAATGGCACTTGTTCATATTTTCATTAACAATTTCAAAATCATGCCACATACAAGCTATTGAAAGATTTTGTCTTAAAGCTGATTTAGTGGGCAACATAACTGTACCAATAATTGACTTCTGTCTTATACTGCTAAAGGGATCTTAATTGTTATTAATATACTATTTATTTGCATAGTGACATATTTTTTTAAATATCTCAACAACTAACTAACACATACAGAACCACTTAGCATCATAAGAACACTGACATATGAATTTACAGGTGGAGTAGTTACTGACATATTATCAGTTGTTTGCAAAATATTACAAAATTAATATTTACTTAATTTATTATGACTTATAAAATACAATTTAAGACCTAGAATATAACGAATATTACCACTGTGAAGACTTATTTGTGCTGGAATGTTTGTCATTTACATTTCCTCAGTAACCTTTACGGCTCCAGAGATATGAACATTTGTTGGAATGTGAGGGCTTTACTTGATTTTGTCAAAACGCACATGATGCAATCATTGGAATTTAAGAGTACAAACATTCAGAGCTCCATTGTAGTGAATGAATTAAATCAACTTTTCTGGCTCTCTGCCCAATGTTTAACATTTTTGCAGCATACCTTGTATTGTGATATTCAGTTGTTGATTTTGTTAGTTAAATGTATTGTTTTGTACTTGCAACTCCAGTAACTTAATTTGCAAATCATTGCACTCACACTATAGCATCTCATTTTCTTCCCCTTGTTGTGTAATTTATTGCTGACTTTGCTCAGTTTTGTAAATCCAAATTGCAATGATTCAATAACTGCAAATACCTCATGTAAACGTTTAATGATAATCCTGGCCCAAATTGGAGGAATGTTGCTTTGAGAATGCTTTGAGATGTCTTGCGCAATTAATTGTTTCCTCTTCAATATCTGTTTATGTAGCCACAGATATTAATTATTTTGAATTTAAAAATGCATTGGATGGACAATCTAAATTGGCCACAGGTGAGAGTGCGTGTGGTATATAGAAGAACAACCACAGCAGAGTTAGCCACCTGGTCATGTATAGCATTGGCTTTAGATGATGGTCACTGATGATATGCCTCCCTGTCCCCATTCTCATGGCTCTAGATGATGGTCACTATTGATGTGCCTCCCTGTCCCCATGCTCATGGCTGTAGATGATGGTCACTGTTGATGTGCCTCCCCATCCCCATGCTCATGACTCTACTTGATGGTCACTGCTGATGTGCTTTCCCATCCCTATGCTTATGGCTCTAGATGATAGTCACTGTCGATGTGCCTCCCCGTCCCCATGCTCATGGCTTTAGATGATGGTCACTGTTGATGTACCTCCCTGTCCCCATGCTCATGGCTCTAGATGATGATCTCTGTTGATGTGCCTCCCTGTCCCCATGCTCATGGCTCTAGACGATGGTCACTGTTGATGTGCCTCCCTGTCCCCATGCTCATGGCTCTAGATGATGGTCACTGTTGATGTGCCTCTCTGTCCCCATGCTCATGGCTCTAGATGATGGTCACTGTTGATGTGCCTCCCTGTCCCCATGCTCATGGCTGTAGATGATGGTCACTGTTGATGTGCCTCCCCGTCCCCATGCTCATGGCTCTAGATGATGGTCACTGTTGATGTGCCTCCCTATCCCCATGCTCATTGCTCTAGATGATGGTCTTTGTTGATGTGCGTCCCTGTCCCCATGCTCAAAATGGGAGTGTGGGATTAAGAATGATTATCTATAATCAGAGATATAGTAGCTTCACATTCTTCAGTTGTGTTTGAGGCAAATGCAACCATGGCGATTAGGTCCTTATTTCCTGCTTAGACTGCAGGTTGCCTCACACATGATCAGCTCTATTTCCCCAGTGGCGGTGTTTTCCATGTCATTTTGTGAACAAAGCTGATAATCACCATTAGCATTGATGACATCAGTGATATTGTCGCAGTGTCAAGAAAATGACGAATGCTCCAGTGAAAAACGCTTTGCTTAATTTCTTGCATGCCTTCACTAGCTTCACTACCTGTCAAGGAGTTTTGATTTAACATTTTCTGGAATCCAGCAGTACCTTTGATTGCGGCACCAGAACAGAACAGCCACCTTGCCTTGTGACCCTTTTGCCCATAATGTAGCTCTAAATTCTTGATAACCTTTGAATCTGGCAATTTGGCTAAAAGGGAGGTGAGATTAAGTCTGCTATAGACACTAAAATAATCTACAACCTAATACCTGACAGGTTTCAACAAATGCCAAGGTTCTGGAAACTGTGCACTATTCGCATGTCATGATAGCTACTTCCATTCGGCTCCAAAAGACCTGGGTCACATTCTCTAGGTTGTCACTATTTGTTCAAATGATGTGGGTATGGGAAAACCCAAATCATGGAGGGTATTGAATATAAATGGAGGTATATTTTCTGTATTTATCTTGGAAATGAGAAGATAAAGATCATTATGGTTTGAGTACCACATTGTCAGTGGGATAGTGGCTGGAGTGGAATTGACAATTAAGGATGGACTAGACAGATGTGGTAGACAGAAGTGCAACAGTTTAAGACCACTTAAGGCAACAGCATTTCACAGAAATAGTGGATGGCCTGGATGCATTATTTGTGTCAATGACACAGTGTCAGTCAAAAGAGCAGATCTAGGATGCCTGGATATAGTCAGATGATGAGATGAGGTGCAGATAAGGGACAGTCAGCTATCAGAGAGTCAGCTGAAACACTTAAATGGACTCATTAGACCACAGGCTGCTATCACTGTATGTTCATATAATATACAGTTCTTTCTCAGTTACTGAAATGTACTATTATTCCAAATGAATTCCAGTACTCTTAATTTATTTATTTTTACGTTAACTTATGCCCACTCTATGATATAGGTTTGATGGAGATTATGCATGCCATTTGTGAGTCTTTCATCAAAGGAACCAAACAGAAACACAAAAACATTCGCGGAGGCTCTCAATAATAATCTGTCTAAGCAACAGAGACATCCAAAGCAGAAATGCAAGCAACCTCCATCCCCCAACACAACCCAAATGACATATAACCCACAGACTCAGTGTGCCACTCAACCACAGCCAATAAGGAAAAACAACATACCCAGCACATTAGTCGTAGGTGACTCTATATTCAGGCACACTGATGTCCCACTCACCAGGCTAAACAAGGAGAAGGTTACTGTCAGCTGTCTGTCGGGTGCCAGGATCTGCCACATAACCCACGCAATCAGGTCACTCCACAACAAGTACAAATATGACTCTGTCATTGTTCATGTTGGTGTGAATAACCTGAGATGTACCTCCCTGGACTACATGAAAAAAGACATGGAAGTGCTCTCTGATCTTATAGCCCAGGCAGGTATGACCCTAGCTCTGAGTAGCATTCTGCCATCGCCCAGAATGATACCGCAGTGCAAGGATAAAATGATTGACTTCAACAATTAGCTAAGCTTCTGGTGTCATCCTGAGGGGATCCACTATCTGTCTGCTTGGGATGACATGGTTAACAGACCACGATGCTTTGCCACAGATGGCCTGCACCTGTCGCCCTTGGGATTCCGGATAATGGCTAAGGCTCTTGCCGCCCCTATAGTGCCTTTTTTAGGCAAAGTTCAAATAACAAACTCACCACCGTAACAGGAACAGGCAAGCAAAAACTGAGGGTAATGCTACTCAATGCTAGAAGTCTAAATCTCAAAATGCACTCACTCGAGGCACTCCTTAAAATGGAGAACATCAATATCTGTGCAGTGACTGAGACCTGGTTCAAGGCTCTAGAGAGCACCCCTGCACTACCAGGCTATAACTCATATCACACGTTTTGGCCATGTAACCTGGGCCGAAATACCAAAGGCGGTGGTGTGTCCATATTCATTAAGGATATCCACACCTCCAGGCTAGTTGCTCAGCATAATGCATCCGAGGTTATCCAAGTGCAACTAACTTTGGGCAAAATTGCAATCCAAATTGTAGCTTGCTACAGATCCCCCACCATGCCCCAGGATTCCCACTCCTCTTTTCTTGATGTACTGGAAAATATTAGGGTTCAACCAAACACCCTAATAATGGGCGACTTCAACTACCCCACCATTAACTGGGAAAACTAATCATGTACCAACTCCTTAGCTCAATGCTTTCTGCAATTCATAAACTCCAATGCCCTGGATCAACTTATCCACACCCCCACCAGGGGCAACAATATCCTAGACCTAGTCATTACCAACATGAGTGACCGATGTTCCACACCTGAAGTCAACTCCTCGTTGGTCCTCTCCGACCATAAACTTATCACCCTTGATATCCACATCCTGCCCCCCACCCCCCATTAAGGAATCCACGTTAAAAAAATTCTCCAAAGCCAACTTCATGTTTCTTCAGACAGAAGTGGTGAACATCATGACACCCATGCAGATGGACAATACAGTTACAACTGCTGAATCCTCCACAAATGCACTCTATAAGCACTTACATGAGTGCATGGATCGTGCTATCCCAAACAGAACCAAGACGCTATCCTCCAAAAAAATGAAGCCAATCTGGTGGTCCCCTGCCACAAACAAACTGTACAACAGAAGGAAGAATCTGTTGCAAAAAAGAGTAAAATTCTATGAGTGGAGGAGCTCCCTGATCAGCCTTAGTAAGAAGCTGAGATCCCTTATAAGATCTTCCAAAACTAGCTACGAAAACAAAATCATCACTAATTCTAAGGACAACTACAAAGCATTTTATAGCTATGTCAAGAATCTCAATGGCAACACCCAGATCTGCTCCAGGTTATAGCACAATGGCACAAAAATTACAGAAACAACTGATATTGCCAACATCCTGGCAGATAGATTCAGAGCTAACTTTACCCCCCCCCCCCACCCCCTAAAGCGCCCATATCTATACAGGAAGAATGCAGAGTCCCTGTAATCACAAGTACGCAGGTAAAAGCTGCACTCTCTAAAGCCAAAAACACAGCATCCATGGGACCGGACAACATCCCAGACTGCGTTTTACACGAACTTCAGAATGAACTGGCTCCCCACTTAAGCACCATGCTCAATAATAGCCTCGCATCAGGCTTTGTGCCCACTGAATAGTACACAGCAACAGTTATCCCACTCCACAAAGGGGGAACCACCACTGATCCCGGGAACTATCAACCTATTAGCCTGACAAGCCTGGTCTGCAAGGCCATGGAACGTATCATCATGGAACTCATAAACAAAAACATTGGTAACCTCCAAACTCTGGATCCCACCCAGTTCGGGTTTGTGAAAGGCAGATCATGCCTCCTGAACCTGATTGACTTCTTTCAGGTAGTCACCAAAGCCATAGATGAGGGTAAGGTGGTTGACAGAGCCGATCTTGACCTCGTCAAGGCTTTTGACACCATCCCCCATTCTGGAATTATAGCTAACTCACTAAATTAGGCATAAATCCCTAGGTCACAAGATGGGTTGCCAACTGGATCACTGACAGAACCCACACTGTAAAAGTTGCAGACTCCAAATCTGACCTCAAAGCAGTGACAAGTGGAGCACCACAGGGTTCTATCCTGGGATCTCTCCTGTTTGGTATCTACTTCTCTGAAGTACAGGCTAACACAGAAGTCCTCTGGCTAACGGAGTTCACAGATGACTGCAAACTAGGAGCCATAGTCAAGTCCCCAAATGATGTGGACATCCTACAGAAGGGCCTCTCTGAGAAAGATGCCTGGTGAGAGAGTCATGGCCTCAAGCTGAATGCCAAAAAGTGCAGTGTCATCCCCTTTGGTAAAAACTCTGTGCCCATGAACTACCACATAGGCAGCAATCTACTTAACACCAAATATGTGATAAGAGACCTTGGGACCCAGGTGGACAGTAGTCTCTCCTTTGATAGTCACATCACCACAGTAGTCAGGAAGTCCTTCTACATGGCACAGCTCATCATAAAAGGGTTCTCATCCAGGAAAAAAGAGGTCATTGTTCCCCTCTATTCAACACTCATTAGACCCATTATAGAGTACAATGCCCCTTTTGGAATGTACCTCACAAGACATCTGCAGCAGCTGAAAAGGCCACAGAAGTACCTCACAAAGAGGATTACTGACCTCAAACAAATGCCCTACACTGACCGCCTCAAAAAACTCCAGCTTTACTCCATAGCATATCGCCTACTCCAAGGTGATCTCTGCCAAACATATAAAGCTATGTGAAACCCAGAGCTGTTGGACATGCTACACCTAAATAAATCCCAATCCCTCCAAGCTACACGCTCTAGAGACTTAGACCTTGTCACCACAATAAACAGGACATGCTGGAGGGATAAATTCCTGTCACAGAGACTTCCCATACTCTGGAACAGGCTACCCACCTATGTCAAGCAAAGTTCTTCATTAGCACTCTTCAAGAAAAATCTTGATGAGTGGATGGGAAATAGGAAATATACCCCAGGGATCACTTCTGTGTCTCTGCTCGACAGTGACACAGGAAAATAACTTTCTTGGGTTGCGTACGCCAGGGAACCTTGTTGGCTAGGCTTACATAGGCCCTTGGGTCGATAGCCTAGTACCTACCTATGAACCTATGAAAAAGGTGGGAGTCAATGTATGTAGGCGCAGCTTTCCTTATGCTTCATTTCTACTCACACCTCCACCAAGGATACCAGACTGAAGGATCAGTCAGAGTCCAGTCAAAGAGCCATTGGGGACCACTTTAAAGAAAACATCCATCAATACCTTTCCTGAAAATATAAATGTTGAATAATCCTTGTTTTCCCGCCTCTCCTCGACTAGTTTAGACCAGTTTACAGGCATTGCTGTATTCTGGGCTGTGGTGTAGTTCCTGTGTTGTCCATTACCTTACTTGGATAGAAGGAAGTTTCTTTGCTCACCAGTGGGAGTGGGGAGCCTTGATCAGCCTACCTGTCCCTGTAGGAAGTGACCTCAGCACAAGAGCTGTAGTAATTGGTTGTTTTGGACCATTTCTAGATCTTTTGTAGTTCCCTGTTTAAAATCCGCCTCTGGGCATTTTTTTCTGGCTATACTACTCAGACAAGCTCCTCGTGGTCCTGCAGAGTGGTCCTAGCTACAGAGAACTCAGAAAAGCGACTACTTTCTGGATTTAAGTATCTTTGCTGTTTTTTACTTGGAATAGACTCTCTAGCTTACCCTAAACAAGCTTAAACTGTTTTTTAGCTGTTTGCTGCATTATTTTAAAATCTGCACTTAAAGTTACTTTTTAGTCGAATTTGATCGAAAGTTTGTTTGTTTAATTTAACTGTTGAGGCTGTCCACTAAAGTGTGCTTGCCTGTGTAACTGATTTATCACTGTTTCTGCATTTTCTGTGTGTTTCTATCTAAAAACAAAACAAAAAAAAATAATCCTTCTTTTCCCGCCTCTCCTTGACTAGTTTAGACCAGTATACAGGCATTGCTGTATTCTGGGCTGTGGTGTAGTTCCTGTGTTGTCCATTACCTTACTTGGATAGAAGGAAGTTTCTTTGCTCACTAGTGGGAGTGGGGAGCCTTGAGCAGCCTACCTGTCCCTGTAGGAAGTGACCTCAGCACAAGAGCTGTAGTAATTGGTTGTTTTGGACCATTTCTAGCTCTTTTGTAGTTCCCTGTTTAAAATCCGCATTTGCGTGGCTATGCACGATTGTGCGCATAGCGCAGTGCGGGTTAAACAAGGTTAAACTTCTTCTGGCTCCGCCAAGTCTGCTCTTCAAATTTTCCCTTAAGGAAGCTCTACTCTTAGTATAATCAGACTACTCGCTATATTATAAGCCTAGCACTTGTTCTCAAAATTTCTCTACTAAGTAAGCACTCTCGTAATAAGTAAGCACTACATCCACCTACCACCCCTGTGAATATCCACTTCCCTTAAAGGCACAGCACTCCCTTATACTGTTCTAGCATGTCGAGTGGTAGATTACTGGCGTCCTCTCCAGTTCAGCTGGTTAATCTGGGTATCTTGAGACAATGCTACAATTGTCTCATGTACACAGACAACCCTCTCCTCCTCCCAACAAACACAAATACATGTGAGAGATGCAACTATATAGCCAAACTGGAGGCTGAACTCTCTCAACTCAGGGCTGGCATGACCAGACAGGAGGAGATGGTAACCACACACACAACAAACCCAGTCCCACATAGACCTACCACAACTGCAAACCAAACACATAAAAAACACAAAGACATACTTGGAGGCTCTAATAAAAAACTTACCAAAACAACAGAGGCTCCTAAACCAGACATCCAAAAATCCACCACCTCAAAACAAAACACATGCAACACATACTTCAATAAATCAGTGTGTCAACCAATCACAGCCCTTAAGACCAAACACCATGCCTGATACACTAGTAATAGGTGACTCTATAGTCAGACACACTGATGTCCCGCTTACCAGGCTGAACAAGGAGAGGGTGACCATGAGCTGCCTATCGGGAGCTAGGATCCGCCACATAACACACGCACTCAGGTCACTCCAAAGCAAGTACAAATATGACTCTGTCATTGTCCATGCTGGCGTGAATGACCTGAGACTTACCTCCCTGGACTACATGAAAAGAGACATAGAGGAGCTCTTTGATTATGTAGCCCAGGCTGGTATGACCCTGACCCTGAGCAGCATCTTGCCCTCACCAAGAATGATGCCACAATACAAAGACAAGATGATCAGCTTTAATAATTGGCTCAAGTACTGGTGTCATTCTAAGGGGATCCAATGTCTGTCTGCCTGGGATGACATGTTGGACAAGCCACGCTGCTTCGCAGGGGATGGCTTGCACCTGTCACCACTGGGCTTCTGGATATTGGCTAAGGCTCTTGCCACCCCCATAGTGCCTTTTTTAGGCAAGGCTCAAAAGACAAACCCACATCCTTAGAAAACAAAAATGGAAAAAAACTAAGGGTAATGCTGCTCAACGCCAGAAATCTAAATCTCAAGATGCAGGCACTCGATGCACTCCTCAGTATGGAGAACATCGACGACTGTGCAGTAACTGAAACCTGGTTCAAGGCTCCTGAGAGCACCCCAGCGCTACCAGGCTATACCTCATATCATGTTTTTCGGCCCCAAAACCCAGGCTGAACCACAAAGGGAGGAGGAGTGTCCATATTCATCAAGGACACCAACACCTCCAGGTTAGTAGCAACACATGAAGCATCAGAGACCATACAGGTGCAACTAACCATAGGCAAAACTGCTATACAACTGTTAGCATGTTACAGACCACCCTCCCAATCTCAGGAACCCCATTCAGCCTTCCTGAAGACGTTGGAGGATATGAATGTATCACAAAATACCATCATACTGGGAGACTTCAACTACCCAAACATAGATTGGGTACATTATTCTAGCCCTAACACCCTAGCCCAAAGGTTCCTGGAATTCATAAATTCAAATGCACTGGAACAACTAGTCACCTCTCCCACTAGGGGAGATAATATATTAGACCTGATCATCACAAACATGGGGACAAAATGCTCCACACCGGAGGTATACCCCTCACTAGTGAGATCTGACCACAAACTAATCACCCTGGATATACATATCCCACCTCCACCCCCAGCACAAAAGACCACAGTGAAAAACTTCTCAAAAGCAGACTTCACTCTTCTTAAGACTGAGATGGTATCCTTTAAGCCCACTGGGCCAGTGGATACCACATCCCACAATGCCGAATCCTTCACAAATGCTTTCTATGGACATCTCCAAGAATGCCTGGATCATGCAATCCCAAATAAATCCAAATCCCTCTCCACCAAAGGCAAGCATCCTGTCTGGTGGACCTCAGCCATTAACAAATTGTATAACAAAAGAAGGAAGCTACTGCACGACAGAGCAAAATTTCATAAAGGGAAGACATCTCTGATCAACATTAGCAGAAAACTACGTTCTCTCATTAAAACATCCAAAACCAACTTTGAGAGAAAAATTGCTAAGGACACTAAAGATAACCACAAAGCCTTCTTCAGCTATGTTAGAAACCTGGGTGGAAACCCTCAGATATGCTCAGAGTTCGTTCACAACAAAAGAAAATACACTGAACCCACAGATATTGCCAACATTCTGGCTGACAGGTTCAGTGCAAATTTCTCCCCTCCCTCACCCCCAAAAGAAGGAATACTTATCCCAGCTGAATGTAATCTCCCTGTCATCTCAGATGTCCAAGTGAGAACCACCCTCAACAAAGCTAGAAACACAGCATCAATGGGACCTGATGGTATCCCGGGTTGCGTGCTACGTGAACTCCAAGAGGAGCTAAACCCGCACATAAAAATGATATTTAACCTTAGCCTTACTATAGGATATGTACCTGAACACTGGTGTACAGCAACAGTGGTCCCACTCCACAAAGGGGGTACCTCTACAGACCCTGGGAACTACCACCCCATAAGCTTAACCAGCCTGGTCTGCAAAGCTATGGAAAGAATCATTATGGAACTCATAAACAGAGACATAGGGGACCTACAGACACTTAACCCCACCCAGTTCGGCTTTGTAAAGGGCAGATCCTGCGTTTTGAACCTGGATGACTTTTTTGAAACAGTCACTAGAGCCATTGATGAGGGCAAAGGCTGTATGGACTATACAGCCTACCTGGACTTGGCCAAGGCCTTCGACACAATACCCCACTCAGGCATCATAGATAAACTCAACAGCTTAAACGTAAACCCTTATGTCACTAGATGGGTTGCAAACTGGCTAAAGGACAGAACTCATAAAGTTAAAATCGCTGGAGCAATGTCAGACTCAAAGCCAGTCACAAGTGTTGTCCCACAGGGATCTGTCCTGGGACCCATCTTGTTCGGCATTTATTTCTCAGATGTTAAAGCAAACATGGGAGGGTTGTGGCTGACAAAGTTCGCAGATGACTGCAAACTAGGCGCCATAGTCGATACACCAGCGGACACATACATCCTACAAAAAGGCCTCACTGAAACGGACAACTGTTGCGGAGTCACGGCCTTAAACTAAATGCCAAAAAATGTATAGTCATCCCCTTTGGGAAAAACAAAGTACCCACAAATTATCACATAGACAGCAACCCACTGAGTACGGAAAAGGTAATCAGAGACCTAGGGACCCAAGTCGACAGTGACCTCTCATTTGACACCCACGTTGCCAAAGTGGTTAGAAAAACATTCTACCTTGCACACCTCATCATGAAGGGATTCACATACAGATCCAAGGATGTCATTGTATCCCTATACTCCTCCCTCATCAGACCCATGATTGAGTACAATGCCTCATTTGGTATGTACCTCACCCGGCATTTGCAACAGCTGGAGAGACCACAAAAGTACCTCACCAAGAGGATCAAGGGTCTCCAACATATGTCTTATTCTGCCAGACTAAAGAAACTCCAGCTCTATTCAGTAGCATACCGCCTGCTCAGAGGTGATCTCTGCCTGACGTACAAGGCCATGTCCAATCAGGATCTGATGGACATGCTCCACCTCAAAAAATCCAAATCCATCAGGACCACGAGAGCTAAAGACTTAAACCTTGGCACAAGTATGAATAGGACATGCTGGAGGGATAGATTCATAACCCAGAGGCTTCCCATGCTTTGGAACAAGATCCCAGTTCATGTTAGGCAGAGCCCCTCACTGACTCTCTTCAAGAGAAATCTTGATGAGTGGATGGGAGATCGTAAGTTTACCCCAGGGGTCACATCTGTGTCACTGCTAGACAGGGGCACAGTAAACTAATTCTATTATATAAGGGGACCTTCATTGTGTCACTACTAGACAGAGGCACAGTATTCTAAATTTATTCTGTACATTTTTGTACCATTTCATGGGGTGGCAAAAGCCACATCACTATGGCTAGGCTTACAAATGCCCCAGGGAAGATAGCCTAGTACTAAACTATGAAACTATGAAACTATGATGTGATACTCTTGGATGCTATCCAATAAAATGATGCTACTGAAGCATCACTGAAGTCAAGTCTTTTTCACCTGCAAAACCTGTTACTGGAAAAGTAAAAGGAATATCATCCAGTCTTTGCCACAACAGTGCCCTGGTGATAACAAGTCCCAGGACTTTCTCATAATTAGCAGATTCCGGGACTTTCTCATAATTAGCAGATAGCATGCTGTTGTTAGTTCCAGATGAACCAATATCATCAAAATGTCATATAGCTGCCCTGCTGCAGCCTTATTTTTTTTTTCACTCCATATGTCAACTTCATTAAATTTCCAGAAATAGCATTTTCAGTTCCTCCCTACTTTTGTCTTGAACCTATTAGCTCACCTTAATGTCTCTTTACATGCTCCTCACTGTGATTCCCTTTAGGAAGAATAATTGTGGGATAATCATTTTTCCTGCTATGCAGTTACATAACAGTTATTCAGTTTTATTGTGACTGCACCTTTATAATCTGGGCCACATTCTTCCTTTGGATTACGTCATGTTTAAAAATCTGTACCCCATTTTCTCTCCTAAGTGTCCTGTTGATATTTGTATTTTATTTACAACTATGTTGCTGTTTACTTTGATGTCATCACACTGGGGTCTAGCCCCCTGCACCTTTTATGCATTTTCTCTCTCCGATTTTAGACTAAATATAGTTCAGAAGAAGAATGACATCATTTTCCAAAATAGATTTGTATCCATTTTTTTAACCTAAAAGTGCAGCGGCATTGGTGTTTCTTATATTAACTAAAGAAAGCTGCTTGCAAAGCCAGTAATGCAGGTAGAAAAAGAAGTTTATCTCCACCAAAAAATGTTCAGCTTAATAGCTTCTGTTCATTTTGGCAAAAACTTCCATTGTGTTTCTGAATTTTATCAAAGTAAATGATCGTGCCATCTTTCTTTTCTGTATAATTCTGAACTCAACCACTGCTTGCTCCCACATCCTCAACTTGGACTTTGTTCTATACATACATACCACACTTTTTCTTAGGAAATACTTCCGATCAATATTCTTCATTTGCAAAGTCCAAATGACAGGCGGGCCAAGCTCACAGGAGTCAAAAAGGAAAAGTAATCCACTCTTCTGTCCACTTAACGCAGGTTTAATAAAAAGTACTACAGCGTTTTCGCTACTGAAACACAGTAGCTTCTTCAGAGTAAGAAACATACATACAGCGCCAAAATTTTAAAGTTTAAAAAGAAGTGAGGTCACAAAGAAACGTCACTTCTGGGTTTCCTTAAAGGGAAATACCAGAAAGCAAGAAAAAATATTTGCCACAAATATTACTTGTTAAAAATAAAAATCTAAATAAAGAAAAATCTAAATGAAGAAATAACAAATAACCACTCAGACATAGAAAGTAAAAGTGCCAAGTGTGCTAAATCATTGCCAATCATATCTCATACCAGTTTTACTGCAACATAAAAAATACTAAAAGTACAATTTGAACACAATTTACCAATATACTCTTTAAAATAACATATGCATATAAAAGTAACAAAAAATGTACATAAAGTTATTTAATCACCTCAAGAAACTTTTAAGTTTCAAGATGCAAGAAATATTGCAATTTTCGTTTAGACCTGGAGGGCTAAACGCTTCCAGCTTCAATTGCCACTCCAATTCACGAGTCTCCAAAAGTAAAGACACAGGTCCTCCCCTGATGTTATAAGGGATATGATCAATAGCTATGAAATGAAAACTGTGCCCTACATTATTACTTATATGTTTGGCTAAGGCATTCTCCATTTTGTTCTTTCTAATTGCATATATATGTTGGTAAATTCTCTCTTTGAATTTACGATCTGTTTTGCCAACATAATAAGCTGGGCAACAGTCGCAAGTAGCTAAGTAAACAATGGATTTTGTTTCACAATTCAGTTTGTGATTAATATTATGTTTAGTACCCCTGGTAGTAAATGTGTTTCCTGTTCATAAGAAACTACACCAGTTACAGCACCCACACAAAAATGTGCCTTTCTGTCTCGAAAATGAATCGTTTCCCTTATTTCTTTCGAGAAGTGTCTTGAGGTTGTTACCTCTCCTGTGAACAACTGAAGGGGTACTTCCTAGTTTTTCAAGTAGTTTACTATTACTACTTATAAAGAACCAGTTTTTAGTAATAACAGACCGAATTTGGTAAGAATCGGCACAATATGTAGTAATAAAACTAGTGGGGGGCCTCTGTGCAGTTACTGTTGTTGATGAAAGTGGCTCAAATATTGAGGGAGAAGGTGAAATAGGATCAAGTAAAACGTCTATAGAAATAGACAAATCGTGGTATAATAAAGGCTTATAAAAGCCAATCGTGCGTTTAAATTTAACTTCTTGTACAAGATCAGTCAATAAAGACTGAGGATAGTCATGACTAGAAAACATCTCCATCAGAAGGTTACATTCATTATCAAAATGGAGATCAGTACTACACATTCTTGCTGCCCTTATGAGTTGGCCCTTCACAATGGAACGTTTCTGATGAAAAGGGTGAGAGCTGGAGAAGTGAAGGAATGAATTGCAATAAGTTGGTTTTCTGTAGATAGAAGAAACAAAAAGGTCATTCACTAAATCTTTCTCCAGCTTTACATCAAGATAGTCTATCTCTGATGTAGAAAATTGGTGTGTGAACTTAAAAAAGCTTGTAGTATTGTTAAAGTATTCAACCAGAACTAGAGCTTCCTCTTCTGTCCCCTTAAATAAGATGAAAATGTCATCCAGGTATCTAGTGTAGAAAATCAACTGTTGTTTAAAAGAAGTGTTGTTTAAGACAAAATGTTTTTCCCAGTATGCAACAAATGCATTGGCTACACTAAGCATACAAGCGACCCCATGGCAATACCCTGTTTTTGTAGGTAAAATCGTCCATCAAAGATGAAAAAGTTGGAAGATAAAATGATCTCCAACAGTTCAGAAGCAATGTCAACTTCGTTCTTAGTAGCACCTAAATTGTCCATAAGAAGGGCAATCCATTCAATAGCCTCAAGGTGTGGGATTGAGGTGTAAAGGTCAACCACATCTATAGTGAGGAAGTTGAGTGATTTGTCAAAGGTGAAGTTGTTGATTTTACTAAGAAAAGACCAAGAGTCTTTACAAATACACGAGATGTCTTTAAGGTACTTAGAAAGAATGTTGTCGACTAGGCATGCACAGGGGTGTGTCATGGACGATCTGCCATCAACTAAAACCCTCATAGGGGGGTTTTGTAAGTTTTTATGAACTTTGGGGATACCAAAAGTCACAGGGACTTTGGGAGAGGAAATATCTATGAAGTTATAAGTATCAAGATCAATCTTGCCCAGAAGGAGCATGTCTCTAAAATAGCCCCTATTTCTGGAGTGCGACTTATTCATTTCATTTAAAGATGAAAGAGCATAAGCTGGATTATCCAATGCTGACAGCATTTTTTTTTATATTCAAAGTTGTCAAAGATTACTAGGCCGCCTCCTTTGAGCCAGACAAAGGAGGCGGCCTAGTAATCTTTGACAACTTTGAATATAAAGAAAAAATGCTGTCAGCATTGGATAATCCAGCTTATGCTCTTTTGTCTTTAAATGAAATGAATAAGTCGCACTCCAGAAATAGGGGCTATTTTAGAGACATGCTCCTTCTGGGCAAGATTGATCTTAATACTTATAACTTCATAGATATTTCCTCTCCCAAAGTCCCTGTGACTTTTGGTATCCCCAAAATTCATATAAACTTACAAAACCCCTCTATGAGGGTTTTAGTTGATGGCAGATCGTCCATGACACACCCCTGTGCACGCCTAGTCGACAACATTCTTTCTAAGTACCTTAAAGACATCTCGTGTATTTGTAAAGACTCTTGGTCTTTTCTTAGTAAAATCAACAACTTCACCTTTGACAAATCACTCAACTTCCTCACTATAGATGTGGTTGACCTTTACACCTCAATCCCACACCTTGAGGCTATTGAATGGATTGCCCTTCTTATGGACAATTTAGGTGCTACTAAGAACGAAGTTGACATTGCTTCTGAACTGTTGGAGATCATTTTATCTTCCAACTTTTTCATCTTTGATGGACGATTTTACCTACAAAAACAGGGTATTGCCATGGGGTCGCCTTGTGGCGCTAGTGTAGCCAATGCATTTGTTGCATACTGGGAAAAACATTTTGTCTTAAACAACACTTCTTTTAAACAACAGTTGATTTTCTACACTAGATACCTGGACGACATTTTCATCTTATTTAAGGGGACAGAAGAGGAAGCTCTAGTTCTGGTTAAATACTTTAACAATACTACAAGCTTTTTTAAGTTCACACACCAATTTTCTACATCAGAGATAGACTATCTTGATGTAAAGCTGGAGAAAGATTTAGTGAATGACCTTTTTGTTTCTTCTATCTACAGAAAACCAACTTATTGCAATTCATTCCTTCACTTCTCCAGCTCTCACCCTTTTCATCAGAAACGTTCCATTGTGAAGGGCCAACTCATAAGGGCAGCAAGAATGTGTAGTACTGATCTCCATTTTGATAATGAATGTAACCTTCTGATGGAGATGTTTTCTAGTCATGACTATCCTCAGTCTTTATTGACTGATCTTGTACAAGAAGTTAAATTTAAACACACGATTGGCTTTTATAAGCCTTTATTATACCACAATTTGTCTATTTCTATAGACATTTTACTTGATCCTATTTCACCTTCTCCCTCAATATTTGAGCCACTTTCATCAACAACAGTAACTGCACAGAGGCCCCCCACTAGTTTTATTACTACATATTGTGCCGATTCTTACCAAATTCGGTCTGTTATTACTAAAAACTGGTTCTTTATAAGTAGTAATAGTAAACTACTTGAAAAACTAGGAAGTACCCCTTCAGTTGTTCACAGGAGAGGTAACAACCTCAAGACACTTCTCGAAAGAAATAAGGGAAACGATTCATTTTCGAGACAGAAAGGCACATTTTTGTGTGGGTGCTGTAACTGGTGTAGTTTCTTACGAACAGGAAACACATTTACTACCAGGGGTACTAAACATAATATTAATCACAAACTGAATTGTGAAACAAAATCCATTGTTTACTTAGCTACTTGCGACTGTTGCCCAGCTTATTATGTTGGCAAAACAGATCGTAAATTCAAAGAGAGAATTTACCAACATATATATGCAATTAGAAAGAACAAAATGGAGAATGCCTTAGCCAAACATATAAGTAATAATGTAGGGCACAGTTTTCATTTCATGGCTATTGATCATATCCCTTATAACATCAGGGGAGGACCTGTGTCTTTACTTTTGGAGACCCGTGAATTGGAGTGGCAATTGAAGCTGGAAGCGTTTAGCCCTCCAGGTCTAAATGAAAATTGCAATATTTCTTGCATCTTGAAACTTAAAAGTTTCTTGAGGTGATTAAATAACTTTATGTACATTTTTTATTACTTTTATATGCATATGTTATTTTAAAGAGTATATTGGTAAATTGTGTTCAAATTGTACTTTTAGTATTTTTTATGTTGCAGTAAAACTGGTATGAGATATGATTGGCAATGATTTAGCACACTTGGCACTTTTACTTTCTATGTCTGAGTGGTTATTTGTTATTTCTTCATTTAGATTTTTCTTTATTTAGATTTTTATTTTTAACAAGTAATATTTGTGGCAAATACAATATATTTTTTCTTGCTTTCTGGTATTTCCCTTTAAGGAAACCCAGAAGTGACGTTTCTTTGTGACCTCACTTCTTTTTAAACTTTAAAATTTCTGCGTTAAGTGGACAGAAGAGTGGATTACTTTTCCTTTTTGACTCCTGTGAGCTTGGCCCGCCTGTCATTTGGACTTTGCATTTGTTTGTCTATTTTTAATATTCTTCATTTGCTCTATCATCTTTTCTGCCTTATGTTATTCATTCATGTCCCGAAACATCAACTTAAAAAAAATATGCTGCTTTCCTATTCGCAGGAATATTGTTTTAGTATCTTTACAGATTATTTCTCATATAGAATGTTTATAGCTTTCTTTCCTCACACTCTAGCTTTTTTATCCTCCTCTTCTTGCTTTTTCTTTGTGGTTACACACATTTAAGCTCTTAAATCTCAACTGACTTAAAATTTGGCTCCAACTTCACCAAAGTTGCCCACAATTCTATTTTTTCTACTGTCCCTCCACTCACACCTTTTATTAAGAAATCACCTCCCCATCCTAATGACGATCTCTATTCCACCAGCACACCGGTGTGTGTTCTTGCAGCTAAGTGATTTTGTATGATACAATGACTCCTGATATCTCTGCATCGAGTGAATTCCTGCATCTACCTTCCCATCATGCAGTATTGCCTGCCCATGCATTATACACCCAAGAATCTGTTCATAGAAGCCCCATGCACGGAATAAAATGAAACACCTGTTAGGCTACAATGACTGATTCTTCCAAAAAGAGACTCTAACGTACCCAACAACTAAAGAACTAAGTTTATTTGATAAAATTTTAATTCATTATTCATACAGTCCTGGCTTGGATCTTCTGCTTCCAGAGAATTCATATATTTCGCAAGTGACTTCTCAAGAAGCAGTTACATAATCTTCATTACTATTAAGGCTAGACAAATCTGTTCATCATTTCAAATCCTTTGATTATGCCTGTCTGCAGTACCAGTAATTATAATCACCCCCTGAAGCCCTCTGAATTTACTGCTGTAGTCATCAACTTGCTGCACATGGTAAATGAAATTTCCAGAAGCATCTGGGTTAGTTTCATTTAGACTTTTTGCATGTATCGCACTAGCCAGTGACCTTTTGCATTAACTCAGCTGGTACTCATAGTACAAGAAAGTGGCAGTAAAAGAGCAGTAGGGGGGGGAAGAGAGACAAAGGGAGTAGAAGTGGTGTTTGAGCTGATAATGCTTTCAGTGGCAACAAACATGGTAGGATATTAGTGGTACATAAAATAGCAATGATGATAGCCGATGATGTTACTGGCGTGGGAGGTAGTACTGATGCTTACATGACCAGTACTAGACACTGTAGCCGAGCATGGTGATCATGAGCAGGGGATACAGTCCTAGTGGCAGAAATGGCATTACCAGTGTTTGTGGGTGGGGAAGCCAGTGAAAGCAGAAAGTGACAACACCTTGATTAGCAAGAGGCAGAATTAGCTGAAGTGCAAACAGCAAGAAAACTGGCAAAGACTGAGATTTTCACTAGAGCACAGTTTGATGACTGGATACTAACAATTCATGTGCTATATGGAACAAAGGGGTCAGCAGGGCAGAGAACTTGTTCTGAACTTCCTGCACTGCCTACATTGATTTTAGAAGAGCCAGGCTGTTGAGCATGTTGACTGAATGTTCCTGTGTGTGTGATATTTTTAACTTATCGACACATTGCACAACATGCGTGTGCAATAAGGCTTTCAGATGTAATTACCTAAAACCCTGTAAACACAGTAGTTTTGTTTTTGTTTTGTTTTAATATGCAGTAATGTTGGCAAACAATTTGTTTTTCAGACACCAAAAAAATGAAGAATTGATATAATCTGCTTAATTGCACTAGCAATCAGCAAACCAGAAACCATAACCCAGAGGCTCCCTACACTCTGGAACAGAATCCCAGTCCATGTTAGGCAGAGCCCCTCACTGACTCTATTCAAGAGAAATCTCGACGAGTGGATGGGAGATCGTAGGTTTACCCCAGGGGTCATCTCTGTGTCACTACTAGACAGAGGCATAGTAAACTAAACCCTAAAAGGGCGTAGTATTCTCATCCTAAGGGGTGGTGTAAGCCACATGCACTCTGGCTAGGCTTATAAATGCCTTAGGGCAGATAGCCTAGTACGAACCTATGAACCTATGAACCTATGAACACCTCATACATCCTCCGTAGCTTCTGGATGACGCTGACTACAAGACTAACTTCTTTTCTGATCTGTAACTTCTTGCTTTTTTTTAAGAAGCTTATAGCTAGTGAACAACAATCATAACTGTGTATATGATAGCAGCCTGGTTGCAGATGACTTGTATGGTACTAGGTGTAATTCAGTAATTTTCTGCCATATAGTATTATAAACCATAAGCTACAGAACTGCCTTCATGCAGCTAGCACATATTACTTAGCACAGATGTCTTATGTACCATTTAGTGACACTTAGGCTGCAAGCAAATGCATTTCAGCTGTATATACAAGACTGTGCAAACCCCTGACATTTCAGTTTGTTTGGCTGAGTTTAAAAAAAAACAAAACAGACAGTTTATAGAACATTATGTGGCAGACAAATTCCCCTACACCCCTGTATAGAAAGATATGCTGTTTTGTGGTTAGTGCTACTTTCCAAAAAGCTCTGTCTCTATAGTTCCTGATAAATTTAACTTCAATCAAAGCCTTTCAGTGGATCTATGGCAAAATGTTTCACTGAAAGCACTTTGACTGAAAGTGCAGAATTCCATTTTCTCCTCTGTTGTGTGACCTCAGAGTAGATATATTTAAATTCAAGGAGTATAGGAGATGTCATCCAACATGGTAGGTGCAGGGAAGATTTACTCTGAAATTTACCGAAAGTGCTTTTGGTGAAACATGTTTGGAGTTTTTGTTGTTGAGGAAAAAAAGTGTTGATCTATTAAAAGATTCCACTTCAACATCACCAAATCTCAGGATAAGATAAAAAAAAGTTATGTAGGCATTCAGTAAAGTCTTCCAGTTCAGAATACTGTGATTTGCTATCTCTACTGCCATACAGAGATGACTATTCACTACTCTTCAGGAAAAGGAATAGCTGTGATATGCTGGAAAGAGCAGGCTATCCTCTGCAACCACAGAGGAGACTAGGGTTCATAATGGAAGCCAGGTGGGGGTGGGCAGGCAGGATTGGGAAACAATTGCTGTCTTGGAGGATGGAATGGGCAGAGATGCTTCTAGATCATGTGTCATTGCAGGCAGTAGACTATAAAGTAGTGCCAGCACTGAAGTAGAGCAGGGCATCTCTCGACCGACTTAAGTCATGAGCAACTACATGCACCAATGATGGCTGTCAGGTCCACTCTCTTTACACAACCAAAACCATTTTCATCAATAAGTGAGGATGCTGTTGACCTCAGCATGAGGTAATTCAAGCTCCATGCATTAAAGACCCAAGTTAGACTGAGCAGGGACTTAAGGAGAGCCATGCCTCTACTGCAGAAAGTAGCAGATCGATTTGCACTTAATATCATGTGATATAAAAAACTGAGCTGGTGGTTCTGCAGTAGCGTTGTAGCCTCACAGTAAGACATTATCCCGTTCGATTCTCAGCTAGAGCGTCTTCTGTGTGGAGGCATGTCTGAATGGGCGTAATTTCATTGAAGGTTGTGTGTCAGGGCCGGCAACTCGGCATGTAAAAATCTACTGCCAATCATTAGCGGACCGGAGTTCCACTGTGACGACCCCTAACTGGGAAAAGCCGAAAGACGCAACATCATGTGATATAATAAAAGACTGGAATGTGATGAGTTAGGTATCAAAAGGCTGTACAGCATCCATTTTGACCACTTAATACTGCTTTTTGCAATTACAGAAGCACTGACTGAAAGCAAACATGGGAGGGTTGTGGCTGACAAAGTTCGCAGATGACTGCAAACTAGGCGCCATAGTCGATACACCAGCTGACACATACATCCTACAGAAAGGCCTGACCGAAACGGACAACTGGTGCCGGAATCACGGCCTTAAACTGAATGCCAAGAAATGTATAGTCATCCCCTTTGGGAAAAACAAAATACCCACAAATTATCACATAGACAGTAACCCACTGAGTACCGAAAAAGTAATCAGAGACCTGGGGACCCAAGTTGATAGTGACCTCTCATTTGACACCCACGTTGCCAAAGTGGTTAGAAAGACTTTCTACCTTACCCACCTTATCATGAAGGGGTTCACATCCAGATTAAAGGAGGTCATCGTGCCCCTGTACTCCTCCCTTATCAGGCCCATGATTGAGTACAATGCCCCATTTGGTATGTTCCTCACCCGGCACTTACAACAGTTGGAGAGACCCCAGAAGTACCTCACCAAGAGGATCAAGGGTTTCCAACATATGTCATATGCTGCCAGGCTAAAGAAACTCCAGCTCTATTCAGTAGCATACCGCTTGCTCAGAGGTGATCTGTGCCTGACATACAAGGCCATGTCCAACCAGGAATTGATGGACATGCTCCACCTCAAAAAATCAAAATCCATAAGAACCACGAGAGCCAAAGATTTAAACCTCAGTGCAAACATGAATGGAACATGCTGGAAGGACAGATTCATAACTCAGAGGCTTCCCATACTCTGGAACAAAATCCCAGTCCATGTTAGGCAGAGACCCTCACTGACTCTCTTCAAGAGAAATCTTGACAAGTGGATGGGAGATCGTAGGTTTACCCCGGGAGTCACCCCTGTATCATTACTTAACAGAGGCACAGTAAACTAATTTTAATAAGTAAGGGGGTCTTCAATGTGTCACTACTAGACAAAGGCACAGTATTCTAAATTTATTCTATACACCTTAGTACCACTACATGGGGTGGCGAAAGCCACATCTCTAGGGCTAGGCTTGCAAATGCCTCAGGGCAGATAGCCTAGTACTAAACTATGAAACTATGAAACTATGATATCTCAGAGATTCTCTGTTCTTACTAAATCAAGACAATAAAACAAGTCCTTCAAGGCAATAAAGTTGCCCCCACTTCTGTAACCTGAAACACAAGATACTGGTGTGTAGTATTAAAATTAGCATTAGAAAGTTAAGCCTGGAACGTAATATGTGCCCTTCATCTTAAGGTACACAGAAGATTTCTAGAGCAGACAGAGACAAATATGATTTACCTGCCTTAAGTGTCTTGGGATAAAATATAAAAGTTGCTTGTTGGCCAGTTGATACAAGGGAAGGGTATACCCCTGCTTTGCATCTGATGAGAATTTGAGTAGGATCACAAGAGAGGACAGTGTATGAAGAATGAAAGGTTAATATCTAACTCCGTTAATCTGCCTGCCATTTGTTCACCTCTTTGTGGAGGTCAGGATAACAGAAAGTGTAGAAACATAACTAGGTGTCTGTGCTGGTAGTCATCCATCTTAAAGTATGTGCACATAATATAGTCATCCATCTTAAACTACTTGTACATAATATAGTCATCCATCTTAAAGTACATGCGCATAATATAGTCATCCATCTTAAAGTACATGCACATAATATAGTCATCCATCTTAAAATATGTGCAAATAATATGGTCAGCCATCTTAAGGTACATGCACATAATATAGTCATCCATCTTAAAGTACGTGCACATAATATAGTCATCCATCTTAAAGTATGTGCACATAATATAGTCATCCATCTTAAAGTATGTGCACATAATATAGTCATCCATCTTAAAGTACGTGCACATAATATAGTAATCTATCTTAAAGTACATGCACATAATATAGTCATCCATCTTATAGTATGTACACATAATATAGTCATCCATCTTAAAGTATGTGCACATAATATAGTCATCCATCTTAAAGTATGTGCACATAATATAGTCATCCATTTTAAAGTACATGCACATAATATAGTCATCCATCTTAAAGTACGTGCACATACTATAGTCATCCATCTTAAATGAGGTGCACATAATATAGTCATCCATGTTAAAGTATGTGCACATAATATAGACATCCATCTTAAAGTAAGTGAGCATAATATAGTCATCCATTTTAAAGTACGTGCACATAATATAGTCATCCATCTTAAGGTACGTGCACATAATATAGTCACCATCTTAAAGTACGTACACATAATATAGTCATCCATCTTAAAGTACATGCACATAATATAGTCATCCATCTTAAAGTACGTGCACATAATATAGTCATTCATCTTAAAGTACATGCACATAATATAGTCATCCATCTTAAGGTACATACACATAATATAGTCACCATCTTAAAGTACGTACACATAATATAGTCAGCTAACTTAAAGTATGTGCACATAATATAGTTATCCATCTTAAAGTACTTGCACATAATATAGTCATCCATCTTAAAGTACGTGCGCATAATATAGTCATCCATCTTAAAGTACGTGCACATAATATAGTCATCTTAAAGTACGTGCACATGATATAGTCATCCATCTTAACGTACGTGAACATAATATAGTCATCCATCTTAAAGTATGTGCACATAATATAGTCATCTATCTTAAAGTACATGCACATAATAGGGCATACTTTGCACTTTTACACTGTGTGCTTGAGTTTACCTGCAACCTGTATATATGATGCTTCTAGGTCCATCTAGTGTAAAAGGACTATATTTCAAGCAGAATAGTGGCATTAACTGATCCACTTCTTACCTCCAGGACCGAGTCCTGACTTCTAGTCCACATCTATGTTGAGTTTGTACATTTGGATGTTTGGATGTTGTTTCTGTGTGGTTTTCTCCAATATTCTTCCTTCTTCTCCAAAAAAATAAATAAATAAATAATATGCCAATTGAGCTGCTACTTTAAACTGTCCATTTGTGTGTGTGTGTGTGTGTGTGTGTGTGTGTGTGTGTGTGTGTGTGTGTGTGTGTGTGTGTGTGTGTGTCTATATGTCTGACTGCATATGTGTGTTTGTCTGGTTGTCTGTCTGTCCTGAGTTTGTGTGTGTGTCTGTTGGAGTGTGTATTTGTCTGCCTGTATGTGAGTGTATGTGCATGTGTATGTGTTTCTGCCTATCTGTGCATGTGTATATCTGTATGTGTTATTGTGCCTGTGTGTGTGTGTGTGTGTGTGTGTGTGTGTGTGTGTGTGTGTGTGTGTGTGCGTGCGTGCGTGCGTGTGTGTGTGTGTGTGTGTGTGTGTGTGTGTGTGCGCGTGTGCGTGTGTGTGTGTGTGTGTGCGTGTGTGAGAGCATGTGTATGTGTGTTTGAGTGTATGTGGGTGCAGGTGTGTGGGAGAATGTCTGCGTGTATGTGTGTGTGGGTACACCTGAAATGGACTCATAAATCAAAGCTGACAGTGTTCTTGCTTGCAAAGAATTCACTGCTCACTGACTGCAGCTAATAACTATTAAGTGAATAACATTTAAAATGCACTGCCACAGACTGCACTTGCCAACAAAATGTTTACTTAAGAAGGGCAGACTTAAATGTTAAAGTACAGTCATGCTCGCAAATTCAATGCACTTTTTAAATACAATGTACCTTAAAAATGTTTATTTTTACTCAGAGAATACAAGTCATATTTAGTGCAGTGTACTTGCACACACACATAAATTCAAATACATATACTCACACATACAGCTGCATTTTTGCATACATATGATCCTGCACACAAACACGCACACACAAGCACACACCTACACACACACACACACACACACACACACACACACACACACACACACACACACACACACACACACACATCTTCCATGTTTAAACAGATCACAGAAAAAGCTTTTACCAGACAGCTAGTAAATTAAATTCAGTTGAGAGGGATTTGTAGTAATCCTTTGGAGATTACTGTGCTGTAAAAACTATGAAATACAAACAGTTACTTATGCCAAATAGCAGAGTACCCACTTTAGAACAAAACAAAAGAGCAAAATAAAATCTGAAAAAGATTATTTTAACTAGCTATGATTCAGGAAATCACACTTCCTTCAGACAGAATCGGAGTCCTTCTAGAAAAGATCATGTTGTGTTAATTTCTCATAAGTTATTACAGTCCTGCGAAACACTTACCTAGTTCACAATGTATCCCACATTAGGGTATACATCAGATGCGCATTGCACATGAAATACTCAGTGGCAAATTCCGGTTAAGTGAATGCCCACAGAGCATATACACACGCATGAGTAATTGGAAAGTGTCAACAGCTTAACATTTGAACACACCCTCCCATGAGACTGATGCCCACAAATTAGCCCCCCACTGATTGCAACTGACTGTGCAAGCGAATGATTCACCAAAGTCATTGTTGCTCCCCAAAATCCAGTGACATTGTAAGTGCAATTAATTTAAGTGGGAGCAGAGTAACTTCCATATCGCAAAATATATGGTGTGGTGCAACATATGTTCATAGGTTGGTACTAGGTTATTGACCCTAGGGCTTATACAAGCCTAGCCATAACAATTCCTTGACTATTTCTTCCCACAATATTTACTTCCCTGGACCCCTGTCTAGCAGAGCAACTGACGTGATCCCTGGGGTGAATTTCCTATCTCCCATCCAATCGTCAAGGTTCCTTTTGAAGAGGGCCAAAGAGGCGCTATGCTTGACATGTATTGGCAGTCTATTCCAGAGTCTGCGGAGTCTCTTGGTCAGGAACCTATCTCGCCAGCATGTTTTGTTCATTGTGATGACAAGGTTTAGATCCCTGGAGCATGTGGCTCTGAGGGATTTGGATTTCTTTAAGTGTAGCATGTCCAACAGCTCTGGGTTTGACATGGCCTTGTGTGTTAAGCAGAGATTGCCTCTAAGTAGATGATATGTGACAGATTATAGCTGGAGATTTTTGGACGGTCAGCATAGGGCATCTGCTTTGGGCCTCTGATTCTTTTATTGAGGTATTTCTGCATTGTCGCTTTACAGCAAGAAGTTCTCTGGTTCAGTTCTCTGCTTGGGTGCCTTCTGTGCAGAGTCTCCATGTCCTCCCTGTGGTCATGTGCATTTCCTCCTGGTGCTCCAGTTTCCTCCCATATTCCAAAGACATGCAGTAGGTGGACTGAACACTCTAAACTGGCCATAGGTGAAAGTGTATGTGCGAATATGTTTTACAAATGAACTACCATGGCAGAACTAGCCACCCAGTGGTGTAACCTTTGACTTGAGATGATTGTCACTGCTATAGTGACACCCTAACCCCGTGTGCAAAATGGGAAAAAGGGACTGGGGCTGGATGGATGGATATTTCTGAATCCCCTTCAAAACATTGCATCTCCACAATATCAAATTGAAATCCATCGCAACGACTTCACCAAATCTGCATTATATCGAACTCCCATAAGAAGGAAAACTAACCCAGGAAAAAGAACTTCTAGACCAGCAGGACAAAACAGCAAACAGCAAAAGAACAAAAACCCTCCAAGTGGGGGGCTTTGCCCTCCCCCCCACCATCCCCTAACTAAATATATTAACTCAAAGATCACACTACAGTGGAGAAAGGGCAAGGTTCACCATGGTGGCCAAGTGGTTCTTTTCCCAGGGTTAGTGTTCGTTGCTCAGAGAGTTCGATATAATGAAGATTCAGCCAAGTTGTCTCAATTAATTTGGATATGATATTGTGAAGATATGATGTTTTGAAGGGGACCCATATACACATATATTTATATGATTCTGTAATAACTGTTTGACATGTTACTTAGTTGACACATAAAACAGCAACCAAAACACATCGACCATTCATTACATCACTAATACACCACACTGACATACAGTACATAAAAAAAGAAATAAAATTTCAATTTTTGAAGCACTACCCAAACCCTGACCACATTCAGCCCAAATTTGACTGAATTGTGGCAGTGTTATGGGAAGTTTTTTTTTTTTTATTTTTTTTTTTTTTTTTATTTAGATGCAGGGTACAGTTAGGGTTAGCATGCATTATTAAAATGGGTGGAGGAATATTTTCTATAACACAAATTAGAATGTTCACTCAGTGAACCAAACTTTTGACCTTAAAACACCACACTTCACCTGTTGATGAAAGCATATGACAATCAAACCGATTGCACCCATGGATGAATAGATATAGATAGATAGCTAGAGTGATACACAGACATAGATTGATAGGTACAGACAAATATAAACAGATCTAGATAGGTAGATAGATAGATAGATAGATAGATAGATAGATAGATAGATAGATAGATAGATAGAGATAGATACAGACAGATAAATAGACACAGATTGATAGGTATAGATATATATAAATAGATATAGATAAATATACATAGATATAGATAGATATAGATAGACATAGAGATAGATAAATAGCTAGATATAGCGGGGTAAATACAGATATATATAGGTAGATATAGACATATGTATAAATGATACTGCACGTGTTTTGAATAATCTGGCTAACAGTGCTGAGAACCATAAAACTGCTCATTGTAAGACGAAACTTAGCTTGACACTAACTTCCTGCAAGCATTTTTCTGTGCTTTACAGCATTCTTTTAGTTGGATCCAATATAAACTGACTCGGGGAAATCTGTTTCCTTGTAAAACTATTTTGTGGTATTTTTCAAACATAATGTTGCTGTTGTGTTTAATTGGAGGAAAATGCACTGTTTGTTTCATAATTTAGTAATATCATGATAAAGAACAACCAATATATCTGCATGGACATTAGGCATGCTACAGAATCATGTATATGTAAACCTCTCATAAATGAAGGATTTGTGTACCCTAAAAAAGTTTGACATTAAGGATAAAAGAGCCACATGTACGGATCTAAATTTAGATAATTATCTGTGTGCTGTGATTTTAATCAAACATAATTTGTGGGTAACAGAAATCTAAGTATTAATTTAACTAAAATGAGAATATGCAGACATACAGACTTTCTCATGTAGAAATGACTATCCCAAAAATACTATAATAGTCACAATAATGCAATAGGTGCTGATCGTGGAAATAAAGGGTAAGAACTTGGCTAGACTTGTAAGGGAACAAGCCCAAACTATGCAAGTACAGCAAAAGTGCATGGCCAAAAAGCCAAGAAGCAAAACCAAACGCAATGGCCAGCACAAGGACACTGATGAGGTTATTTTAATAAATTAAATATTACATTTAAATGTGCAGAATATACAAATGTGTCGAGTCAATACAGGGGCAAACCGGTTTCAGCTATGCCTTCATTAGTGACCTACAAAAAAAAAATGATAAAAAATCACCATATATAAAAATGTTAAAGACACACCCCCTCCCTCCACCAATACAATCAAAGAATTTCATTTAGGTCAGGAGAAAAGAGTGCACCTAATTTAACTATCCACATGCGTTCCTTTTTATTAAGCAAATCATGCCAATCCAGCTTGCTAGAACTTTTAATAATCATATGGTCTGTAGCAATAAAGCTAAAAACATATGCAGAATGCTTTAAAGTATGTTTATTTCTAATGTTACTTAAGTGTTCATAAACACATGTTTTAATTGTCTAGATGTCTGCCCAACATAAAAAGTCGAACAACTACATGGTGCGAGATAAATAACCCATTCAGAACAATTATTATAACGAATATCAAACACCTTAGACATATTACAAAATGAAAAGTGTTTAATTTTCAAAACGTATCGACAAGCTGTACAATGACAACATGAAAAGCATCCAGATACTCAGATACCATTCAAGAAAAATTGTTTAGTAAAACCCACATAAGATGTTTTGTTAAAATGATGCAAATAATTTCCAATAGTTTTACCGTGCCTATAAGTAAAAGAACAACATGTTGGCAACAACTTAGCAAACTTATGATCAGCCTTAAGAATTCCCCAATGTCTATTAATTAGGTCACAAAAATACAGAGTATTGCTACCAAAACTGGTAACAAAACGACTATCAGTGTCACGTTTTTCTTTATTTTTATATTGTAACAATGAATTTCTATCCATAGAATGAATCAAATTCTGAGTTTTATAAATAACAGAACTAGTGTATGCCCTGGCCAAAATCCTATGAGTCAGTTCATTACTGTGTTTCTCCAACTCGGCCTCAGAAGACCAAACCTCTTAACCTGCATAAATTGTGATTTTGGGATATTTTTGATAATATGTGAAGGATGACAACTGTTCACATCAAAAAACAATCATCATGAAATTCTTTCCAAAAAGAAAAGTATCACGTGTGCCATCATAATTTTTCATAACAGTAACATCAAAAAAAGCAATCTGTTTAGTATCAAAAGAAATGGTAAATTGTAGGCCCCATTTATTATTATTTAAATACTCTAAAAGTTCTCTCAAATATGTGACATTGGACTTCCATACAAGCCAGCAGTCATCCAAATAACAATGCCAAATATCCATCTCTTCCATATAAATATTATGGCTAGGATTATAAATCAATTGCTCTTCAACATATCCCATAAAAAGGTCAGCAAAAATGGGGAAAAGGAAGCCTAGCCACCATAGCTGTATCTTTAAGTTGTAAATAGCAATTCCCATCAAAATAAAACATATTTTGGTTAAAACATGCTCAGTTAAACAAAGCAGGAATGTATTAAATCCTGGACTATAAATGCACAACTTATTTAACCAAAAATCAGTAGCCATCAACCCAGTCCAATGTGGGATGTTAGCATGCAGAGGTTTTGTGTCCAAGGTACACATATCCAATTGCATTTCCTTCACAATATTTATAAATTCAGTTGTATCCTTAATTCTAGATTGAACACTAATCAATAAGAGCCTGAGGTATTGGATAAGAAAAACTGAAAGGGGCTCAGTCAGATCCATGACCTGACATGATGGGTCTGCCAAGGGAATACATAGGGTCCTTATGAATTTTAGGTAACATATAAAAGTGTTGAGGTGAGGAGTCAGAAACAGTTAGATGATATAATGTATTTTAGTGATGATGCCTTCCTCTAAATCCAACTGTAGAAAGGCATTAATTTCCTTTTTAAAAAGTAAAGTAGGATCTAATACCATCTTCTGATAAAACTGTAAATTATTCCACTGATTTTGGGCTTCCTGTAAGTAAGAGCCCAGTCCCAAATTACAACTGTACCCCCTTTATTGGCATTATAATAACCAAATTAATATTATGTTTCAATGCATTTAATGCTTGATATTACTCAGAAGTTAGATTTCTTTTAGGACTCAAATGATAATGAAAATTAAAATGCAATTCTTTCAACGCCTTCGGTTAAAAGACAAACACAAATGTATTCATAGGTAGAGAGAACAAGGAGGGTTTAAAATGAAACTGTTCCTCAACAGATACATTTTGATTATGAAAATACAACAACAAATTAAGTTTCCTACAAAAAGAAATAACATCATTAACAAAAGTCTCTTCAGTTACTGAATAAGCCGGAACAAACCCCAGTCCCTGCTCTGTTTCGGCAGTAATAAGAGTAGTTTTAGACACATTATGCAAAATAGAGCCATCTATTTAGAAAGCATCAGCCAAAAAAATGCATCCAAGGAGTCAACTTCTTTTACTGTATTTATGTCCAGCCTATCTATTGTTGGTAAAGGGGTCTTCTTGTTTGCTGCAGGAGAAATGGGCATTGCTTCTGCATCTGTATCAACAGCTGAAGAAGACTCGTTGGCTGAAGATTCTGTAGTTACCAGAGAATGTTTAAGTATGGCTCTAGATAATTTCTTATGATCTTTATTTGGGCCAGTAGAGGAAGCAGGTTCATACTTTCTAGAAAACGTAACTGTTTTACAATCGACAAATAGTTTACCTCCCAATTAGTCTGCAGCATCTCTTTAAAATTTTTAAATTTTTTGAGTTTGCAAATCATGCTCAATGGTACTTAGTCCTGAAGTTAGCGATTAAAGCTGTTTATTATATTCAGAATGCTCACAAAAAGATTTAACCTCTTAGCAGCTCCATTTGACTCCTAACAAAATCTTAAAAACCTGTCACTCATAAAAAGCAATTAGAACATGTACAAACATCAAAGAAGCAGCTTGTTGTATTGTGAACCATTCTTTAACCAATATATCATCAGGTTCATGTACCATAGGCTGCATATAAACCCGCAAACCACACGGACTATATCCCCTCACTTCATAAGCCTTTAAGAGTCTCAGCTGCCATATATTGGCTCTTAACTTCTGAACAGAGGCAGTGAGTTTATCAAAGGTCTGTATACAAGTTGACCCTGATGTAAAACAGTATATGCTTTTTCTCCTGCAGTTGCAGCCAAGCTGTCAAATACTTGAATGTCATCCTTATCTGACAATAATCCAGAACACCAAAACTTGTAAGGGCCTTAGGGCCATTAGCCTAGTAATTTCCTATGATCCTATGAAATGGCAGCAAGAGAAACATTAGAATTGTAGACTAACTACTACAAAGACCAGATACAGTTTGTACAAAATGGTGTGTAAGCATGACAGACTTTATAATTCTGAAAAATGGAAAAGACGGAAAAGACTATCTCCCGGATTTACTAATCTTCCATGCAGGACTAATCTATTCCTGCACGGAAGTGGCAGTTTAAGTGGAGGATGGCAGCATGCCATGTATATTAATGAAGGCTTGCTGCCTAACCTCCTAATCCTACATGGAGCATGGACGAATGCAGGGGGCATGTCTGAGAGCAGAGCTCTCAGAATGAACATGCCCCTGCAAAGTAGAACAGCAGAAACTGTAAATAAATGAGCGAGACCGCTCATAGGTGTCCGCATTTCCCCACCAACAGTCCCCGTGTGTACAACAGCAACAGTACATAAAAATAAAATGAAGAAACCCTTATATATTTTTTTTAAACCCAGAGTACAGCTAACCATAGATGAGCGGGTTTGCCCATCGCTTAGCTATGGTTAAAGCAGCTGAAAAGGCTGAAGAGGATAACAAGGAATATATATGCAAATGAATCAGCACAGCAATAGTGTCGTGGTTAGAGCATCCGCCTAATGAACAGGCATTTCTGGTTCAAGTACCACTGCAGCACAAATCATTTTCCATGTGAAATCTGTATATGAACATATTTTATATCTTTTTGCTGTATAACCTACCTAATAACATTTAAATGTGAACTGGATCATTGCATTAAATGCACATGTGAAGTGTCAGCGTCATAATGAATAAGGCACTAGTAAGCAGGTTTAAGCACAAATAAGCAGTAATAAGCATATATAAGCACCAGTAAGTGTGTTTAAATGTGTTTCCGTGGGGGTAAGCATTGCCTACACAGAGTAAGCAAAGTAGAAGCTAACTGAGTGTAAGAAACTGTAACCAGAGGTTAGCAGTGCTTACCATTGCGCAAACCCACACAAACCCGCTTACAACTGCTTTAAAGTGCCTTAATCACTCTGTACCCAATGGTGCATGTACTACTCAGCAACAAAATAAACAGCCTTTGCAAGGCTCAAACCCAGGACCCTCTATACTACAGTCACAGTAGTTAACCACTAAGCCATCATAGCAATGCAGAAGAGTGAGGTGTCAACAAACAAATCCTCACCATAGGAAAATCAAACTGAACATGTGAAATGAAACTATGTACAGTGTGATGTTGTATAACCTGCCACAGAACAAAAATATGTGAATTGGAGTACTGCAGTAAGGCCAGATGTGAGGTGTTAATGCAATAAAGTGTTGAAGTTCCCAGGACCCCATACAACGCATGTACACATGATTCAAGGATACAAGACACATATATAACATGTAATGAAGAAGACATCAATGCCAAAAGGCAAATAACATGCAAATTGAATATTAAGCACCACTAAGCGTTGCACAGCACTGCTTCCTAGACTACTGACAAGATACTACCAGTGGGAGAAACAGTGTCAACCTGCTAAGTCTAATCTTAAACAAATGCATGTTCGTCCCTAGCGGGACAACCCCAAAAATTCTGCTAAAAAGAATCCTTGGAGTAACATACCATACCTCACAGGTAAACAAAGAAGGATACGTATGTTTGCGGACTGCATGTGTGGGAAGCCTGAAGAACCATGGGGTGAGACAACTTACATAATGGGTCCCAAGAAGTAGAGAGTGGGCAATGTGTAGTGGTGTGGTGAGATTCAGATGGAACCTGTTGGAAGGATGATTGATGTGGAGAAGGAAGCGGTGAAGGGAATGATGGTAAGACATTATGGGCCGAGGCATGCCGGGGTTGGATGGACCCGTTCTAATGGGACCACCCTGTGGATGCAAGCAAGAAAGGGGGGAACAGGAAGTGAATTAAGACATACCATTTCCCATGGTAAAGCATGTTTTGAGTAATATGTATGTTGCATAACCCATGGAATAACATATATATATATATATATATATATATATATATATGAACTGGAGTACTGCGGCCATAAAAGAACACATATATATATATATATATATATATATATATATATATATATATATATATATATGCATATATGAACTGGAGTACTGCAGGAAATGCACATGAGAGGTGTCAGTATCATTATTCATAAAGCAGTAGTTAGGTTAAGCAGCAATAAGCAGTAGTAAGTATATGTCAGCACTATTAAGCAAGTTTAAGGCTGTATGCATGGGTTTGTGCAGAGGTAAGCACTGCTAATTTCCAGTTACAGTGTCCTACACTCAGTACTAATACTGGGCCATATACCACTGTTACATACACTGACCTCTGGAGTGCATTAGGGCACGCATGTATTGTGTAGGTGAAACCCACACATATGTGGTCCCAACCCCCCAGTATGTGTGGAGGACACAACAGCAGTTGAGTGATGGCAGGAATAACAGCATGACATACACATAGCCCACTACTTAACAACCCCTGATAGCATGTCATATGAGCAAAGCCTGGTAAGTAGGTGGAGGACAGAGGCTGGAACACAGGCACATATATGTAAAACTGTTGTCATACAGTAAGCAAGATATGTATATGTGCATATATCTATATGGATATATGTATACTTATTTATACATGTATGTTCACCATATATCCTGCACATGGAGTGGAGCCCTACCTCAGCCCCAATAGTCCCAACCTCTCAGTGCAAGGGGATGTCACGTATGTAGTGCAGGTATATTTTTAGACTATTGCTACTGTAATAGGGATTGTCTTCACGGAAATGGTGCTTGTGGGAGGCCACATCTGCTGTTAACATGTGCACCATTGGCTACTTACAGACATCCTAAGGTCAGCATAGTACAGTACCACTGCTAGCACAGTAACACCCCTGTGAACTACAGCTGAGATATGGCCAATATATGTGGACAGTCTGACACACTCTGGTCAGTCCAGAGGTATACACAGAACCCCTTCATGCAAGACATGTGGACCAGGCCTGTCAATGTGGATGTTAACAGCCATGTAGATGGGTATAACATGTACATACTGGTATATATTTGCCCCCATAGGTTATACATTCATACACCCCTGTCTGTTCTGACACATAATAACCGTTGGTACAGAGGTGCCATGGCCACATACTATCCACTAGTTACTGACATACATCTGAACAGCATCCCACTGCTTTGTCTGACATACATGACTGTTATGGTGGCCAGGCAGCAGTACATCTGGCAAGTATCTGGACATGACAATCCACTGGATAAGTACAGTAAGCTGCTAGGCATGTAACAAAGCACAGTGCAGGCTATAGGCAGACTGACTCAGCACTGGTCTACATCTCCTATGTGGGGATACATATGTACCTGCATAGATAGCAGGCTCTACAGGCATGTAGTATCACAAAGTAACAGACACCTGTGTGAAAGTGCATAACCACAACCAATGTGAACACAACCACAGCCGCATATGGTAAGCTAAAGTGCTATTGCAGTATATGGACTATCTGATGTATACCATCCTCATATGAGTCACTCACATAACAACCCTACATATATTGGGCCACTACACAGTGTGGTCCGATGGCTGTCTGTGGTTTGGGACAGTGGAGCAGCATGTAACATCAGATAGAACAGGACCAAGAATAATGACATCTACCACAGTCTCTACACAGACCAAGGTACATAGGCACTATACACACACACTGTCAACAATTACCAGACTTACACATACCTCAGTACTGTACACACAACCACATAATGCCCAGGCTATGTCCTCAAATACATCCCCTACTATACATAACATGTGTAGCAGTCTGATATTTCACTGACTTGTTATCAGATATGCTGTCAATGAATATGGTGTACAGAACATATGCACCCCCTACTGCATGACATATGTACAAAGGTTGACAGGGTTGTTGCTGGAGGCACAAACACAGGCCCAATAGTGACATGTTGCTGTGATGACCTCATACATCTCCTGTCGTAACAGGGTGTGATGCAACATATGTCCTATGAAGGATATGATGCTAGTAACTCTTCCGGCTGTCACCATCTACTGACTGCAATCCTCACACTACCTTCTGCAGTTGAGAGATAGGTGCTCGGTGGGTAACACAACAGTTGAGAGATAGGTGCTCTGTGGGTAACACAAAGAACATGAGGCACCACACACTGCCCAGTCTGCAGATGACCCTACAGATGGGGATTCCTCATAAACATAGCAATGACATGACAAGTATAAAAACATGTAGGATAGCCATATCCACAAACACCCTGTTAAACCAATAGTACCCCAACTGCAGTATAGCAGCACTTACAGTCTGTAGTCAGGACAGGCACACCCCCTCCTGTGTGTTGGCCTATTTCCACAGTGTATTTTGTCAGAGGTAAGTCCCCAATCCATCGGTGATGCTGTTTGCCAAACAACAGATCAAGTTTCTGCTCACAGTGAATGAAAAGGCCCAACACCAACATGATGTTCCTAGATATTGGAGTGTGTTTCTATGCAATTGGCTATGAGAATGTTACCACAGTTGTTCCACATGCAATCAGCTAGAGGAGGGCTGTAATCCATGCAGAGGCCATCAGCTGATCATGAGCATCACTGACAACACACATGCTACTGCCTAAGCAAAGCAGGTGTAAGTATCCACATCCACCAGTGAGGGAGTGAGAGAGACAGACACAGGCAAAGATAAGTGGGTGGGTTGGGAGAGTAAAAGGTAAGCATGTTTGTGTCACACACCTACCAGTCCAGAGTATCGAACCCATGACTGACTATGTACTGATATCACATCTGTTATCCCTGCACAGTGGATATTGTGATTTATTCTAGGGGCACCATATAAGAAAATTTGAAAACACAGTCCACATTGGGTCCAGTTGTTACACACTCACAACCACCTCCACACAGGACATGAATGACAAACATTAACACACACTCACACACACACACACACACACACACACACACACACACACACACACACCTGGCATTAGAACTCCTACCTAACTAGTTGTTACACTACAGCACTATGCCATTATAGAATGTGCCACAGTGACTATTGGGAGTACTTTTTCCCCAAAGGTTTATTTCACAGTGAGTGAGATCAGCAGGACTGCCTAAGTAGAGTGGATGAATTGTAGTGAGTGTGCTAGCCAAATATGCATTGCTCTCTACACAGGCATAGAAACAGACACAAAAGCATCCACAACTCCCCTGTGTTTGAAAAGAACCCCTACCAGAGTTCTATATCACACTACAGAATTACACTGTTTTAGCACACACCACAGAGATTGCTGGAGTACTCTTTCCCCAAAGGTGTACTTCATGGTGATTGACATCAGCAGGATTGCCAAAGTAGGGCATTTGAACTGTATTGAGTGTGACTAACCTAAAGTGCCCTAATTAGTCTGTATGCATTAACTGCAGTTCTGGCCAGAACAAAAATAACCTGTCTTTGCAGGTCATGAACCCAGGACCCTGTACACTATAGTCCCAGTAACTAACCACTAAGCCATCACAAGAGTACATGGAACTGCGGTTCCACCAAAGTAATCCCACCATAGGCTAATCAAACTAAACATGTGAAAGGAATGTATATACAGTTGTCCGTAAAACACCTCTCCAAGGCCAACGTCATGCTACTCAAGGCAGAAGTGACAATGTTTGTGACACCTTTGGAGACAGGAGCTGGCAGTTCAGCTGATGAATCCCGCACTAAGATACTGTATGAGCACAGCCACTTGTGCATGATTCCTGACATCCCGCATAGAACCACAACGTTCACCTCCCAAATAATCAAGACAGTCTGGTGGTCTCCTGCCATTAACAGAGTATACAACAGGTGGTAGACACTGTTGAAGAAAACAGAATAATCCAAGGATGCAAACAACTCCTTTACCAGCCCCAGTAAGACGTTGAGGTCCCTCATGGAATCATCCAAAGCTGGTTATGTAACTAAAATCGCCACAGATTCCACAGACAACCACACAGCATTTTATAGTTATGTCCGAATTCTAACTGGCAATGCTCAGAACTGCTCTGAGCTGCAATAGAACGGCATTATATAGACTGCTCCCACGGAATGTGCCAATATCCTGGCAGATTGATTTAGTGCCACATTCAACCCCTCTCACCTCCAAGAGGACCCATGCCAATACTAAAAGGGTTCCATTGCCCAGTAATCATAGCCACACAGGCAGAAAACCCACTACCCACAGCTAAGAATACAGCATCCATGGGACCAGATGACATCCTGGGCTGTGTACTACATGAACTACAAAATGGAATGGCAATTCACCTGTCATGTGTAATCATAGCCTTGCATCAGGCCTGGTGCCCACTGAGTGGTGCACAGCTGCAGTTATCCCACTCCACAATGAGGGATCCACCTGTGATCCCTGGAACTACTGTCACATCAGTCTGATGAGCCTGATCTGCATGGCCATTGAATGTATTATCAGGGATGTTTTGAACGCAGACATTGGCAATCCTCAAACACTGGACCCCTCACAGATTGGGCTCATGGAGGGCCAGTCTTGTCTCCTGAAACTGATTGACTGCTTTGACTCAGTCTGCATAGCTGTTGAAGAGGGTAAGGCAGTCCACAAAACCTATGTGGACCTCGGCAAGCCTATCAGCACCATCCCCCAGTCTGGAAACATAGATTAGCATACTAATCCAGCCATACATCCCTATGCCACTCGATGGTTTACCACATGGCTTACTGACAGAACCCAAACTGTAGGTGCAACTGACACCAGATCCATCACCAGACAAGTGACAAGTGGAGTACCTCAGGGTTCAATCCTGGGACCACTGTTGTTTGGCATCTACATATCTGAAGTACAGGCCAACATTACAGGACTCTGCCTAACAAAGGTAGCAGATGACTGCAAAATGGGGGTCATTATGAGCCTGACTGTACTGCATGATATGTTACTGATACCAGCCTGGCATCATACAGGTGGGATGGAGTACTGTTAACATCTTGTGCCCTTGCCGTGTAAAGTCCTGGTTATGGGATCTGCAACAGTTGGTAGTGTATTGCAAGGCAGATGTGTTTGGCTGTGGGGGAATGCCTATTTGTGCATGACGTATGTTGTTTGTGCCTGTCAACCCCATTAATGGTGTATGTGGACATATATGTTTCTGCTATGTTCCCACTTTATTTACAGATGCATGTCCGTATATACCTATATCTATATAAATATCTGCTTATGTATATGTGTACATATATATATATATATATATATATATATATATATATATATATATATATATATATATATATATATATATATATATATATATATATATATATATATATATATATATATATATATATATATATATATATATGCATCTATATATATATATATATATATATATATATATATATATGCATCTATATATATATATATGCATCTATATATATATATATATATATATATATATATATATATATATATGTTGTATCTGTTTAGACATTAATATATTTTCATACATATATACATCTACATGTTGGAATACATTCTCTGTACTGTTGAATGACTGGGCTTGATGATATGTTTGTGAATACAGCAGGGTTATGTATATCTAAGATGACTTAGAGGTAACTCACTTTGGCTATGGTGTGCATGGTCCTGCGTTTGAACCTAGCAGAGGTGTGCATGGTCCTGTGTTCGAACATAGCAGAGGTTGTTTATTTTGTTGCTAGGCAGAACAAGGGCCAATGAATACAGAGTGATTAAGGCACTTTAAAGCAGTTGTATGTGGGCTTGTGCATGTATGCGCAGAGGTAAACACTGCTAAGGTCTGGTTATAGTTTGTTATACTCAGTTAGCTGCTGATTTGCTTAACCTGTGTAGGCATTGCTTAGCTCCATGCAAACCCACACAATCCTGCTTACAACTGCTGTAATGTGCCTTAATTCCTGTGTATCCAATGGGCCATGTTCTGCCCAGCAACAAAATAAACAGCACTTGCAAGGCTCAAACCATGGACCCTGCACAACATAGACAAAGTGATTTACCACTAAGCCATGACAGATACAAAGAGATATGATGTTTTCATAAGCATATCATCCAGTCCAGTCATGCAACAGCACAGAGAATGTATACCAATATCTAGATGTACGTGTGTGTGTGTACCTATATTAATATCAAAACAGATACAACATATCTAGATATGTAGTTTTATATATATATATATATATATATATATATATATATATATATATATATATTAATTTCTATACTATATACATATATAGCAATATATATGCACATATATACATGCATATGCCTAAATTGGCACATATATGTGTCTACACCTATATGTCTACATATACACAGCATGTTACATATGTGTACGCAGATATATATCTATGTAGGTGTATACAGACATAGTTTTATATATATATATCTATATCTATATATATATATATCTATATATATATAGTTATATATGGCCATACATCTGTTGATAGCAATGGCAGATTAACAAATACACATATGTCCACATGCACCATTAATGGGGTTGAGAGGCCCCACACACTATATGTCTTGTACGAATAGGCATCCTCCCCACAGTCATACACATGGCTGGCCTTGATGTCACATGTATGGGCATGGCTGTGCACCCCAGCCTCTCAGCTAATTTACATCTGTTATCGCTGTATGGTTGACATTGTGATATATAGTAGGGCCACCATAAAAGGAATAAGCCAAAGCCCCTCCACATTGCCCACAGGTGTCACACACTCACAACCACCTCTACACAGGATACAAGTTACAAACACACACACACACACACACACACACACACACACACACACACACACCTGTCATGTCTGGGAGTTGAATCCCTTCTTAACTAGTTTATTACACTACAGTATTATACAGTTATAGTATGTGCCGTGGACATTACTGAAGTACTTTTTCCCCAAAGGTGTATTTCACATTGAGTGACATCAGCAGTGTTACAAAAGAAGGCTATTTCAATTGTACTGTGAATGACTAGCGTAAAATGCATTGATCCCTACACAGACAGTGAGATACACGCAAAACATCCACAACTGACGTGTGTGGGTATAGAGCCCCTGACCGAGGTCTATATCACACTACTGCATGGAGCTGTTATAGGACACACCACAGGGATTATTAGAGAAATCCTTCCCCAAAGGTGTATTTCACAATGAATGACACCAGCAGGATCACCAAAGAAGGGCATTTCAACTGTACTGCAGGTGACTAGCCTAAAATGCATTGCTGCCTACACAGACAGTGAGACACACACAAAGCATCTACAACCGACATGTGTGGGTATTGAACCCCTGACCAAGGCCTATACCACACTACAACATGAAGCAGTTATAGATCACACCACAGGGATTACTACAGACCTTTACCCACAAAGTTGTATTTCACAATAAATTACTTCAGCAGGATTGCAAAAGAAGGACATCCGAAATGTACTGCGAGTGAGTAGCCTATAATGGATTGCTCCATACACAGACATTGGAACACACACAAAACATCCAGAACTGCCATGGGTGGGGATGGAACCCTATCACAGTTCTAGATCACACTACAGCAGTACACAGTTACAGGACGTGCTACAGAGATTACTGAGGTTCAACCTTTCCAGAGGTGTATTTCTAGGTGGGTGATGTCAGCAGCCTTGCCAAAGTTGAGTATATGAATTTTAAGGAGTGTGAGTACCCTAAAAAGCATTGTTCTCTACTCAGTTAAAAACACACGGATTCACAGACACACAGTTGCCAAGTCTGGGGTTTACATCTACCTAACTACATTATTACACTACAGCAGTATGCAGTTACAGGACATGCTACGGAGATTATTGGGCTATGACTTTCCCAGAGGTGTATTTCTAGGTGAGTGACATCAGCAGCCTTGCCAAAGATGAGTATATGAGTTGTATGGAGTGTGAGTAGCCTAAAAAGCATTGCTCTCTACTCAGTCAGACACACACACACACACACACACACACACACACACAGTTGCCAGGTGTGGGGTTAGAACACCTACCTAATCACTTTATCACACTACAGCAGTATGCAGTTACAGGACACACTACAGAGATTACTGGGATATAAATTTTCCAGAGGTGTATTTCTAGGTGAGTGACATCAGCAGCCTTGCCAAAGTTGAGTATATGAATTGTACGGAGTGTGAGTAGCCTAAAAGGAATTGCTGTCTACTCTGTCAGACACACACACACAAACACAGTTGCCAGGTGTGGGGTGAGAACACCTACCTAAGTACTTTATCACACTACAGCAGTACGCATTTACAGGATGTGCTACGGAGACTACTCTGCTATAACTTTCCCAGAGGTGTATTTCTAGGTGAGTGACACCAGCAGCCTTGCCAAAGTTGAGTATATGAATTGTACAGAGTGTGAGTAGCCTAAAAAGCATTTCTCTCTCCACAGTCAGGGACAGACAGACACACACAGAAACACACACTCACACAATTGGCAAGTCTGGGGTTAGAACAACTCCCTAACTAGTTTATCACTACAGCAGTACACAGTTATGGGATGCACCATGGAGATTACTGAGCTACAGCTCTCCCAAAGGTGTATTTTACATTGGATGATCTCAGCAGGCTTGTCATAATACTGCTATGGGGAGGGCGGTGTGTGCATGGGCCATAACCCATTCATGCAGGGGTTGACATGCCACATGCAGGCACACATGGGGACATATGTCACAGGTACATGTATACAGCTACTAGATGACTACTTCCTTGTACAGTCATGTTGCACAGCTGGCACATGTGCCACATAGTCTGTCATGCTGAGAGATACTGGTGGCTAGTATCTGCAGTGAGTGACATCTGCACCTTATGTGTCTGGGGCCCTTTGGCTGTGTGCTGGGTGGGACATACTTGGATGGCTCCTTGTCACAGTCACCCTCTTCCACAGATCTATGTCCAGCTACCTTTGGCTTATTATAGTGTGTTGTCCTTACATATGTGTCTGTATTCCTATCCAATGTGTGTGAGAAGCAGGAGTGTTGCATACTGACATGTGTCTGCACTAAGAACTGCGACTGCCAGATATGTCTAGTCCAGTGGTGTTTGCAGACATGGCCTTCATGTGTTTAAGTGTGCAAGCATGCCCAGTATGACCTTTCAGTATGTTGTTGACTGACATTGCCTTCATTCCTCTAAGTGTATGAGCATGCCCAGTATGGCCATCTGTACTGCATGTATGGATCAAGTCCAGGTAGTTTGTACTGCGGTGCTGACCCTTTGTGTTGTACACCAACAGGTAGCATACTGTGTCTTCAGGGTATCCATTGGTCATTTGGCATTGACTGTTGCTACATTTCTGCATAGTGGGACGAGGACACCTGACTGCTTCTACATTTCTACACAGGAGTGGGGGAGGGCACACCTGACTGTTACTATAAGTGTACGTAGGATGGGGGGGTACACCTGAGACTTGTACACATTTGCTAGGACTGTACTGGTATGTCAGGTACTCCATTTCAGTCTGTAGTCTTACCTATCATGCTGGCTAGAGGCATACCAGTATTACAGATCTTAGCTTTAGTTACCTGCATATTAGTTTCTGACTTGATCTGCACATTGTTAGACACTGTTTTATCTAACAATGTTTTTATGTTTAAAGATGAATTATATCTGCAGAAATGGGGTGTCGCAATGTGCACGCCATGTGCAAATACTTACACAAACCTAGTTGTATACTTCTGGGAGAAAGCATTCTTATTTAATAGCACATTTTATCCACATGTACTCCTATACAGATGTTTTGTTGATGATATCCTGTTGTTTTGGGATGGTGATATCAATATGTTGAATGATTTTGTAAGATACTTAGAATCAACAACTGATTTTTTGAAGTTTACTATGGAATATTCTGATTTGAAAGTTGATTTTTTGGATATAACCATCACCAAAGACATGCAGGGTTATTTATCCACTTCTCTGTATCGGAAATCATGTTGGAAGAATGCCTTGTTACATTTCGGAAGTATGCATCCTAGATTTGTGTTTTCAAACATTGTTAAAAGTCAGTTCATCAGACTGTCTAAAATATGTAGAGAAATCTCAGATTTACATAAGCAGGTTGAAGTCATTGAGAAATTATTTATAGAAAGAGAATATAGTGTCTCCATGATTAATAAAGTAAAAGAGGCTGTTTTTAAGAAATCCAGTGACATGGACATGGAAACAAGAGAAATGGCTACTCACCATAATAGAATTTATAAAGATACTAGAGTGACATTTGTAACTAGATATACCAATGATAATAAGAAAGTCACCAGTATTATTAATAAGAATTGGCATGTACTTACGATTGATCCCACTATAATGAATATTATAGGTGAGACACCTAGATTTAGCTATAGGAGCAGTAAAAATCTTAAGAGACTTATGTACTGATCATATCTTTGATAATCGTAAAGAGTTACATATGAGACAACAGCATTGTGGGATGTTTCCATGTAAACGTTGCAATATGTGCAATATGATAACAGACATGCAGCCGTTTATTCACCCCACGATAGAATATAAAGTTATACCAAAATTTTATGTGACTTGTGATGATAGTAACCTTATATATCTTGCAACCTGTGCTTTATGTCCTGCCTTTTATGTAGGGATGACATCAAGGAGACCCAAAGATAGAATTTATAATCACACATATGATATTAGACGGCTAAATCAACAAAATGCATTAGCCAAACATATAATTACTGAAAGGAATCATTATTTTAAATTTGGAGTATTACAACTAGTAACGGTTAATAGAAGAGGAGGTAATAATATGAATTATTTAGAGTTAGTTGAGCTTTGTTGGATATTTAAATTACGTGCACATCTAAATCCTGGCCTGAATAGTTTTATAAGTATTAAACCTGTACTTGAGGCACATACATATAAATGAATTTGGGTTTATGAACAAGAATTGTTCATTAAACAAAAAAGATTTTATATAAAAAATGTTTATACATTTTATATATGATATAGCTATACGTGTTATTTTTATATATTTTTATATATTTTTATACATGTATTTTAGTTATAGTTATGAATATATTAATTTGACATATGTACAATGACAGATTCTATAAGGTTGTTTATTTGAATATATATCTGTATATGCACATATTTATTTTTGACTATGCTGTTACATTATGTTTAAATATGGTTTATATATATATATATATATATATATATATATATATATATATATATATTATACAGTTATCCTTTCGAATTGGAATATAGCTATACACTTTTCATTTGGTATAATGAGGTATAATATGTTGATAGTGATGCATATATAGGAGTATTTATAATTCATTTATTTATTTATTTAGTTGTATATTCATATATATTTTCCTTTATGAATTTAATGTGTATTATATTCTTATATAGATATATTTTATATAATATACTTGTATAGGATAGTTACATCTAGGAACTACTAAGATGAACAAGTTAATTAGTATAGCTTTAGAGAGTTTCATTTTAGTTGAATCTGCAGTCAAATGAATGTGATGAATCATTAATTGATAATAGAATGATTGCTCCAGGTGTTTTCAGTGGAACTCAAATATATATAGGGACACTTTTACTGTTTTTTAAGATCTGAAGAAGCATGTTTTCTTAGTACGCGAAAGCGCTTATCTTTTATTATATGAAATAAATCCTCATTTTATGTTTTACATCATGGTGGTCCTATCCTGTTTGTCTTATACATTGTATCTCAGTTTCTTGATTTGGACTTCTGCGCTAGAGCGATGCTCTCTTCTGGAATTAGTTTCTGACTTCCTAGCCTTCACAACTTACATACAACTGCCTGGCCTGCTGTAGTCTGTCTGTGTAGGCCTGGGGGAGGGGTTACCCATAAGGCTCATTCAGAGGTCATAGTACAGCATTTGTTTGTTTTTGTGTATACCTGTCCTGCTGGCTAAAGCTGTTGTTGGGTATGTGCACCTTCCTGATTGGCATGTGTGGGTCTTATGGACACACATGTCACTCAGCCCATTTCCTGGAGTGGGTTTTGTCACCCTGTGTAGTACTGGCTACTATGGTGACTCCAGTATGTGTTACAGATGTCATGGTGCCACTATGGGTGTCTACTGTCTGCTGCCATAATATTCACCCACCCAATTCCCTTTCATACTCACATCCATACCATAACTACAGGTAACAACACATTCTACTCCATTTGGCAATTGGTAGGTTGATTGACTTACCTTGAGGGTGTGCCAGACTTGAGGATGGTGCTGGAGGGCTGCTTATGTCTGATGCACATAGTACACTCCCTATACATGGTTGAGCACAGGTAGTGTCATGTTTGGCATCCCTTTTACTGTTTGTGCAAGTCAGAGAGAGGTGTCATTCCCTGGGTCCCTACTGTGTCAGTGCATATGCTATGTGTTGCCTCTTTGCCAAGGCCAGGTCTTACTGGGCACACCTCCTTCTGCCTACTGGGGCAGGCTCAGGTTGTTCCTCCTCCGAGTTGCTCTGTGCCTGTACACACCTTGGCATTAGTGGGGGCTGTGTGGCCCTACCCCATGCTGTTCCTGCTACAGCTGTTTCCGCAGGATCATATTGTGTAGCATAGCACATACCATAACAATTTGGATACATGTAGCTTGTGAGTACTGTAAGGCTCCACCGGATGTGTCCAGACACCAGAACCATGACCTGAGCATCCCAGACACATGCTCTATTATATGTCTGGCCTGTGCGTGTGCCTCATTATGGCATTGTTGTTCAGGTGTGTGGGCATTTCTGATGGGTGTCATCAGCCACGGCTCCAGTGGGTACCCAGCATCCCCCACTAGGTGACCGTAGGGGATGTCCAGATTGGCAAATCTCTGGTACAGCTGTTTCAGATTCCATATGTGGGAATTGTCATAGCTTCCAGGGCAGCCAGCACACACATTCATTATAATGCCCTGGGCATCACATATGACCTGGCAGTTGATGTAGGGGATGCCTCTGCAGTTGATGTAGGCCCTACCCTGCTCACCGGGTGGTGCTTTGATGCATATGTGCGTGCAGTCTATAGCACCCACTACCCCAGGGTATTCTGCTATTTGGCGGAAGAGATGTATATTGCTGGTCAACACCTCACGTGTGTTGAGGAAATATATGTGCTCACTGGCATGTGCTGCCATGGCATCCAGGAAGTGGTGGAATACTCTGGATGCTGAATCCTGTGAGATCCCCATGATATCCCCAGTTGTGCTTTGGGAGGCACCTGTGGCTAGTATACCTAGGCCTACACATACCTTGGTATCCACTGGGATGAGTTTCTCTTGGCCAGTTTGGTGTGCCAGGTGTGGCCGGCACAGGTCAACAATTTGCTGTAGGAGGTCTCTGTCCACCCTATAGCTCTCCACTATCTCCAGCTGATGTAGCCCCTGGTAGGTTACCCTGGGTCTGTACACTCTTCTCCGTCTCCTCACTGTTGGTTGTTCAGCAGCATTCACATCCTCAACACACTCAGCCTCTTGCACATGTTGTTCTATGTTGCCTGCTGCAGCCCTTCTCATTTTGTAGGTTTGTTTGTTAAAATTTACCTGCTTGTATACACCGGTGGTGTAGAGTATGGACAAAACAGAGGTGAAGGTGTTTGCTTAGTTTATAGTAGTGTTCTGGGCTGGGCTGCTGTTCCTCAATGATATGTAGCCTTTATTTGGAGCTGTCATAGCTCCATTTTGGAATTTGCAGAAATGTACTCGGTTACTAACCGAGTAAATTTCTGCAGGTTGCACTAGTCTTGCACAGACTATTGCAAGCTTCCTGGATCCAAAATCACCTCATTTGCATGGATTTCTCCTGCAAATGAGGTGATTTGCATACCAGGCCTTGGTCCATGCAAGATTAGTGCTGGAGCTCTAGTGCACACCCCTGCCGGCTGTTCCTGGATCGCACGGCAGACATATTGCCTGCATCAGCTCCTGCACTCATCTTGCACTCCGTGCAAGCTTTTGAGAATCTGGGGGTATGACATAACCCAAGTGACTGTTATTTTAAGAATGAAACTTACTTCCTAAAATTGTAAAAAGAAAGAAAATATTCAAAAGATATGTCAGGCAAAAGACCCCATTAAAGTAAAATGCAAAAACAAGAGGAAAATAAAGAAAGATTTGTGAGGGTTGTAGAAACTTGCAGTAACTGGGTAAGCATTGTGCTTGTTGTCATGGAAATTATCAAGTTACACTGCTCAAGTCAATGAATAATTTCCTTAACCCTGCCAGTAAAAGGTACTGTTAACATTGACACAGATACCAGATCAACAATCATTGTGTAATATCTTGGAACAGTTACGTAATTTTGTTTTAGTGCAGAAGTCTAAAAAATACAAGCATGCCTCTAAAAGCAGCAAGACAGTGTGTCGATTGTTTAAAAGAAAAAAAAATGTAAACATGGGGTTGCAAGCACTGTCCCAGAATTCTTTGACAGGTAAGGAAAACATGAAATCAGTTTAAATGGATTCACTTTGGAATATATGCTCATCACACAGTTGATACAAAGTTGCAAAAATAAAAAGATGAAACAGTTTTGCAAAGATAAGGAAACAAATGCCTGCAACAGTTAAACAGCTATAGAAATAACTTCAAAGCAAAATAAGCAGTAAAGAAAGCACAGTATATGAGTTGCTAAAGCTTTGATAGGCACTTTCAGATGGTTTACTATCAAAAGGCCGAAAGGCAGTTAAACGACAAGCACTTATTCGAACATGGTAGGTGCGATATTTAGAATCTCGACATACAAGTGGCCATCAGTTCATAAGATCGTAAACAAGGCAGGGACACAAAGCATGTTTGGAAGTCACAACTGTCGACATTAAGATCGACAACACATTGTCAATGTTGCCCCTTCGATCATTGGACCTATTTAATATTTATGAGTCGAGCATATGCGTCGATAGCATCACCGTTCACGCTTTTCAATGTCTCGTTTGTGATTGTAATCCCTTTCTGATGCAGTTCTAAAGTAAATACTGACCAGATAGAATGTTGCAGAAAAGAGTTCTGTCAACCTGGGCTGTTCTGCAATTAACAAAAAGGAATACAAGGAGCTCCTAAATTAACAATAAATGGAGCGGATGAATCAGATCCTCTCACCAAAATGGGATTGCAGCTTTCTCTCCATGCAGGTGAACATTAGTTTAGAAAAATGCACTTGCAATATGAATAATTTCATCTGAAATTTAAAGATGTCACAAACTGTTAATAATTAAAATACAGACAAAGAAAGCTTTTCTTACTAGATGCATGTTCTATGCAGGTCTTCTTCAGCTTTGGCCACTATCTGGCACTAAATCTATTACCATATATTAGTTTTCCAATAAATTATCATTTTTTGGATGACAGGATAATCACAAGGAAGATGGAGCATCTCTGCTTGAAAAACCTATTTGTACTCAAATGACTAATGATTAGACTTCAAATAAATCTAAAGAATTTTCTTAACATCATAGGTTCATAGGTTCATAGGTTTATACTAGGCTATCTGCCCCAAGGCATTTATAAGCCTAGCCCAAATTTTTGTGGCTTACGCCACCCCTTATATGAAAAAATACTGTGCCCATTAGTTTGTTGTGCCTCTGTCCAGCAGTGACACAGAGATGATTCCCGGGGTAAACCTACAATCTCCCATCCACAGGTCAAGATTTCTCTTGAACAGAGTCAGCGAGGTGCTCTGCCTCACATGGACCAGGACTCTATTCCACAGCATAGGGAGTCTCTGAGTGATAAATCTATCCCTCCAGCACGTCCTATTTATATCCGTGCTAAGGTTTAAGTCGCTTGCTCTAGTGGTTTTGGTGGATTTGGATTTTTTGAGGTGGAGCATGTCCATTAATTCCGGGTTGGACATGGCCTTGTATGTCAGGCACATGTCACCTCTGAGCAGACAGTATGCGACTGAATAGAGCTGGAGTTTCTTCAATCTGGCAGCATATGACAGATTTTGGAGTCCCTTTATCCTTTTGGTGAGGAACTTTTGGGGTCTCTCCAATTGCTGCAGATGTCGGGCGAGATACATCCCAAATGGGGCATTGTACTCGATCATTGGTCTGATAAGTGAAGAGTACAGGGGAACAATGACCTCACTAGATCCGGATGTGAATCCCTTCATGATCAGGTGGGCAATGTAGAAGGTCTTTCTAACCACTTTAGCAACGTGAGTGTCAAAAGAAAGGCCACTGTCAACCTGGGTCCCCAGGTCCCTGATAACCTCTTCTGTGCTTAGTGCATTGCCACCTATATGGTAGCTTGGGGTTACCTTGTTTTTCCCGAAGGGTATGACTATACATTTTTTGGCGTTTAACTTCAGGCCATGGCTCTGGCACCAGCTATCTGTTTCCGTGAGTCCCTTCTGAAGGATATCCGTGTCCGATGCACTTTCCACTATGGTGCCCAGTTTGCAGTCGTCTGCAAACTTTGTCAGCCAAAGTCCTCCCATGTTGGCCTGTACTTCTGAGAAGTAGATGCCGAACAATAGGGGGCCAAGGACCGAGCCCTGTGGGACACCACTTGTGACCGGCTTGGAGTCTGACATAGCGCCAGCAACTCTAACCCTGTGGGTTCTGTCCTTAAGCCAGTTTGCAACCCATCTTGTGACATATGGGTTTACATTTAAGCTGGTAAGTTTTTCTACAATACCCAAGTGGGGTATTTTGTCGAAAGCCTTTGCAAGGTCAAGGTAGGCTGTATGGACTGCCTTTCCCTCATCAATGGCCTTGGTGACTGTTTTGAAGAAGTCGACCAAGTTCAAAAGGCATGATCTTCCCTTGACGAAGCCAAACTGGGTCGGGTCCCATGTCTGCAAGTCCCCTATATCTTTGTTTATGAGCTCCATTATGATCCTCTCCATAGTTTTGCAGACTAGACTTGTTAAGCTTATGGGGCGGTAATTACCTGGGTCCGTAGAGGCACTGCCTTTGTGGAGTGGGACCACAGTTGCTGTACGCCACTCCTTGGGCACGTATCCTGTGGTAAGGCTGAGATTAAACAGCTGCCTTATGTGCAGGTTTAATTCCTCATTTAGCTCATGTAGCACACAGCCGGGGACACCATCCGGTCCCATTGATGCTGTGTTTTTAGCATTAGAGAGAGCAGCTTTCACCTGCGCATTTGAGATGTCTGGGAGGCTACACTCCGCTGGGATAGTTATCTCTCCTTTACAGGGGGAGAGGAGGGTGAAGTTTGCACTGAACCTGTCTGCCAGTATGTTGGCAATGTCTGTGGGTTCAGTGATTTTTGCATCATTTTGGACTAATTCTGAGCATATCTGGGAGTTTCCACCCAGGTTCCTAACATAGCTGAAAAAGGCCTTATGATTGTCCTTTGAATGCATGGCAATTTTTCTCTCAAAATTGGCCTTAGTTGATTTTATGAGTGCTCGTATTTTTTTACTAATAATGATCAGGGGTGACTTCCCTTTTATGGATTTTGTTCTATCATGTAATAGCTTTCTCCTCTTATTGTAAAGTTTGTTAATGGCTGGGGTCCACCAGACTGGACGTTTGCCCTTTGTGGAAAGAGTCTTGGTTTTATTTGGGATTGCCTGATCCATGCAGTCCTGGAGGTGTTCATAGAAGGCATTTGTAAGGGCTTCCGCAGCTTGGGTTGTGGTTTCCACTGGCTCAGGGGCCTTGAAGGATACCACTCCAGTCTTGAGTAGTGTGAAGTTTGCTTTAGAGAAGTTCTTCACTGTGGTCTTTTGTTTGGGGTGGGGGCGGGATGTGGATTTCCAGTGAGATTAGTTTATGATCAGATCTCACCAATGAGGGATATACTTCTGGTGTGGAGCATTTTGTCCCCATGTTTGTGATAATGAGATCTAGTATATTTTCTCCTCTCGTGGGAACAGTGACTAGCTGTTCCATGGCATTTGAATTTATGAACTCCAGGAACCGTTGGGCTAGAAAGTTAGGGCTTGAGTAATGTTCCCAGTCTATATTCGGGTAGTTGAAGTCACCCAATATGATGGTGTTTGGAGATACATTTATACCCTCCAGTGTCTTCAGGAAGGCTGTGTGGGGTTCCTGAGTTTGAGAGGGTGGCCTGTAGCATGCTACAATTTGTAGAGCAGTTTTGCCTATGGTTAGTTGCACCTGGATGGTTTCCGAAGCTTCGTGCGTTGCCACCAACCTGGAGGTGTGGGTATCCTTTATGAATATGGATACACCCCCTCCTTTTGTGAGGTGGTCTGGGTTTTGCGGCCGGAACGCATGATATGAGGTAAAACCTAATAGTGCCAGTGTGCTCTCAGGAGCCTTGAACCAGGTTTCAGTTACAGCACAGACATCGATGTTCTCCATACTGAGAAGGGCCTCGAGTGCGTGCATTTTGAGATTTAGACTTCTGGCATTGAGCAGCATTACCCTCAGTTTCTTCCCATTTTTGTTTTCTAGGGTGGTAGGTTTAGAATTTGAGCCTTGCCTAAAAAAGGCACTATGGGGGTGGCAAGAGCCTTAGCCAATATCCGGAATCCCAGGGGTGACAGGTGCAAGCCATCCTTTGCGAAGCAGCGTGGCTTGTCAAGCATGTCATCCCAGGCAGACAGACACTGGATCCCCTTTGAATGACACCAGACATTAAGCCAATTGTTAAAGCTGATCATCTTGTCTCTATATTGTGGCATCATTCTTGGTGAAGGAAGGATACTGCTCAGGGTTAGGGTCATACCTGCCTGGGCTACATAATCAGAGAGCTCCTCTATGTCTCTTTTCATGTAGTCCAGGGAGGTACGTCTCAGGTCATTCACACCAGCATGGACAATGACTGTGTCATATTTGTACTTGCCGTGGAGTGACCCGAGTGCTTGTGTTATGTGATGGATTCTAGAGCCCGATAGGCAGCTTACTGTGACCCTCTCCTTGTTCAGCCTGGTGAGTGGGATGTCAGTGTGTCTGACTATGGAGTCACCTATGACAAGTATGCTTGGTGTTGTATTTGGCCTTAAGGGCTGTGACTGCTTTGCACACTGCTTTTGTGGTTTATGTGTTGCTTGTGGGGTGTCTTGATGTAGCAGTTGCATGGGTGTCTGCTTTGGAGGCCTCTGCTGTTTAGGTAAATTTTTACTCAGAGCCTCCGAGTATGTCTTTGTGTGTTTATGTGTTTGATTCAGTGGTGTGGTAGCATTATGTGAGGCTGGTTTTGTGGTGTGTGTAGTTGCCTTCTCCTCCTGTCTGGTCTTGCCAGTCCTGAGTTGAGAGAGCTCAGCCTCCAGTTTGGCTAAATAGCTGCATCTCTCGCAAGTATTTGTGTTATGTGGGAGGAGGAGAGGGTTGTCTGTGTACATGAGGCAGTTATAACATTGCCTCAAGATTCCCAGATTCACCAGCTGGACCGGAGAGGAGATTGACAACTGAGCTTTGGACATGCTAGAATAATATTGGGAATTCCTTAATAATTGAAAACAAGGGCCAGTGGGGAGTGAGGGTGTAGTGCTTTTAATTTTTAGTGCTGACTTATATAATTGCTTTAGTGAGCAAGTGCCAGGTAACTTGAGTGCAATGTGTTACAAGTAACTAAATGCAAAAACGACAAACAGTAACTTTCTTTCAAGTGAAACAAGGAAATAAGCACAGTAAGCAATGCAGATATCACTAGTGATCCACAGAAGCTGAGAAGCGTATTAGGTGGAATTAGCTTCCAGGAAATAACAAGCAAACAAACAACAAGCATATAAACAAAGCTAGATTCAGCAGGCCTGGATCTAGTCTATGCTAGAGCAAACAAGGTGTACCAATTTCAGTAAGATACAGTTCAAATATTCAGGCACTATAAACCTTTAACCAGAAATTCCCAGCTCAGAAGGGCAGAGTCCAGCCTCTTCTCCCACAAGAGTGCAGACCACAAACCTTCTTAATGTAAAATAACTGGCCTGAAGCCCAAGTGCCTAAACCAGAACTAATACACTTGGACACTGGGCTCTCAATCAGCAGTTCCCAACTTAGAAGGATGAAAGCTACCTGTCCTGCCACCACAGTGCTTGCCACAAACCTTCCTAATGTAAAACAACTGGTCTGAAGCCCAAGTGCTTAATCCAAAAGACTTAGAATGATAACTACACTTTAATCAAGTTACAACCAAGCAGAAATAAATACAATTGAATACTTTAGAGAATGTCTGGATTAGTGCTCAAGTTACACAAACAAAGCTAGATCCAGCAGGCCCGAATCCAGTCTATGCCACAGCAAACAAGGCGCACCAACTTCAGTAAGAAGCAGTTCAGATATGCATGCACTATAAGCCTTTAACCAGAAATTCCCAGCTCAGAAGGGCAGAGTCCAGCCTCTCCTCCCACAAGAGTGCAGACCACGAACCCTCTTAATGTAAAATAACTGGCCTGAAAGCCCAAGTGCTTAAACCAGAATTAATACACTTTTAGAATAAGAGACACTGAGCCCTCAATCAGCAGTTCCCAACCTAGAAGGATGTAAGCTACCTGTTCTGCCACAACAGTGCAGACCACAAACCCTCTCAGTGCAAAACAACTGGTCCGAAGCCCAAGTGTTTAAACCAAAAGGCTTAGAATGAGTTACACCAAGCAGTAATAAATACAATTGAGTATTTTTAAGATGATGCAAAAGTAAAATGAAGTAGGTAGAAACACAAGTACAGTAAAAGCAGATGAAAATTCTTTTTTTTTTTTTTTTTTTTTTTTTAATCTGAACAAGTGCTGAGATCAAAGAAACAGATTTGAGTGCTGAAACTAGAAAACTGGCTAGTTATAAGAAAAAAAACAAGCTAGAAGGCTTCCCTCAAACACAGAAGGGCTTGGGGGCTCAGAAGCCTACAGATAGTCTATACCACTTAACAGGAAAGGCAGGAAATAAGCTTAATTTTTTTTTGTCTGTTTCCCAGATGCTCTCTTTGTACACAGTAGGAGTGCCTGAAATCAGAATATGATCTCACTGCACTCAGTTGAGTGAGCAAATGAGATGAGCCCAGAGGCAGGCTGAGGGGCGGGCAGTTTCAAGGCAAGAGCAGAAAAACTGCCAGTTCAGTTAAATATTCCTTCAACACAGTTTAAATCAAATTAAATACTGTATTTTTTTTTTTTTTTTAAAAGTGCAGATAAAGGTACTTAAATTCTCTTATACGTCCAGTTGAATATAACCAAGTTCTTAGCCGGCCAAAGCTGAGGTTTTTAAGCAGAAAATATTTCACAATGCACCACTTAACTAGGCAAGGACAGGAAATCAAAGAATGTGGCTACCCCCACACCTCAAGGACAGGAAATCAAAGAATGTGGCTACCCCCACACCTGCAATTACTAGCAAATGATTCTGTTCTGATGTCCACTAGGAGTGGGCTATACAAGATTCAGGTAGCTGCTGATGCCTCACGGTACAAAATAGTGATCCACTTTGAACCTTTTTTGGAATGACACAATTACGAATTGGCATTTCTTTCCAAACTTAACAACAATAATGTAGTTACAGATGACCATATTCACAGACTCCCATTGCACTCTATATCAGATCCAGTACAGAGGGAATCCCTGCCTGATTCCTTACAGACATGTGAATAACGTGTCAGTCTGTACACACTGATATGCCACCGAATGGTGGGCCACTACATCATTCACGTAAATGTCCACTGATTGCAGTGTTCAGTCTGCTAGACAGTCTGCACGGTCTGCATGTAAAGAAAATGAATGATGCCACGAGAAAGGAGGTGGACATCATATTATGGTGGGCATAAGGATATGATGACAGACAACAACACCGCAACCTGTTTGTCCTAACTTTAAACACTGTACTATGCACTTTTGGAAAGGGATCATATTTTGAAAAAAAAAAACAAACTAGCAGACTGCTCACCAATGAAATGAACAGTTTTGTCAGTCCTAGAAGGAAGGGTTACAATGATGGAAAGAAGGGAAGGAGGAAAGCACAACAGATTACGTGTCCAGTGAATTAACACTTCTTAGTGCAAAGAGGAAGGAGCCAAGAGAACAGAAGGGAAGACGATACAACACAGTAGATTTTGTACTCAACAAATTCGCAATGCTTTTAATGCTAGGAGGAAGGAACTATGATAACAGACGGGAAGAAGACACAGCTCAGCAGACTGCGTACCCAACAAATTAACCATACTGTTATTAGGAAGTAAATGTCATTACACTGGAAGGGAAAGGGATGCAGTACAAAAACTTTGTATCCTGCAGCATGAGAGAGCATGCAGCACTGGGGGATTCTGCTTTGTATGAAAGGAATGCATAACGCAGCACAGTTTGTGACCACTCTACATATACTGCAGCTGCCACTGCAAAATGTAGCCATATAGGTGTTGGCGAGAAAGAAGAACCACAAGGAATAAACGTATGTAACATTAAAAGTATAATTCTTTCAATTTCTGAACACGTGCACACGCACACACACACACACACACACACACACACACACACACACACACACACACACACACGCACACACACACACACACACAATCTGTTTTATTATACACATGTGTTTACATGTCTGCATGTTTATTCACATGCAGACATTCGTGTATTTAATTTTGGGAAAAGCATACTATGTGCAGCCTAAGTGTACAGCACCAACATGGTCCCATTTTGAAATGTCAAGACTCATTACTGTGAGTTTTAGAATGCTGACAAGGAATGACCAAACCTGTGGACTTACATATAATAAACCTGGGATTTCGGTTCCTCTCACTGTTCTCTTCTCTACATCAATCTTGGAGTTTCTATGTATAAGTTCAAGGGTATGGGGGCTTGCCCCCTGCAAAAATAACTTTAAAAGAGAAAATCTGCCTTCAGCATTTGATGTTTGCTTCTGTTTTCTGATTTTTTTTCTCGGCAATTTAAGGTTTGGTATTATGAACCTCAACATGTCATTCAAGAGCCCATCAAGACATTTATTGCCATCCTCTGCATGGCATCAACTCTACCAACAAATAGGAATGTCACTCAGTGACACAATCTCAGCCCCATTTATGCTAAACACAAAAAAATAAATAAATAAAACAATGCACATTGCATATGGCAGTAACATAAACATTAAAACCATTCAAAATAGGGCCTACCTGTACTGCAATAAGGATAAGGGTATCAAATGGCATTATTTATTTATTTGTTTGTTTATTTATTTGTTTATTTATTAAATAAATGGGGCTGAGATTGTGTCACCGAGTGACATTCCTATTTGCTGGTAGAGTTGATGCCATGCAGAGGATGGCAATAAATGTCTTGATGGGCTCTTGATTTTATATAATAATAAAAAGGATATCAAGTGGCTTTTTATTATTTCTTTCATCTGAAGTTTGTTGAAACTGCATGCACTAATATTCTGTGAGCTCTGGTTGTATACTATAGTGGCATTTCCCAATTTTTCACCGTTGTAGTGTGGTCAGTGATTTGTTATGTATAAGTTAGGGGGTATGGGCGACAAAACCTCCCAACACATACAGACACCCCCACACACACAAACAAACACACATACACACACACACACACACACACACACACACACACACACACACACACACACACATACACAAACACACACACACACACACACACACACACACACACACACACACAGAATAAAGAGGGCTCTCTCGCTCTGCAACTTTTTTTTTTTGTTATGCTTCCTGATATTCAAAAATTGAGTGTGGTTCATAAAAATAGCTGATAGAGCAAAGGAAAACTTGAAAAACTACTCCCTTCTAATGAAAGGAACTACCTAGAATCCACAATCAACATTATTTAAAAAATATAAGAAAAAATGACTATAACCAGCTAATTGGAAAACATAATTACAAAACAAAACCTGACAAAAGTAATCACATAAGATTAAATTAAAAATATAACTAAACTAAAGTATTCCTTAACATTATCATCAGTACACTACTAAAACAGTACCAAATATTCAACTGACATCATTAAAAAGTTAAAAATCTTTTAAGAACTAGAATAAAAAGTTGCATGTATGAAGGCTGAGTCTTAATATAGGAACTGTTCAACGCACTAATCAGTACGTAACCTGAATAGATGATGCACTTTTAACATCACATTGAAATGAAGGGGAAATAGTAACATGAACTACATAATGATACAAAATGGATACATGGAAAATGTGAATATTAAAATTAATAAACTGTTTCTTTACACATTCTATAATCTTACAGGACAAGATGTTGAATTACATGCCAGAATTTTTATACTTCGTGTGTTTCTGTGTGTGTGTGTGTGTGTGTGTGTGTGTGTGTGTGTGTGTGTGCGCATGTGTGTGTGTGTGCGCATGTGTGTGTGTATGTGTGTGAGAGAGAGAGAGAGAGAGAGCTCTAGATACCTAGCTACCTATCTGTGCTACCAATATATCCACAAAAAAACGGTACAAAAATAAATATATTTGGTATGCAGTGTAAATATTTTTCTCTCCACCTTATAAACACCATAAAAGTGTTTATCACTACCCTATGTGCATCCTCAGCCCCTACCCAAACATTTAATAACCTAATATAACAGCAAACGTCAGTGACACTTAAGAAAACTGAAATAAGAAATTACAGTCAAACAATGCATACAAAAAAAAACCTTAAACTCCTCAAAACAAAGTGAAAACTATATCAAATAAAAATAAATCTAAGCCACAACAATTAGAAAATGCTATGGGAGAAGTGCTACTAAAAATTAAAAACTAAGCTGTTGAACATTAAAGTAAATGAGTCACAAACTAATTAAAAAATCTAACAAACACAACACACAATATTACAAATGTTTAAAATGTGCTTCAGAACAACAGTATAAAAGCCTTTATAAGACAGTTCAATCATACAATTCTACATTAGTTATGTAAACCATGTTCATTTACCTATTTAACAAATTAAGTTTAAAATTCAAATGAGTAATTGTGTAAAAAAATACAAGTATTGTATCCCAGTGAAGCGAATATGAGTCAGTTATTCAAACTAAGAAACACATGTAAAGTCAGATAAAGGGAATACGCAGGGAAGTCTCTGTTGTATAATGAATGAATCTGTATTCCCTTTAAACTACAGTGCATGTATTCTCCATTACCTACACAAATCACTAGCAATATACATACATAGGCTGCTACAAAAGTAATAACAGCAGTTTGTGTAATTGTGCAGCACTGACAGTTTAATGACTTTTGTCCTGTTAGTAAACCTGTACTGTACGCTGTGCTGCAGTGGTTTCAGATGGTAGTTCAGATAACATTAGAGCTATATCTACATTTGATCTTAGCCAAAACACTGACAAGTCATAACTGAATTATACTATAATGATCGTTCATGATGAATTAATTGTTCATTTATCAGTTATTGTATAGTAACAAGACCCTTTGTTAGTTCTGCAAAACTATTGTAAGTAAACTGTCTGGCAGTCGGTGAGTCTGGCAGAGGAAGAAGATTAAGAGTGTGAATTGTTAATGAGCTACTTCCTGTAGTATAGGGTTTGAATCCCTCAGCCTTCATTTGCCTACTGTGTAACCTTGAGGAAGTAACATAGACAGTGCTTCGGGATAATTGGTAATTTTGATTAGGCTCATTAATAGCTTCCTGAACTACATGCCTTGTAACTGCCAGTGAACTGCGTATAGGCATATATCATGAACTAACCCCATGGAGTAGCCACCGTATTACAAATCTTACTCTACATGTAGGGCTGCCACAGGACACTCATGGTTTAAAGATTTGCATCCCATCACCCACAACACATAGCAGTGAAACAGCTATTGTCCTGGTTTACTCAGAGTTCCCTAAACAGCTACTGTTACTTGCGGCAATCACAATAGCACGTGATTTCAACAATAAACTGGATTTGTAGGGAAAGATGTTTCCTGTTAGGTCCAGGTAGTGAAGCTCACCTCAGCAGGAGGGTGGTAGTGCTATAATGGAGGAGCTTAGAGCTTTTAAACACCCACAGGTGTAGAAGCAGTTATTCATCTTTGCTTCTCCATTTGTAAGTATGTCTACCTGCTTTGCCTCTAATAAACTGTCCGGAATTTCGCAAAACATTCAGATTTTTGATTATAATTTTCTGGTGTGTTTCTTCCAAAAGTTAAGGCTTTGTCAGAAATGATAGAAGACTGCATGCACTAAATGACAGACATTTGAGTTCCGGGGGGTGGGATGCTAATACAAAATCTGTTACTCCAGCAACTTTCTAAGCTTAAACAGCAATATTTAAAATATATCCCATATTTTCAACCTCCACGCCCCCATTATTTCTGGCTTTGCCTCTGATTCTTACATTAGTGTTTAAAATGTAAGAAAAAACAAACAGTAAGTACATTTAATCAAAAAATTACATCTGCAAAAAGGCAAAACAAGCAAACAAAAACATCAGACTTCATATCCTTCAGAAGACACATGCTAATACAAAATGTGTTATTTTAGCAACTTACTATGTTTACAATATCAAGCTCTAAAATATGTTTCTAGTTTTGGGCATTTTTTCCTCCATGTTTGACTTTGTCCCTGATTTTTGCACTAAGAGACTGAGAGGTATGCTCAAACCTCTCAGTTTCTTTGGCTCAAGAAATCTGGACCCCCCAAAAAAATCTGGTACCATAACCCTCTCATGTACCTCATAGAGGACCATTCTTGACTTTGATTCTTACAAAGTCTGTGTTCTTCACATTTCCACACTGAAAGGAGTTACACGCATTCAGTCATAAGAAATTTTTAATATATATCCAAAGCATATCTCTCAATTGTCCAGATTTTTGCAGAATGCCTGGATTTTTGCATCATATTTTTGATATGTCCCTCATAAAGTTTGTGGTTATCTGTCAAATCACTGAGAATTGAAGTTACTAAATAATGACCTACACTTAAGTTCCAGATTTCATACCTTTCAGAAAATGCATCCTATCACAAATCATATTATTCTAGCAAATTTCTAAGTTAATAAGAGCAATATTAAAAATATGACCCTATTTGTGGTTCTTTCCCCCATAATAGTTTAGGCTTAGTCCAGATTCCTTGCACTAGGAGGTTGAGAGGTAAGACCTGTGGTAAACAATACTGAATCATATTATTGCATAAAAATATTTTTATTGTTATAAAGTAACACATTTTATTCATCCTGTGAGCTTCCAAGTTGAAGTTGTTAATAAGCTGTTTTAAATGTTCCAAATCATGAAATGTAGGGTTCCACATTTTGGAGATGGAAGGTTGAGCGCTATGTCAGGGACTTGTGACCCCCAGACCCCCAGCTTAACTGCTTTTTCTCCATTAGTTACAGTGCAGCCTTAATCATACCCATCATGATTTCATGTGTTTGCACACAACTCTGTCCCACTTTGGACATCTTAGGTAGCAACCCTATATACTCGATTTTCTGAAGAAGGACATAATGGATCTAAACAACATATGATGATGTTAGTGCAGTAAAATGACACTCTCTCCATAAAACTATGGACTAACTTTGATCTTTAAGAATAAATAAAACCAAAACCAAACCTTCACCCTGTGATTTGGAGGTGATTTCCCACAATAAGAAATATAGCACAGAAAGGCCTGCTTTTGTTTTATGATCTTAGAATTCAGCAAAGCACAACACTACAGGGTGTTATCATGTTAGACTGGAGTGTCCAACTTAGCTCCAGCTACAACCACAGGATGACATGCTTCTTCCTATGGGACATGAGCACAACACCCTTAAAAAGAAAACAGACCTTTTCTGTAACTTGAATGAACTATCCAGAGTAAATGATCTAAACCTTGACTTTTACTGAGGAATTTCGTAAGTCTTCCTGTAGAGATACCCAGTGATCAATATTCATATTTAAACTAAAGCACAACATAACTTACTGCTAGCCAACATTTATGAAGTGACCGTGTCCAGTTTGGCTTAACCATAGAAAACAAACCTAATCAGATGCACTGATATTGTATCAAAGATATAAAAGTGACAAAAACATTTAATTAAGTTTTGTTTTATAAACCTATCAATTGAAGAGTCTATCCCCCTTTGTTCAGGATAAAACATGTTAGTAACTAACACCTATGCAGTTCTGTTCTCTTCTTTTAACACATTTTTTTTTTGAAAATATTTGTTCCTCAGTTGTATAGGTTGTTATTTTGTGATCAAATGTAGCCCAAGCATTATGTTTTTCACCTAGTCAAAAGTCATCTATTGTTTTCCAGCTAATTATAAAAAAGGTGATGTCACATAAGTTCTCATTTTAATGTATATGCTACCTTTTCACAATTCATCTTGCAACTATGTGCTTTTAACTGTTGGAATAAAAGTGAATTAAATTACTATATGTAACCGTACCAATAACAGACATCAATGTTTGTTAATTGCTTCCAGAATCTGGATTCTACATTTCTCGTGCTTAAATGTATTAGCAGTTATTTCTTAGCAGAAGAAAGACAAAAAAAGTGCTTCCCATTCGGGGATAAAGGCTCACTCCTCTTGTTTTACTTTTGGACACTCATTCCACTTTGCATCAGTTGTCAAAGTTTGTTTGCTGACTCCTGTCGTGTTGCTGATATTGGTTTGTTTGCCCATTAAAGGGGTACAATTATAGGATGTCCAGTATTTTAACAAGGATGCAATGCTGAGCCTTATCCAAGAAAATGACTTGTAAGTGTTTGCCATTGAGGGAAAAAGCCCCTTGAAGGTTTTGATACAAAGGAAAATATCTATATTGGTTGTGGCAGGTTGTTAACAACATAAATCAACAAATGGGAGGTAATTTATTTTGGTGTTATGGCTTATAAGTTGGCTTTTAAGAAGAAAGAAAGAAAAAAGAAAGAAAGAAAAAGAAAGAAAGAAAGAAAAAGAAAGAAAGAAAGAAAAAAGAAAGAAAGAGAGAAAGGTATGGATCACTGAAGCAAATAAACTGAACTGATATGAGAGAACTGTCATTTTTTTCTGTTATTTATGGGATTTTTTTCAGAGTGTTTGCAATTAAGCAATTTTGATGTGTAACATTTTTGACGTAAGGTACACTGTACTGAATGACGTCCAGTATTCGGCTAGTACAGTAAGGCACACTTTCACATCATCCATTGAAATGGATGTTCTGAATATGATATATCTGTAACAGGAGGCAAACTTTATGAAGTTTAACTATATTCAAAAATAAATGAAGACATTTAAGTAAGCCAAATGTGTACAAAAAGCACAATATAATAAAATACTGTCCATAATGCTTGTGATTGAACTGAAAAATGAAAACTGTGTATGTGGTCTGTTTCTATCCACTCTGTAAGGAGAGAAATATGTGGAAGAGAATAGCTAATATTGCTTGTAATAATAGATGCTATTATGCCTGAGTTCTAAATTAATTTGTAATTAATGATTTTTAAAATTGCTTCTTGCTGCATTCCTGGGATGAAGGACATTGCTAAGTTGTATAAGGAAATATTTGAATATGTGCTTTATACTCCAAGAGTGAACTTGTAAAGTACGTTATGATAACCAGATCACAAAGAGCTGTGGAATAGTGTGAAAGTGAGACTAGTAATACATTGACCTCTGAATCATCTCTTAATGTAGTATTAGGAAAGCTGCACATGTGGGTGTCAAATGGTATTTATAAATCACAGAATTCTGAAAGATCAGTGATGATGATAGAATGTTGTGATGTAGGCAAATGTGGGCGGGGTCAGCTCAAAGAAGGCAAAACGTGATTGACTCCTCTGATGCCAAGAACAGTAGATGAAATATTTATAATAACTGCAGTAGAAAGTGGAAAGATGTAGTTAGACAATTACAATATAACCCCTGTAGCATGCAGTTTAGTAAATTGCAATTTTAGACAAACTAAAAAGAAACTACTGTACATATTATTGCTCTGAAATTGTAGCTTAAAAGCAAAAACAATTGTTAGTACACTGCAGCAGGTATACAAGCAGTACTTAGAAAGTAGTACATATAGCAGTATTATGAAAAGTTATCTTAACATTTAATCCTTGTTAGTACAGTAACTCTATGAAGTGAAAGCATGACAGACAACACTTCACTTCAAAATGAAAATGTAATCAGCGACCTAGGAACTTGGAATAATAACTCCCGCCCTCTCTTTTGATCATCATGTGACAATGGTTGTCAGGAAATCCTCTTACTTAGCACAGCTAATTACTAAAAGAATATTTTCAAGGTGCAAACTGGTAATCACTCCCTTGTACGCATCATTAATCAGACCAATTATTGAGTACAATGCCCCACTCAGGATGTCCATCCATCCGTCCTAACCCCCTTTTTCCCATTTTGCACATGGAGTCGGGGTGTCACTTCAACAATGACAATCATCATGAGCCAAGGTTTACACTGCCAGGTAGCTAGCCCTGTCATGGCAGTTCATCCGTACCACTCACTCACACACACACTCACACCTGTGGCCAATTTAAAGTGTCCAATCCACCTACTGCATGCCTTTGGAATGTGGGAGAAAACTGAGGTACCCAGAGGAAACCAATGTGACCACAGGGAGGACATACAGACTCCAAGCAGAAGACACCCCAGCTGAGAATTGAAACGCCGAACCTCTTGTTGTGAGGCAACAGGGATAGATTTCACTAAAAATATCAAACAAATAAAAGACCCCAAAGATTCCTAACAAAAGTATCACCAGTTTAACATCTCTAAGTTAGCAAGAGAGGATGGAAGCTCTATCCCCTTATTCTGTGTCTTTTAGGTTTTAGAGGGGGGAGCCCTGTCTTGCTTACAACACCATAAAAAAAAAAAAACAGATTGAGTTGGACCTCGTTTATCTCTGCAAGCCAAATGGCTCCACCTCTGCTACTTCCAATGACCTAAATTTTCACCAACAGATAAATCAAACGCAGTTGAGACTAAGGTTTATAACTCAGTAAATCCCAAACCTCTGTAATAAACTCCCCTTTCACATTAAGCAGTGTGACTCACTGTTGTCCTTTAAATGCTACCTAGCTGTCTAGATGGGTATGTACAAATTTACTCTGGGATTGACTGACATGCTTCTCCTGGAGGAAGAAGGTATGGCCTGAGGGAGGGTATTGGTAAGGTGTAACAGTAAATGTCTTAGAATATCTACGAAATCTATGAAACCTATGAAAAGACTATCAGAAATAATCATTTCATCCTTATTCTATGTTGTCTGACATGCTGTATAGTAACAAATGTTCATATACACATTGTTGCATTGCTACAAGTACAATGATTTAGCATGTTACAGTGAGTTACAGTGTAAACACTGAACTTAACATCATTACATCTGTGTTTGATTGTAACTCTATGGCCAATATAAAATGTTAACCTATGTGAAACAATCACACATTGCTTCCTTAGGTAAAAAGGTCTTTATGCCTTTCCTGAAGATACATGGGTAAGTTAAGACTTGTATTCTGTTAAGCATTTTGCTCCAGAAAGCAGTTATAATTTTATTATTAGGTTTTTCTATACAGACCAACATAATACAACAATATTAAAATCTAAAAGAAAATCAAGCTTGAAACTTTAAAAACTTTTAAAATAATAAATTAAGGCAAGGATAAGAAAAGAGGAATCAAGAAAGGTAGTACAAAAGACAACAGAAGTAAGAAGGAATGTAAAATTGGGGCATTGTTGTTGTTGTTTGTTCTTCTTTCGGTTTTTCCCAGTTAGGGGTTGCCACAGTGGAACTCTGGTCCGCTAATGATTGGCAGTAGAGTTTTATGGTGCTGAGGTGCCAGCTCGATACCCAACCTTCAACGAAGGCACGGCCATTTCACACATGTCTTTGGAACACCACTCGACCGCGGGGAGGACATGCAGACTCCACACAGAAGGCGCTCCAGCCAAGAATGGAACAGGAGAACCTCTTTTTGTGAGGCGACAACGATACCGCTGCACCACCACGGCTTCTCAAAACTGGGGCATTGTAAGATGAAGAAATGAAAGAAACATTTAGAAAAGGTAGGACTAAAAAGAAAAGTAATTTACTAAAAGGAAAACTGTGTTAATACTCCAAACAAACTTGTGTATAAAAACAAAAATAATAGTCGTAACATGGCTGCTGTAAGAAGCCAGAAAACTGATACGTGAGAGAGAAGATTAAAACAAAATACTTACATTCAGCTGTGACCAAAGAAATGTTCCAGAATATGTGACACATGTTTATAGAAACTAGTGATGTGGAAGCAGAAAGACAAAATGAGGTAAATAATGCAGAAATACAAGGAGAGAAGGAAAAAAAATCCTACAAGATTCTAGGAGACTGTGAAGAACAAACGTTATCAAAAAAATCATAGATATAATTTGCAGCTAATGACACAACACAAGCTAGGTGGCTAGAAATGCCATATGCAAATGGAGTATAATTTTCACAGAGAAACAGATCTATCTTAGCAAGCACAGATCAGCAAATAAAGATAGGCATTCAAAAGAAAAATAAATTGTTAATGTGAGTGTTTGTTAAAACTGTCTTATACGTAGAATGTGCAATACTAGGAGACTGTGAAGCAATCTTGTTCTCAGCGATATAGTGATAAGTATGAATTTAGCTGAAATAAGAGTGACCACTGATATTACAGCAGCATGGAGGGCAACATTTATCACTCAGCATCTGGCAGCATGTGAGATGAGACATGGAAAAATGTTTAGATTGTATGAATGGGAAATGAGAAGTAATATAGTAAATTTGCAAAGAAAAAAAAAGAGTTGCCATTTTAAAACCAATACAGGCAGAAGAAGAGGTAAAAGTTATTTCTTTATTTAGTATTCCAATATTTTAAATTAAGTCCCTGACCGCACTGATGAAAGCACTGCAAATTCTTTCTGGAGCTGTATGATATAACTAAATATGTGTAAACGTTGTGTTTTAAGCCTTCTTTCTGATGAAGGCTCCTAGCAGATGAAAGTGCTCATTCAAGCTTCATAGAATAAAGTTATATTCTAACTTCTTAATTGGTTTTGCAGAAAATGAATATTTAGCTAGAAGTATTTTTTGAATTTATTTAATTGCTTAGCTGGAAGTTTTCTTGAACTGCCTTTTTGGAAACACAAGTGGATTTACCTTCAGATGAACAGAGTAATCCACATTAACTCATACTCTCTAATGTGACCCCTCCAGTTCATTCTTTTGAAACAGAGATATTATTTAATTTATTTTATTATATGATGATGATTGACTCATTAAATGAGTGATCAGTAACTGAGGTCTTGATTTCAGATTAATGTCATTGGTAGCATGGTTATAGTAAGGGTACTGTCAATGGAGAGGTATCAGTAACCTCTCTGGAAAAATACTATGTATGAAAAACATTTTAAGTTTCAGTTACTATTGGTATGTCAGTAATAGAAGGCACTGGACTCAGAAAAAGAAACCCTGAGGAGTCAGGAATTACAAACCTGTTCTGGAGCTAACAGCGTATAGCTGATTTGTGTGCAACAAATTTTGACCATAATCAAGGCAGCATGCACATTTTGCCATAAGCTCTTAAGGATAATCATTATCTGTTATACATATTTATATGACAGTGGTGCAGACTGTGTTTCCAAAACTCCTTTCAAATCAAAGGATTTCACTAGAGGATAAAAAAAAGATCTTTTGACTAGAGATTGGGGCAGAGAATGGCAGGGAAGGGCATCATACAGATGAAAATAAGTTTTCTAGAAGAGATGTGAGGGGATCATCTTGAACAAGATGTACAGAAATGAGAGGATGGAAAATGCAGACGTTGTAAGGAACAACTAATTCTGGGTCTGTGAAAGCACTTCTCCATGGAAAAGTTATGGAACCAAAGAAAGGACTACCAGAGTAGATGTTGCAGGAGGAATTGATAACAGCATTCAGTATGACATGAAATAAATAAGATGGCATAAGGGGAAAAAAAGGTGAAGGGGCACAATGTTCCATTCATTTGAAGTGTAGAAAAGGAAGGCTAATTGTCAAGAAAATGTAAATGACAGGTATGCTGTCTTAGTCTAATGCTCTGTTACTTTAAGACATTATAAGTGCCTACAGTAATGATATATTCTGTACTCACTGTTCTTTTCAACACAGTAAAACCAGTCATTAAACAAATTCCCTGCAAGTGTGCAGGGTTTTTTTTCCATTTTATTAATCTTTAAACAAGCCAGATTACAACATCTAATTGTGAACTATCCTTTTGTTACTCATAGTGTGTTGCAATGGCTATTTATTTATTCATTGTTGGCACAACTGTTCATTTATGATGCAACTGTAGACTGTGAAAATGTCACACAAGGACACTGCTCCACCAAGCAAAAACAATACACATTGGAAAAATAAACTCACTTTGGATTGCAAAATAACAAGAAGAAAGGAATGCCTGACTCCTTCAAATTCGCATCTACATGTATAGCTGTGTAGTGAACTAAGTCTATGATTTATTATGCACAAACTTCATTTATTAATTTATTTATGTCACTCTGTTAATTGGGGTGGTCCAACTGGGCAGGTTTCCATTTCCATTTCAGGTCCATGTAGAAAATCTCCAGGTTGTACCCAAATACAATAATCAGATAACAATTTACACATCAAATTTAACAAGAAGAAATGGAAATAATTAACAAAATATGTATAAAAAGCAAATATTTATCCACTGACAAAGATATGTCTACATATTCAATTATTTTCTGTATACAGGACAGTTACGTAATTGGCATATGAGAAGAAACTAGACATAATCTGACAGTCTTACAGAGCATCAGATGAAAAAGCAAGGGGAAGTAGAATGTAAATCTGAGATATAGTTGTGTAGTGACGTAGGAGAGAAGAGATGCAATGAAGAATGCAAAATAAAATATTAAGGTAGTGTTTGACAGCATTAGACTAGAACAGCCTGAGAAGTAGGAGCACATTGGAGAAATGGCTATGATGTGGGAGCGAGAGGGACATTTAATATATATTTAATGGTATGTGTTATGATTTAAATTCATCATTGACATTAATAGCACAGCATAGCATTAGAACAGTTTTAGTCATATAATGAAAGGACAGTTCCACATACAGGTTAAATACACTTAATATTTTACTGTGATCTGACCCTTAATACCTTCTGATTGACTAACCCTAGTAAGTGTAAAGCCACATCTGCCCATGTCCTGACCCTGTAAGTCTAATACATGGTGATGGTACATTTTGACAAAGAAATAACACCCACTTCAAAATAGGCTTCCAAACTAGATAGCTAAATATAGGAGCTCGATAGGCTGCCTGGTGTGATCCTGACATTGAGGAACTACCAGAAAAAGATCATTCCTAACAACAAAAAACATCCCTCTAGAAAAGCCATTGGATGTTGAGTGACAGGCCTTCTTGTGAAATATACCAGATGCTTCCTGTCTAATCTTTGAATGCCTCCAGGGACTGTATCAGGTATTCATTGCAATGTCCACCACAATACAATGCATTTTTACCTTTTCAGCTAAAAAAATAGCACAAGAACTTCCTAATGCAAAATGACAATATTTACTGTAACCACAACAAGAAAAAGACAACAAGCTCAACAATATCTACACACAAAAAAAAGAATAATGCATGAGCAGGCATGTAACATGAATCCAACTTTTACATCTCTAGCCCTGTGATTATCGATAACCCTAAAGGTCAAAGAGTTCATTAAATAATCATACCAAACCAAGTGCAGAAAAAGCTGTGTGTTACATATACACTGCAAATGCACTATTTTATACAGTCTCAAGAAAAAAAGCTTTAACTAATAGCAGAACAAAGCATGGACAGAATTATTGGAAATGTATGCCATTTGCCAGAATGGAGCCACACCAAAACTGTAGCACCCCCCACCACACACACACACACACACACACACACACACACACACACACGCACGCACGCATGCACGCACACACACGCACACACACACTACAGAGAGCCTATTCTTCTGAATGCAGACCTTTTCCAGTACGGATACAAGCTGAAAACAGACATCAACAAAATTCCTATTTAGCAAACCAAGCATTCTGAAAAAATATTTAACAATATATGCAATAATAAGCTAAATAATTATGCCAGTTGCATAGCATACATTCTGTCACATATCTTTGTACAAAATAAATTAGTTTTGAAAAGGTTACACTTTGGCATCCTGTTATACCTGTAAACGCTAAGCCAATTATTCTAGGATTTTCGAAGAAGTTAAAAAACAGGCTGCATGCATCTAAGCCTAGTGCATTTCAAGAAGAAGAATGTGATTTGTCTGCTAACTCTGCTTTTATTTCATTGTTAGAAAAATATGTATTAATGTGTGTATGCTTAATGCCAATTAATAATCAAAAGAATTAATACGCTTTTCATTCTATTTTTACATGCACTGTGTTATATATAAATTGAGTTTCATATGAGAGTGAAAAAGATGCTTTTTGAAAACTGCAGTGTGCTTTCTGAAACTTGCAAGATGCCCTCTGACCTAGTAATTGCTAGCACAGCAATATTCATGTTTATGCCTTTTGGAAATGTACTTGAGAAGCAGGTGCTTATCTGCTAGGTCAGGAATGAATGAATGAACAATACTATATTCTGTAAATGTAATGATTTTAAACAATCAGCTCTGTTCGAAGCATGAGAACATGTGCAGCTGCAGAAGCTTAAAGATAAAGTAGACAAAGGATTATTAGAGAAATGAACTGTTAGCATTGTGCTTAAATTAGCCATAGTACCTTGAATGGTAACATAACATGTATCTAGCTGGTAGTAATCAAGGCCATGTTGTTTTCCTCAGGAAGTTTCTCACAAAAATTGTTAAATCAGCAGAAATTCATGGGAATGATGGTCAACAGATGATGATGAAAAAGGTGGTGATCTGTTACGTCAGCTTGGTAGGCCATGACTAGTTAGTGAATGTATAAAAATGAAAGTGTTTCCTGTTTCTAGTTAGACAAACTCTGTAATAGCACATTTTTGTCTCCTTGCTGCAAGATTAAAGTGCCTTAACCTGAACCTACCGTGTTTTGATCATTTTCAAAGTATATTTTTCCTTTGACAGTTTGGTCCTTCGGACGGGAAAGTACCTCTCGCTCTAGGACTAGGTCAGAATTGGGCCCGGTGGCATGCATCCGTACGGAGAAGAGGCCAAATCGGCTCTTCTGTTTTGAAAGACCTCCGACTGAATTGTCGTTCGAAAGAGGCCAACCACTGTTTCTGATCTGGGATTGGAGGACGAGTCAACGATCCGGTGGATCAACTCACGGAGGGTCAGGTAAGGAGGAATTACCTTATTTCTGCTTTAAGATCAGGGACTAGTTGCAGAACTGTTTTTGTCAGGAAGATTTGCATGTGCAGATCAGGGACAAAAAAGGTTACTGTTTTTTCATAGATCAGGGAAACAGAATAGGTAGGCAGTTATTCTAGATAAACTGTGAAAAGGTGTAGAACCATGGTACCACGTGATAAGAAGGGTCACGTAACAATTTACAGCTTAGCTATGGCAACAATGGGAAATCAGTGCACGAGAAGTTCCCGAGACCCGCCCCTAACTGAAGACGCGAAATATATGCAATTACAGCATGCCGACAATGTTAAGTATTATACAAAATGGGTTGATAAGTATAAATTCGATGGTAATTTAGATAAACCCAAAATACACTTGATCCCAATATGGCAAGATATCCAACAACACGATAGTCATGAACAAACAGTTTAATGAGAAGCTTTCGGGTCTACACCCTTCAGCAGCACATAAAATCATCTCAATTAGGATACATTTAAATAGAGGAAGCATTAGAAAACACATGACAAAGCCAGCCATTCACATAAAAGACAAAATTAGATATGCAAATCTTCTAAATTTTTTTGAAACTTTTGTTAAAACATTCATTTAAGTCATAGAAATCAAAAAAACCTTACCCCTATAACAATATATATAAAAATATGTGAAAATACCACATATACCTCTACATATACTATTTGTTGTGCAGAATTAAACATTTACATACCATACTAAAAATATAAATATAAAAAAATACATCATAAATTTTCTCTTTGGCGTTTAACCAGAACTGGTTTGATGCTTACAGCACCATTCAGGCCTGGAGTTTTATCTGCCTGTAAGCGTGTAATCCACTCATATGCCTTCAGAAGCAAAATATTATCTACATCACCACCCCTATTACCCATCTGCACCGTACAAATACACCTAAACTTAAATGCATGAGTTTGAAATTCATTCAGATGTCTATATAAACCATTTGTCTCGACCTTCCTTCTAATCTCAGATTTGTGCTCTATTATTCTATCCTTAAACCTTCTTGTTGTTTTCCCCACATAAAATGCATTACAGGAAGTACAGCTAGCTAGATAAACTAATCTAGTAGTATTACAATCAGCTTGAGATGTAAAATCAAAGTATTCACCTGTAACTGGATGACGAAAACTGATATTACTATCATTTATATCCGAACAACAAGCACAATTATAATATTTAAATGTGCCCCTTTTCATTCTTATAGGGACAGATTCATTCATAAAATCCTTGTAACACAAAATTTGCTTGAGTGCTTGGCCATTCCTAAAAGCAAATCTAGGTGTTGGGCCTAAAATATCCTTTAAATCAGGTTGAGATAATAAAATTATCCAATTCTTTTGTATTATCTTGCATACATCATAAGTATTAATATTATAAGTGGTGGTGAATCTAAGTACATTATTACAAACCTTTTTATTAACTGTTAAATTCAATGCACTCCCTGAGGTATTCATCGAAGCATACTTTAGTACTGGTCTATAAGGGTCAGCTCTACCTTGTACCACTTCTGCATAACTCATATTAACATCTTCAGGATGATAACCATTCTCAAGAAATTCTGCCTTCATTTTCTCAGCTTCTTCTAGAAACACCTCATTGTCAGTAGTTAGTCTACTAACTCTTATCAACTGCGATTTTACAATCCCTCTATATATATGTACAGGGTGCAAGCTGGCCATATTTAAGTACCTAGCAGCATAAACATCCTTTCTATGCACTTTTGTCTCTAATCTACCTTGCTGTTTATATAACCTAACATCTAAAAAATTAGCATGTTCCATAGAGTGCTCCATCTTAAATCTAAGAAAGTCTGTTGTGGTATTTATATAAGATAGAAAATTCTCCAATTGAACAAGAGTCCCCTTCCAAATGAAAAAACAATCATCCACAAACCTACAGTAACACTCAAAAATATGAGTATAGTGATTGGTTGCATCTAAAATGTATTGTTTTTCCCACATGTATAATACTAAATTAGCAAAAGTGTTCGCCACAGAAGTACCCATGGCCACACCAGTTAGTTGTTGGTAAGGAACACCATCAAAGATGAATATGTTCTTTGTCAAAACCATTTCTAACAAGAGACAAATGTTTTCAACTTCAGACACCTGCTCTAATGAATACATTGTTAAAAAACGTCTTACTGCCTCAATCCCATAATTTATCGGAATCACCATGAAGAGGGAAGTTATATCTAAAGTAACCAGAAAATATTAATTCCCAATTTCATCATTATAACATACTCCAAGCTTTTCAAGAACGTGCACAGTGTCTTTCAAGACTGTTTCACATCTAGATAGATGTTTTCCTAATATTCTCTGTAAGTATCTTGAGATCGGCTCAGTGACCCATCCTCTACCTGACACAATGGGTCTGAGAGGTGGGTCACTCATAGATTTGTGCACTTTCGGGATACCATAAATTTGCGGAATTTTTGGACAAGCCACTGTTAGATATGAAACAAATCCAATGTTATATCATTATTTAGTTGCATGTCATATAACAATATTTTTACCTGAGAGATGTGTTGTTTAACATCAGCAAACGTTAACATTTTAAATGCAGATGCATCAGACAAAAAATCTTTAAATTTGCTAATATACCATGATCTATCCATTATTACCATAGCCCCTCCCTTATCAGCCTGTTTTAGCACAATGTTCTTGTCATTCTAAAGCTGTAACAACAACTTATATTCAGTATATGTCAAATTATACTTAATATTCTTATTCTTACATTTAGTATTAGTAAAATACAAGGCTCTTATTTCATTTTCAACAACATTCAAGAAGGCAGTAATAACTGGTGAAAATTGAGGTACAAAAACACTTAACATTTTGCTTACAACATTCATATCATTCGTTTGCTTAAACAGAGATTTAAACATAACATTCCTCGCAAATAATTTCACATCAGTTAAAATATCTACAATATTGTCCTTAAATGTAGGAATAAATTTCATCCCATAGTTCAATAATTTATAATGTTGTTCATTCAGAACAAACTTAGAGAGATTAATAGTACCTTTAAATAAACAAATATCTGTACTCATCGTCACGGTGTTTTGCTGGGCAATTTTGGGCTCTCGTTCTTCCTCTTCAAGACCGACTTCTGCAGCATTTTCTGACCTTGTGGTTCCTGCAAAGGCCTTTGCTGGACCACTACCTTCTCCGGTTGCTTTAACTTGAAAGGTAAAAAAGATGAAATCTCAAGCTGCTTAGACTTGTCCTTAGACACCACTTCGGAAATTGGAAGCTCTACTAACGAATTAGTTTCAGATTCATTTGTTTCTCTAGCGAAAACATCATCAGATGACGCTTCTCCCACATTTAGATAAACTTGCACTTATTAAACTTGTCAGGCAACTAAAAACAGACACAAAAGGTCAATTAAAAAAGCAACGACAATTAAGAGTCCCTCAGGCACATAGGTGGCTTGAGGAAGCAAATCGCAGGGAACAAATGATTAAAAATTCAAAAACAATGTTCTTAGACAAAGAAGATAATAACTTGGTAATAGCAACGGCCCCCCCCTTTGCCCCCTCCACTTCCCTTACCAGAATATGAAGCAAGTGGACAAGCTGATCCACCTCCGCTATACCCAGCTGTTTCTACAGCATCAAAACTATTTGTCAGGGATCCTATCGAGACAAGGTCTCAAACACGCGACTTGAGAAGGGAGATTGAACTATGTGAAATAAATAGAAAATCACAAGCTATGAGTGAGGAAGAAATATGTCCACTCATAAAAGTACCAAATCCTCAGGCAGGACAGGCAGGACAGGATCCGACTCTTTTAGTTTATAGACCATGGACACCAGAAGATATCCGGAAAGCCACAGAGGGAATTCCCCATCCGAAAGTGAATTTTCGAAAATTTTTAGTAGACTTACAGGGTATGAGATTAAGTTACTATTTGAATGGAGAAGAAGTAGAAAACGTAGTTAGACAAATTGTAGGTCCAGATTGGCACATGATCAGTGGCGACTGGAATCCCCGTGACGCACAGCTTAGACCACTCCCACATACTAATGCAGAATTGGATGGCAGAGTGAAAGGTCTGACAGACCGAATCTCTGAAAAATGGAAGCCTAGGGCTGATTGGACTTGCATTAATCAGTGCATTCAACAATAAGGTGAAACAGTTGATAGATATTATGCTAGATTATTAGAGTGTTTTAATAACCACTGCGGAATGCAAATACCAGAAAATCAGACACAAGATTCCCCATATGAGCAACAGCTAAAGAATGCATTCTTGAAAGGTAGTATAACTCCCATTAGCAGCTTTATTACGAAGCACATGGTAGATCATCGTACGAGTAGATTACAGCCATTACTTGAATATGCAAGACATGCAGAGAGACATTTTAATAGTAAAAAGAAAATGAAAACTCAAGTATTTTCAGCAGAAGATGGGTCAGAAGTATTTGTAGTACAGACTGGGAGAAAGGGTAAGAAAAATAACCAGGGAAATAAACAATCTGACAAGTGATCAGAAGATTTTGAAGAAAGAAAGAAAAGAGGTGAATGTTTTAAATGCGGGAAAAAACGACATTTAGCAAGGGATTGCAGGCTAAATAAAAAGGTGACTACAGAGAATAAGGAGGATGAGGAATGACTATATGATAGTCAGGAATCACTGAATGAAAATAAACAGGAAAAGACAAGTGCAAATGTGATAGCAAGGGTAGAGGATGTGACAGAAGGGGTAGAGGATGTACATGAATTTGTAGACGTTGAGGAAAATGAAATTTTGGACTTAGCTTTATTGAGCCTAGAGCTTTACTTAGCAAATACAAAACTGGAAGTGACGCTTCTGGTAGAGGGGAGGGAAGCCAAATTTTTGTGTGACTCAGGGGCTTCACGGACCCTGATACATCCTTCCAAATTACCGGAAGAATCAGAATCACCAGATTATATACTAGTGAAGGCAGCTAATGGATAGCTGTATCGGGACCCACTCTCCCATGACATAGCGATAACAGACCCCGTTTCAGGAATGACCCAGAGAAGTAAAATTGTAGTTTCTGCAAAATGCCCAGTAAACCTTTTGGGTAGAGACTTAATGCAGATATTTGGCATAGCCGTAGCTCCAACCATGCAAGGTATGGAAGCACAGCGACAAATGGATACTTTTGTAGTGCGACCAGAGGGTGAGACATATTATTGGTACAGCCAGGACTTGGTTACGACTGGTCCAGGGGCAGTAACTGAAGAACTGATGAATGTAGCCATCAATAAATCCCCCTCCCTCGACATTGACAAACAGCATTTGTTGCATTGTACTCTATATTACTGTAGTAGACCAGGACCTGATAAAGAATATGAGCAGGAATTGTTTCAGAACCATGCAAATAGACTAGTGTTATGAAACTTGTACTGGGATACAGAAGGAAACAGTGTAGTAAGCTGTTCATTGCCCCAGAAATTTTTAGCACTTTATAAATCTAACCGATTGCCACATGTTAGCTTAACTAAGAATAAAAATTTGAAATGGGCAGACTTGGGAGAAAAAGTCACAAGGTGGGAAAAACAGACAGAATTAGAACTCTCTGAACAAGGAGTACAGAAACAGAAATTGAATTGGATAACACAGACACATCCAGCTGTGCACTCACAGGCTAGCGAGAATAGCTGAGTATTACTCTTATTGGAAGAAGAGGAAAAAGCCTTGCAAAACATACCAGGGACTCTCTAGTCAAAGGGGAAGTCAGATGTAGGACTTATACGAACAGCTGGACCAGTTACTATTACGCCAAAGTCAGCATTTAGACCTCAAAAAGACAGTATACCTTGAGAAAGGATGCAGAGATAGGGATCAAACCTATAATAGCAGCCTTACTTAAGGAAGGAGTCTTAATAGAATCTCCCAATTCACCATGTAATACACCCTTATTTCCTGTCAGGAAAGCAAATGGGGAATGGCGTATGGTCCAAGATTTACAGGCTGTAAATAATGCAGTTATACCCAGGGCACCAACGGTGCCAGATCCGCACACCTCACTGAATGATTTAAAGCCTCAACAAAAGTATTTTTCTGTGGTAGATATTAGTAATACATTTTTCTCAATACCGATACACCCCGACAGCCAACATTGGTTTGCATTTACATTTCAGGGGAAACGGTATACATATACGAGATTACCACAGGGATATTGTGAAAGTCCAACAATATTTGCAAAAGAAATGGCAAGCAACCTGGTAGGATTTATCCCACCGAAAGGTAGTCAGATTTTACTTTATGTAGACGACATTCTGCTGACAGCCCCCACCCAGCAAGAATGCAAAGAGGACACCATAGCATTATTACAGCTTCTAGCTACTCAAGGACACAAAGTAAACAAGAACAAACTACAACTCTGGAGAAAACAAGTTAAGTACTTGGGATATGTAATATCCAAAGAAGGTAGAATATTAGATGAAGATAGAAAAACAGCAATATTACAAGCACCTAGACCAACTACCAAGAAAGAAATGATGTCCTTCCTGGGAACTACTAACTTTAGTCGGAGTTGGATACCAAATTATGCTTTGGAATCTGCTCCACTGACTAATTTGATATTTAAAAGGCCGATGGCAGCACAGGATTTATTACAATGGACACCAGAAGCAGAAGCAGCTTTTTGTAAGCTGAAACAACTGATAGCATCATCCTTAGTTTTAGGATTACCAAACTATCATAAGCAATTTTTCCAAACTGTAGACTGTAAGCAAGGTTATATGACATCAGTGTTGACACAGCAACATGGGGACAAGCAACGCCCCATAGCTTACTATTCATCACAGTTAGACCCAGTGGCGCAGTCCCTGCCCCACCGTGTTCAAGCAGTAGCTGCAGCTGCAATGGCAGTGCAGGCTTCGGACTCAGTAGTGTTATTCCACCCTCTCACATTGAGAGTGCCTCATGCAGTCGCAATTATTTTACTGCAAGAAAAAGTAGCATATCTTTCTCCTGCTAGACATCTTTCCTGTATGACTATACTGTTGAGCCAACCTCATATGACAATTGAATGATGCACAACTTTGAATCCGTCAACATTGCTCCCAACCCCTGCAGATGGCAAACCGCACTGCTGCCTGCAGGAGATTGAGCAAAAGACATTACCGAGACAAGACCTTACAGATGTTCTCTTGGATGATGCCGAGGTGACATACTATGTGGACGGCTCGTGCAGGAGGGGTCCTACAGGACAGATCCTAGTGGGGTATGCAGTCCTTTCTGACATTGAAACTTTAGAAGCAAAATCTTTACCACACAATTTATCTGCACAAGCAGCAGAGTTGATTGCCTTGACAAGGGCATGTACCTTAGCAAAAGGTAAGAAAGTGAATATTTTTACTGACAGTCAGTACGCTTTTTATACTGTACATGTTTTTGCGCAGCAGTGGAAAAATAGAGGAATGATAACATCTACTGGTAAACCAATTAATCATGCGCAATTTATTTTAGATCTATTAGACTCTATTCAGTTACCTCAAAAAGTAGCTATTTGCAAATGCGTAGCTCATACTAAGCAACAGGATAGAATTTCAAAGGATAATGCACGGGCAGATACAGCTGCAAAACAGGCAGCTTCAGCCTCAGAAGCTTTTCTTTTGAGTGAGGAATTACAACCCTCTGAGATTTTAGATTTAGAAATGTTAAAAACAATGCAGACACTTACTACAAATGTAGAAAAACAGAAGTGGATAAAACGAGGAGCAATCCTTGAAAAGGGACTGTACATATCCAAGGAAAATAAACCAATTTTGCCATCTAACTTGTTTAGATATGCAGCTTTGTTGAGCCATGGGCAGAGCCATGTCTCAACAGGGGGGATGGTACAGTTAGTGAATCGAGTGTTTACAATGTATGGATTTACAAACTACACAAAAAATTTTTGTGCAGCATGCCATGTTTGTAACAAGCATCATGCACAAGGGGCATTGAAGCCTAAGAAAGGGAGTTTCCCTACACCACCATATCCGTTTCATACTATTTGTATGGATTTCATAGAACTGAATGAATGTGAGAATAAAAAGTATTGCCTTATCATTATAGATATGTTTTCCAAATGGGTGGAAGCTTTTCCAACTAAAAATCCAGATGCAGCTACTGTTGCAAAGGTCCTTGTTAAAGAAATTATACCCAGATTTGGCATACTGGAAAAGATTTATAGTGATAATGGTACACATTTCGTGAATCAAACAGTGCAACAACTTAGTCGCTATTTTGGAATATCGTTAAAAAAACACTGCGCTTACCACCCCTAATCTGCAGGATTAGTTGAGAGGCATAATAGGGTGTTGAAAAATAAGCTTAGGAAGTTGATGAGTGAAACACAAAAGAATTGGGTGCACTGTTTGCCTCTAGCACTGCTGAGCATGAGAACTGTTCCAAATGCAAAGGGATTAACTCCTTTTGAAACTTTGTTTGGGAGGGCATATTATACACCTCAGTGGAAACCTCTCATGTCTGCAGAGCAAGAGGCTGACAGTTCACTTACAGGGTATATGAGACGATTTTTGAATAACAAACTTTTGCAGTTAAATTCAGTTTCAGATAAAGAGCAACCGAAATTGGAAGCACCAGTAGCCCCAGGCACCTGGGTCTAGGTGAAGATTGTGAAGAAAAAGAACTGGAGTTCTCTGAAGTGGGAAGGACCATACCAGGTACTACTGTCGACACCCACTGCAGTCAATATCACGGAGCGAGCTTCCTGGATTCATTTGATGCACTGTAAACTATTAAGAACTTTGAATTGGACAAAAACTTTGTTACTATTGTACAACGAGAACATAATGGCCAGGTACAGAGTGAATAGAGACATTGAGCAACCTCAGAAAACTTGCATGATCATTTTGATAGCTATGCTAATCAGATTGTTCTTTTTATTGTGGCCACTCCTTTTTCCAGCCACAGAAGTTGAACTGATTAAACGTAATGAACCAAACATAGACTGGCATCCGAACTTTAACACTTATCAGGCAATTACACGTGTGTATGCTGAGACTTTTAATGTTTCGAACTGCTGGGTCTGCACGGCCATACCAACAGCATATGGGGGTTTATTGATGGCTGCTATCCCCCTAGGGGTCAATGAGACCTGGGAAAATCTGGTTTTTGACACAGTTGCTATTAAAGCACATGATAAGGTAGCACTGTATTTGCCTGTAACACAAAAAGGAATTGTATGTTTTTACAAAAATGATACCATCCAAGTGGGATGGAGCAAGTGTAATGTCACCGTATAGTATAAATGTTATACAAAAGCAAATGATTTAGGTGGATCTTGTAGTACAGATTATAACTCATTTTTGAAATCTATGCATAAAACTCTTGATCAAGTACAACGTAATCCTGTACTTTTTAAACAGTTATCTGTGATAGATAGGAAAATGTTTCATGCAGGGCAGTCATTTCGTAACAAAGTAACAACTAAAGTAGAGGACTGTTATTTTGTGTGTGGTAAAAAAGCAGATAAATGGTTACCCGAGAATTGGTTTGGCAGTTATTTTTGGGATACCTGGTCCCGGCCATACGACACACTGCAGTTTTGCCTCAGGGAAGTATTCGAAATACCCAAGATGTAACCAAAAAGACTGTTAAGAAACCTGAGAATCCAGTGGGACAGATCGAAGCAGGCTAGAAAGACCATTGTAATGTGGGAACCAAACTTGCACACATGGACTTGAGTGATGATGTCATATCATGGGCAGGTATATTACCAGCATATGGTGCAGTTAAATTGATTTGGGAGCTGCGAAAACTGTCTAAACTCCTTGAAGTAATGAGTAATGCGACTTTCTCTGCTCTTGAACTGATAACTGATGAACTGAATGCCATGAAAACTGTAGTACTCCAAAACCAAATGGCACTTGACTTCACCCTAGCAGCGAGGGGTGGGGCGTGCGCTTTAATCAAAGAAGAATGCTGTGTGTTTATTCCTGATCATCAGCATGAGATTAACGATCATCTCGAGGTGATTTAGCAAGTGTCGGCCATGACTAAACCAGGCCCAAACCCTCTGACAGACTTTTTCCAGAATGTATTTGGGGGTGGGGTTCCATCCTAATGAACATATTGATTGCCATTGGGGTGGGATTACTCCTAATTGGAGTTTGTGTTTGTTGTGGAATCCCCTGCATGAAGAAATTAATCAAAGAATTCATAGATATATCAGTATCTGAGACTATGTATCAAAGTACTGAATTTGAAGAGCTGCTAGAATGTGAAACCCTTTCATAAAAGTTTAAACTGAATGACTTTCTTAACTGCAAATCCTGATTGGAAGAGGTTAGGAAAAGAAGCAAAGTGTTTATTCTTTTTTGAAAATAGAATTAAAAAGTATTAACAGGAGGGAAATGTTAGAAAAATATGTATTAATGTGTGTATGCTTAATGCCAATTAATAATCAAAAGAATTAATACACTTTTCATTCTATTTTTACATGCACTGTTATATATAAATTGAGTTTCATATGAGAATGAAAGAGATGCTTTTTGAAAACTGCAGTGTGCTTTCTGAAACTTGCAAGATGCCCTCTGACCTAGTAATTGCTAGCACAGCAATATTCATGTTTATGCCTTTTGGAAATGTACTTGAGATGCAGGTGCTTATCTGCTAGGTCAGGAACGAATGAATGAACAATACTATATTCTGTAAATGTAATGATTTTAAACAATCAGCTCTGTTCAAAGCATGAGAACATGTGCAGCTGCAGAAGCTTAGAGATAAAGTAGACAAAGGATTATTAGAGAAATGAACTGTTAGCATTGTGCTTGAATTAGCCATAGTACCTTGAATGGTAACATAACATGTATCTAACTGGTAGTAATCAAGGCCATGTTGTTTTCCTCAGGAAGCTTCTCACAAAAATTGATAAATCAGCAGAAATTCATGGGAATAATGGTCAACAGATGATGATGAAAAAGCTGGTAATCTGTTACGTCAGCTTGGTAGGCCATGTCTAGTTAGAGAATGTATAAAAGTGAAAGTATTTCCTGTTTCTAGTTAGACAAACTCTGTAATAGCATGTTTTTGTCTCCTTGCTGCAAGATTAAAGTGCCTTAACCTGAACCTACCGTGTTTTGATCATTTTCAAAGTATATTTTTCCTTTGACATTCATTTCACATCCATTACTGAGCACCTAGTACTGTACCAACTGGCAAGTCCATAACACAAGTGATGTACAACACATCCAGTACAGAGCACTTAGTATATAACAATCAGCCAGTCCCTAACACAAAGTGATGGAAAACACATCCAGTACTGAGCACCCAGTAGTGTAACAATCGGCCAGTCCCTAACACAAGTGATGTACAACACATCCAATACTGAGCACCTAGTACTGTACCAATCGGCAAGTCCCCTAACAGAAGTGATGCACAACACATCCAGTACTGAGCACCTAGTACTAACACAAGTGATGTACAACACATACAGTACTTACCATCTAGTACTGTAACAATCAGTCAGTCCCTAACCCAAGCGGTGTACAACACATCCAGTACTGAGCACCTAGTACTGTAATAATTGACCAGTCCCTAACAAAAGTGATGTAAAACACATCCAATGCTGAGCACCTAGTACTGCAACAATCGGCTTATCCATAACACAAGTGATGTACAACACATCCAGTACTGAGCATCTAGTACTGTAACAAACAGCCAGTCACTAACACAAGTGATGTACAGCACATCCAGTACTGAGCACCTAGTACTGTAACAACTGGCCAGTCCCTAACACAAGTGATGTGCATATAACACAGGATGTGTGAGTGCATATAACATAGGTTCACACTAGGCTAACTGCCGTTGTGAGCCATTTTAAGCCTAGCCATTTATCCCTTGTGAGACTCAAACCCTGCACCTTGTGTTTGTAAGGCAAACACCTTAACCATTAGGCCACCCTCCTAACCCTAACCTGTGCACAACACATCCAATACTGACCACCTAGTACTGTAACAATCGGCCAGTCCCTAACATAAATGATGTAAAACACATCCAGTGCTGAGCTCCTAGTACTGTAGCAATTGGCCAGCCCCTAACACAAATGATGTAAAACACATCCAGTATGGAGCACCTAGTACTGTAACAATTGGTCAGTCCCTAACACAAGTGATGTACAACACATTCAGTACTGAGCACCTACTACTGCAACAATCGACCAGCCCCTAACATAAGTGATGTAAAACACATCCAATGCTGAGCACCTAGTACTGTAACAATTAGCCAGTCCCTAACACAAGTGATGTAAAACACATCCAGTACTGAGCACCTAGTACTGTAACAATTGGTCAGTCCCTAATACAAGTGATGTACAACATATCCAGTACTGAGCATCATGTACTGTAACAATCGGCCAGTCCCTAACACAAGTGACGTACAACACATCCAGTACTAAGCTCCTAGTACTGCAATGATCAGTGAATCCCTAACACAAGTGATGTAAAACACATCCAGTACTGAGCTTCTAGTACTGCAACAATTGGCCAATCCCTAACACAAGAGATGTAAAACACATCCAGTACTGAGGACCTAGTACTGTAACAATTGGTCAGTCCATAACACAAGTGATGTACAACGCATCCAGTACTGAGCACCTAGTACTGTAACAATCGGCCAATCCCTAACACAAGTGATGTACTATACATCCAGTACTGAGCACCTAGTACTATAACAATCAGTCAGTCCCTAAAACAAGTGATGTACAACACATCTAGTACTGAGCACCTAGTACTGCAGCAATCAGCCAGTCCGTAACACAAGTGCACAAGTGATGTAAAACTCAGCCAGTACTGACCTCCTAGTACTGTAAATATCGGCCAGCCCCTAACACAAGTGATGTAAAACACATCCAGTACTGAGCACCTAGTACTGTAACAATTGGTCAGTCCCAAACACAAGTGATGTACAACATATCCAGTACTTTGTACCTAGTACTGCAACAATCAGCTAATCCCTAACACAAGTGATGTAAAACACATCCAGTACTGAGCACCTAGTACTGTAACAATCGGCCAGTCCCTAACACTAGTGATGTACAACACATCCAGTACTGAGCACCCAGTAGTGTAACAATCAGTCAGTCCTTAACATAAGTGATCTACAAAACATCCAGTACTGAGCACCTAGTACTGTAACAGTCAGTCCCTTACACAAGTGATGTAAAACACATCCAGTACTGAGCACTTAATACTGTCAAAATTGGCCAATCCCTAACCCAAGTGATGTAAAACACATTCAGTACTGACCACCTACTACTGCAAAAATCGGCCAATCCCTAACACAAGTGATGTAAAACACATCCAGTACTGAACACCTAGTACTGCAACAACCAGCCAATCCCTAACACAAGTGATGTAAAACACATCCAGTACTGCACACCTAGTACTGTAACAACTGACCAGTCCCTAACATAAGTGATGTAAAACACATCCAATGCTGAGCACCTAGTACTGTAACAATCAGCCAGTCCCTAACACAAGTGATGTAAAACACATCCAGTACTGAACACCTAGTGCTGCAACAATCGGCCAATCCCTAACACAAGTGATGTACAACACATCCAGTACTGAGCACCTAGTACTGTAACAGTTGGTCAGTCCCTAACACAAATGATGTACAACACATCCAGTACTGAGCACCTAGTACTGTAACAATCAGCCAGTCCCTAACACAAGTGATTTAAAAGACATCCAGTGCTGACCACCTAGTACTGCAACAATCGGCCACTCCCTAACACAAGTGATGTAAAACACATCAAGTACTGAGCACCTAGTACTGCAACAATTGGCCAATCCCTACTACAAGTGATGTAAAACACATGCAGTACTGAGCACCTAGTACTGTATCAATTGGCCAGCCTCTAACACAAGTGATGTAAAACACATCCAGTGCTGAGCACCTAGTACTGTAACAATTGGTCAGTCCCTAAAACAAGTGATGTAAAACACATCTAGTGCTGAGCACCTAGTACTGTAACAATTGACCAATCCCTAACACAAGTGATGTACAACACATCCAGTGCTTAGCACCTAGTACTGTAACAATCGGCCAATCCCTAACACAAGTGATGTACAACACATCCAATACTGAGCACCTAGTACTGCAACAATCAGCCAGTCTGTAACACAAGTGATGTACAACACATCCAGTGCTGAGCAGCTAGTACTGTAACAATCAGCCAGTCCCTAACACAAGTGATGTACAACATATCCAGTACAGAGCACTTAGTACTGTAGTAATCGGCCAGCCCCTAACACAAATGATGTAAAACCCATCCAGTACTGAGCTCCTAGTACTGTAACAATCGGTCAGTCCCTAACACAAGTGATGTACAAGCCACCATCCTGAGACAATACTGGGATGGTGAATGCACAGTACGACTAAAAGAGATTCCCAAGGACACCTTCTCTTGTGAGGAAAGACATGATGGTCCAGACCTGTAAAACTTTCAGAAAAGGTTGCAGGCCTGTAACTTATATAATGCAATGGGCCCAAGTAATTTGTGACTTCTTGTATCAAATACACCGTGCAACAAAAGGAAGCAGTTTGCATCTTTTTTTATTAAAGGTACAGCTGAATGCAAATCACATCAAGCTTTGTCTTTTCCATGCTATCCACATTGGTGGGTGACTCCTAGTAAAACCTGGGCCAAACCTTGTTATCCTATCTTGTCTAGCAAAGGTCAAGAAGCAAAAGTGCAATGAAATCCATCATCACTATCCTCATGATGAAAAAATGACATAAACAGGAAAACAGATGATCGTTGTTCTGCTGATTAGTGCATTCTCAGGAATCTGAAGTTATAACTGGTGCAGAGTAATGAACATTGAGTTGTTTACTGTTTGCCGAAGGTCACCTGATATACCAAAAATATGGCGATACAGCTAAAGCAATGTAGACAACCATTTTATTAAACATAATTTTTATGTATGCCATGATGAAACACTAGGTTTATGCTTTTAGATTGCTATAGGTTTGAATGAGCTTGAATCTAAGTATTTTTTTTAAATTAGAGAGAATGAGATAATATACAGAGTTTGGTTTAACATTGGCAATTACAGTGGTATGAACACAGCAGAATGAAGGTATCTAGGGAGAGCAGCTTGTTGTACTCCTGATCCACAAGGGAAGCCCTTCCACAGACATCAGTTATTACAAACCAAATCATCTTTGCAAGTATGTTGCAGAAAGTGACAGAGGAAATCATCATGGAACTTATTCACATTGAAACATTAAACCTCTTTCTCAGTGTTATCAAAGGTAGAGCTTGTATCTCCTAACTGGTAACCATTTAAAATGTTGGGATGCACTAGAGTGAGTCCCAAATCATGGAGATTAAATGGTAGAAAAACATTTACATATGTTAAGTTTGAGATAGCCATTTCCCAGAATATTCCCTTTTCTCTGAGGTATGGTGATCTCAGACTTGGTATATCTAAGTTCAGGGGGCATGGGGGACTCTTCCCCCATCATGGGTGTAAGGGGGCTTCCCAGGTCTACTTTATCCGCTCAAAAGATGATTCTGTCGAATACGAATCACACAACACATAAACAGCACAATGCGAATGTGTCAAACCAATGAAACCACAAAAGTTAAAACGACGAACTATCATAGTTGGCCGAGTCCAATGCCCGCAACACACTATGTACCCAAACACAATAGCAAAAAACACATACATACACTAACAAAAACCTTACTTCTAACCCAAAAGTAAAGCACCAAACCCTACTTCTAACCCTACACTAAACCCCACATACACAACTATCTATGCACTATCCTTAACCCGTCCCTAACCCTAAGGTCCGTAACTACTGCACACTTACCCTATGAAGCTATACCCAAACAAACTGAAATTCCACACACATGCACTTAACAAAACCCTACACTAAATCTTACATATATTACCTCCCTATGCACTTACCTTAACCTGCACCCTAACCCTAAGTTCTGTAACTATAGCACACTTACCTTATGAAGCTATACCGCAGACAGGCCAACTATGATGGTTCAATGTTTTCAATTTTGCAGTTTTGTTGGTTCGACGTATTCATGTTTCACTGTTTATGTGTCACACGATTCGTATTCGACAGAATCGTCTTTCGAGAAAATAAAGTAGACTTGGGCTTCCCCCTTGCAAAAATGAAGTTTAAAGGAGAAGAACAATCTTCCAGATTTGCTGATCGCCATAGTTTTTGGTCTTTTTTTTTTTTTGGTTTGTCAGCACTCTGCGTTTCAAGTGCCGACAATTCAATAGGAAGCTCAATTAATCTCTCTCTCGCTCTTTTTTTTCTTTTGAGAGTATAACTATCAGCATTGCTGTTGGTTTATCTCAACATGCAGTTTAACTGGATCAGCCTGGAGTCTTTAACAATAAACCACATGATAAAATTATACATAAAGGTAGGTATCTGAAGGCAAATCAAGCTGTTATAGCATGACTCCACAACTGGCTACATGGTTGCACACAGCAGCTAAGAGCAGGAGAACTTTTATTGTCACCTTCACCTATTTTCCTTTCTCCTGGGGCTACACCTTTTCAGCATCTATGTTTCAGATGTCAAAACTAACTCCATCATCTAGTTTCCCAAATATGCAGATGACTGCAGACATGGTAGAATTGTCGTAACCACACAGACATTACCTTCCCTCCTTAACCTCACTGACATTACCTTCCTTCCTTAACCTCACTGACATTACCTTCCTTCCTTAATCAAACTGACATTACCTTCCCTGCTTAATCACACTGACATTACCTTCCTTCCTTAACCTCACTGACATTACCTTCCCTCCTTAACCTCACTGACATTATCTTCCTTCCTTAATCACACTGACATTACCTTACTTCCTTAACCTCACTGACATTACCTTCCTTCCTTAACCTCACTGACATTACCGTCCTTCCTTAATCAAACTGACATTACCTTCCCTCCTTAACCTCCCTGACATTACCTTCCTTCCTTAACCTCACTGACATTACATTCCTTCCTTAACCACACTGACATTACCTTCCCTCCTTAACCTCACTGACATTACCTTCCTTCCTTAGCCTCACTGACATTACCTTCCTTCCTTAGCCTCACTGACATTACCTTCCATCCTTAACCTCACTGACATTACCTTCCTTCCTTAATCTTACTGACATTCCTTCCTTCCTTAGCCACAATGACATTACCTTCCTTCCTTAATCAAACTGACATTATCTTCCCTCCTTAACCTCACTGACATTACCTTCCTTCCTTAACCTCACTGACATTACCTTACCTCTTTAACCACACTGACATTACCTTCCCTACTTAACCTCACTGACATTACCTTTCTTCCTTAAACACACTGACATTACCTTCCTTCCTTAACCTCACTGACATAACCTTCCTTCCTTAGCCTCGCTGACATTACCTTCCTTCCTTAACCTCATTGTCATTGCCTTCCTGCCTTAACCACACTGACATTACCTTCCTTCCTTAACCTCACTGACATTACCTTCCTTCCTTAATCTCACTGACATTCCCACCTTCCTTAGCCTCACTGACATTGCCTTCCTCCCTTCCTTCCTTAACCTCACTGACATTACCTTCCTTCCTTAGCCTCACTGACATTACCTTCCTTACTTAACCTCACTGACATAACCTTCCTTCCTTAACATCACTGACATTACCTTCCTTCCTTAGCCTCACTGACATTACCTTCCTTTCTTAACCTCACTGACATTACCTTCCTTCCTTAACCACACTGATGTTACCTTCCTTCCTTAACCTCACTGACATTACCTTCCTTCCTTAGTCTCACTGACATTACCTTCCTTCCTTAACCTCACTGACATTACTTACCTTCCTTAGCCTAACTGACATTACCTTCCTTCCTTAGACTCACTGACATTACCTTCCATCCTTAACCTCACTGACATTACCTTCCTTCCTAAATCTTACTGACATTCCCTTCCTTCCTTAGCCTCAATGACATTACCTTCCTTCCTTAATCAAACTGACATTATCTTCCCACCTTAACCTCACTGACATTACCTTCCTTCCTTAACCTCACTGACATTACCTTCCTTTCTTAACCACACTGACATTACCTTCCCTTCTTAACCTCACTGGCATTACCTTCCTTCCTTAACTTCACTGACATTACCTTACCTCTTTAACCACACTGACATTACCTTCCCTACTTAAACTCACTGACATTACCTTTCTTCCTTAAACACACTGACATTACCTTCCTTCCTTAACCTCACTGACATAACCGTCCTTCCTTAGCCTCGCTGACATTACCTTCCTTCCTTAACCTCATTGACATTGCCTTCGTTCCTTAACCACACTGACATTACCTTCCTTCCTTAAGTTCACTGACATTACCTTCCTTCCTTCCTTAAGCTCACTGACATTACTTCCCTTCCTTAGCCTCACTGACATTACCTTCCTTCCTTAGCCTCACTGACATTACCTTCCTTCCTTAACCTCACTGACATTACCTTCCTTCCTTAATCTCACTGACATTCCCACCTTCCTTAGCCTCACTGACATTGCCTTCCTCCCTTCCTTCCTTAACGTCACTGACATTACCTTCCTTCCTTAGCCTCACTGACATTACCTTCCTTACTTAACCTCACTGACATAACCTTCCTTCCTTAACCTCACTGACATTACCTTCCTCCCTTAGCCTCACTGACATTACCTTCCTTCCTTAACCTCACTGGCATTACCTTCCTTCCTTAATCTCACTGACATTCCCACCTTCCTTAGCCTCACTGACATTACCTTCCTTTTTTAGCCTCACTGACATTACCTTCCTTCCTTAACCTCACTGACATTAACTTCCTTAACCTCACTGACATTACCTTCCTTCCTTAGCCTCACTGACATTACCTTCCTTCCTTAACATCACTGACATTACCTTCCTTCCTTAGCCTCACTGACATTACCTTCCTTCCTTAGCCTCACTGACATTAACTTCCTTCCTTAACCGCACTGACATTACTTTCCTTCCTTAGCATCTCTGACATTACCTTCCTTCCTTAACCTCACTGACATTACCTTCCTCGATTCACCACACTGACATAACCTTCCTTCCATAGCCTCACTGGCATTACCTTCCTTCCTTAACTTCACTGACATTATTTTCCTTCCTTAGCCTCACTGACATTACCTTCCTTCCTTAACCTCACTGGCATTCCCACCTTCCTTAGCCTCACTGACATTGCCTTACTCCTTCCATCCTTAACTTCACTGACATTACCTTCCTTCCTTAGACTCACTGACATTACCTTCCTTCCTTACCCTCACTGACATTACCTTCCTTCCTTAGCCTCACTGACACGACCTTCCTTCCATAACCTCACTGACATTACCATATTTAACCTCACGACATTACCTTCCTTCCTTAGCCTCACTGACATTAACTTCCTTCCTTAACCTCACTGACATTACTTTCCTTCCTTTGCCTCACTGACATTACCTTTCTTCCTTAACCTCACTGACATTACCTTCCTTCCTTAACCACACTGACATTACCTTCCCTTCTTAACCTCACTGACATTACCTTCCTTCCTTAACTTCACTGACATTACCTTACCTCTTTAACCACACTGACATTACCTTCCCTACTTAACCTCACTGACATTACCTTTCTTCCTTAAACACACTGACATTACCTTCCTTCCTTAACCTCACTGACATAACCTTCCTTCCTTAGCCTCGCTGACATTACCTTCCTTCCTTAAAATCATTGTCATTGCCTTCCTTCCTTAACCACACTGACATTAACTTCCTTCCTTAACCTCACTGACATTACCTTCCTTCCTTAATCTCACTGACATTCCCACCTTCCTTAGCCTCACTGACATTGCCTTCCTCCCTTCCTTCCTTAACCTCACTGACATTACCTTCCTTCCTTACCCTCACTGACATTACCTTCCTTACTTAACCTCACTGACATAACCTTCCTTCCTTAACCTCACTGACATTACCTTCCTTCCTTAGCCTCACTGACATTACCTTCCTTCCTTAACCTCACTGACATTACCTTCCTTCTTTAACCACACTGACGTTACCTTCCTTCCTTAGCCTCACTGGCATTACCTTCCGTCCTTAGCCTCACTGACATTACCTTCCTTCCTTAACCTCACTGACATTACTTACCTTCCTTAGCCTAACTGGCATTACCTGGCTTCCTTAGCCTCACTGACATTACCTTCCTTCCTTAACCTCACTGACATAACCTTCCTTATTCAGCCTCGCTGACATTACTTTCCTTCCTTAACCTCACTGACATTGCCTTCCTTCCTTAACCACACTGACATTACCTTCCTTCCTTAACCTCACTGACAATACCTTCCTTCCTTAAGCTCACTGACATTACTTCCCTTCCTTAGCCTCACTGACATTACCTTCCTTCCTTAGCCTCACTGACATTACCTTCCTTCCTTACCTCACTGACATTACCTTCCTTCCTTAATCTCACTGACATTCCCACCTTCCTTAGCCTCACTGACATTGCCTTCCTCCCTTTCTTCCTTAACCTCACTGACATTACCTTCCTTCCTTAGCCTCACTGACATTACCTTCCTTACTTAACCTCACTGACATAACCTTCCTTCCTTAACCTCACTGACATTACCTTCCTTCCTTAGCCTCACTGACATTACCTTCCTTCCTTAACCTCACTGACATTACCTTCCTTCCTTAATCTCACTGACATTCCCACCTTCCTTAGCCTCACTGACATTGCCTTCCTCCCTTCCTTCCTTAGCCTCACTGACATTACCTTCCTTTTTTAGCCTCACTGACATTACCTTCCTTCCTTAACCTCACTGACATTAACTTCCTTAACCTCACTGACATTACCTTCCCTCCTTAGCCTCACTGACATTACCTTCCTTCCTTAACTTCACTGACATTACCTTCCTTCCTTAGCCTCACTGACATTACCTTCCTTCCTTAGCCTCACTGACATTAACTTCCTTCCATAACCTCACTGACATTACTTTCCTTCCTTAGCATCTCTGACATTACCTTCCTTCCTTAACCTCACTGACATTACCTTCCTTTCTTAACCTCACTGACATTACTTTCCTTCCTTCTCCTCACTGACATTACCTTCCTCGATTCACCACACTGACATAACCTTCCTTCCATGGCCTCACTGGCATTACCTTCCTTCCTTAACTTCACTGACATTATTTTCCTTCTTTAGCCTCACTGACATTACCTTCCTTCCTTAACCTCACTGGCATTCCCACCTTCCTTAGCCTCACTGACATTGCCTTACTCCTTCCATCCTTAACTTCACTGACATTACCTTCCTTCCTTAGACTCACTGACATTACCTTCCTTCCTTAACCTCACTGACATTACCTTCCTTCCTTAGCCTCACTGACACTACCTTCCTTCCTTAACCTCACTGACATTACCATCTTTAACCTCACTGACATTACCTTCCTTCCTTAGCCTCACTGACATTAACTCCCTTCCTTAACCTCACTGACATTATTTTCCTTCCTTAGCCACTCTGACATTACCTTCCTTCCTTAACCACACCAACATTACCTTCCTTCCTTAACCTCACTGACATTACTTTCCTTCCTTTGCCTCACTGACATTACCTTCCTCACTTAACCACAATGACATTACCTTCCTTCCATAGCCTCACTGGCATTACCTTCCTTGCTTAACCTCACTGACATTACCTTCCTTCCTTAGCCTCACTGACATTACCTTCCTTCCTTAACCTCACTGACATTAACTTCCTTCCTTAACCTCACTGACATTACTTTCCTTCCTTAGCCTCACTGACATTACCTTCCTTCCTTAACCTCACTGACATTATTTTCCTTCCTTAGCCTCACTGACATTAGCTTCCTTCCTTAGCCTCACTGACATTACCTTCCTTCCTTAATCTCACTGACATTACTTTCCTTCCTTTGCCTCACTGACATTACCTTCCTTCCTTAACCGCACTGACATTAACTTCCTTCCTTAGCCACACTGACATTACCTTCCTTCCATAACCTCACTGACATTACTTACCTTCCTTAGCCTCACTGACATTACTTTCCTTACTTAACCTCACTGACATTACCTTTCTTCCTTAACCTCACTGACATTACCTTCCTTCCTTAAGCTCACTGACATTACCTTCTTTCCTTAACCACACTGACATTACCTTGCTTCCTTAACCTCACTGACATTTCCTTCCTTCCTTAACCTCACTGACATTACTTACCTTCCTTAGCCTCACTGACATTACTTACCTTCCTTAGCCTCACTGACATTGACTTCCTTCCTTAGCCTTACTGATATTACCTTCCTTCCTTAACTTCACTGACTTTACCTTCCTTCCTTAACCTTACTGACATTCCCTAACTTCCTTAGCCTCACTGACATTACCTTCCTTCCTTAGTCAAATTGACATTACCTTCCTTCATTAACTTCAATGACATTACCTTCCTTTCTTAATCACACTGACATTACCTTCCCTCCTTAACCTTACTGACATTACCCTCCTTCCTTAATCACACTGACATTACCTTCCTTCCTTAACCTCACTGTCATTACCTTCCTTCCTTAACCTTACTGACATTACCTTCCCTCCTTAACCTGACTAACTTTACCTTCCTTCCTTAATCAAACTGACATTACCTTCCTTCCTTAACCTCACTGAAATTACCTTCCTTCCTGAACCTCACTGGCATTACCTTACCTCTTTAACCACACTGACATTACCTTCCCTCCTTAACCTCACTGACATTACCTTCCTTCCTTAACCACACTGACATTACTTTCCTTCCTTAACCTCACTGACATTACCTTCCTTCCTTAGCCTCACTGACATTACCTTCCTTCCTTAACCTCACTGACATTACCTTCCATCCTTAGCCTCACTGACATTACCTTCCTTCCTTAACCTCAGAACATTACCTTCCTTCCTTAACCTCACTGACATTACCTTCCTTCCTTAACCTCACTGACATTACTTTCCATCCTTAGCCTCACTAACATTACCTTCCTTCCTTAGCCTCACGGATATTGCCTTCCTCCCTTAACCTCACTTGCATTACCTTCCTTAACCTCACTGACATTACCTTCCTGCCTTGGCCTCACTGACATTACCTTCCTTCCTTAACCTCATTGACATTACCTTCCTTCCCTAGCCTCACTGACATTAACTTCCTTCCTTAACCTCACTGACATTACTTTCCTTCCTTAGCGTCACTGACATTACCTTCCTTCCTTAACCTCACTGACATTACCGTCCTTCCTTAACCTCATTGACATTACTTTTCTTCCTTAGCCTCACTGACATTACCTTCCTCGCTTAACCACACTGACATTACCTTCCTTCCATAACCTCACTGGCATTACCTTCCTTCCTTAACCTCACTGACATTACTTTCCTTCCTTAGCCTCACTGACATTACCTTCCTTCCTTAACCTCACTGACATTACTTTCCTTCCTTTGCCTCACTGACATTAACTTCCTTCCTTAACCTCACTGACATTACCTTCCTTCCTTAGCCTCACTGATATTACCTTCCTTCCGTAACCTCACTGACATTACTTTCCTTCCTTAGCCTCACTGACATTACCTTCCTTCCATAACCTCACTGGCATTACCTTCCTTCCTTAACCTCACTGACATTACTTTCCTTCCATAGCCTCACTGACATTACCTTCCTTCCTTAGCCTCACTGACATTAGCTTCCTTCCTTAATCTCACTGACATTACTTTCCTTCCTTTGCCTCAATGACATTACCTTCCTTCCTTCCTTAACCTCACGGACATTACTTTCCTTCCTTAGTCTCACTGTTATTACCTTCCTTCCTTAACCTCACTGACATTACCTTCATTCCTTAGCCTCACTGACATTACCTTCCATCCTTAACCTCACTGACATTACTTACCTTCCTTAGCCTCACTGACATTAACTTCTTTCCTTAACCTCACTGACATTACTTTCCTTCCTTAACCTCACTGACATTATCTTTCTTCCTTAACCTCACTGACATTACCTTACTTCCTTGGCCGCACTGACATTACCTTCCTTCCTTAGACTCACTGACATTACCTTCCTTCCTTAACCACACTGACATTTCCTTCCCTCCTTAACCTCACTGACATTACCTTCCTTCCTTAACCTCACTGACATTACCTTACCTCTTTAACCACACTGACGTTACCTTCCCTCCTTAACCTCACTGATATTACCTTCCTTCCTTAACCACACTGACATTACCCTCCTTCTTTAGCCTCACTGACATTACCTTCCTTCCTTAACCTCACTGACATTACCTTCGATCCTTAGCCTCACTGACATTACCTTCCTTCCTTAGCCTCACTGACATTACCTTCCTTCCTTAACCTCACTGACATTACTTTCCTTCCTTAGCCTCACTGATATTACCTTCCTTCCTTAGCCTCACTGACATTACCTTCCTTCCTTAACCTCACTGACATTCCCACCTTCATTAGCCTCACTGACATTGCCTTCCTTCCTTCCTTCCTTCCTTAACCTCACTGACATTAGCTTTCTTCCTTAGCCTCACTGACATTACCTTCCTTCCTTAACCTCACTGACATTACCTTCTTTCCTTAGCCTCACTGACATTACCTTCCTCGCTTAACCACACTGACATGACCTTCCTTCCATAGCCTCACCGACATTACCTTCCTTCCTTAACCTCACTGACATTACTTTCCTTCCTTTGCCTCACAGAAATTACCTTCCTTCCTTAACCTCACTGACATTACCTTCCTTGCTTAACCTCACAGACATTACCTTCCTTCCTTAACCTCACTGGCATTACCTTCCTTCCTTAACCTCACTGACATTACTTTCCTTCCTTAGCCTCACTTACATTACCTTCCTTCCTTAGCCTCACTGACATTACCTTCCTTCCTTAGCCTCACTGACATTACCTTCCCTCCTTAACCTCCCTGACATTACCTTCCTTCCTTAACCTCACTGACATTACCTTCCTTACGTAACCTCACTGACATTACCTTCCTTCCTTAGCCTCACTGACACCTTCCTTAGCCTCACTGACATTGCCTTCCTTCCTTAACATCACTGACATTACTTTCCTTCCTTAGCCTCACTGACATTACCTTCCTTCCTTAGCCTCACTGACATTGCCTTCCTTCCTTAACCTCACTGACATTACTTTCTTTCCTTAACCTCACTGTCATTACCTTCCCTCCTTAACCTCCCTGACATTACCTTCCTTCCTTAGCCTCACTGACATTACCTTCCCTCTTTAACCTCCCTGACATTACCTTCCTTCCTTAGCCTCACTGACATTACTTTCCTTCCTTAAACTCACTGACATTATCTTCCCTCATTAACCTCCCTGACATTACCTTCCTTCCTTAACCTCACTGACAGTACCTTCCTTCATTAGCCTCACTGACATTACCTTCCTTCCGTAACCTCACTGACATTACTTTCCTTCCTTAGCCTCACTGACATTACCTTCCTTCCTTAGCCTCACTGACATTGCCTTCCTTCCTTAACCTCACTGACATTACTTTCTTTCCTTAACCTCACTGTCATTACCTTCCCTCCTTAACCTCCCTGACATTACCTTCCTTCCTTAGCCTCACTGACATTACCTTCCCTCTTTAACCTCCCTGACATTACCTTCCTTCCTTAGCCTCACTGACATTACTTTCCTTCCTTAAACTCACTGACATTATCTTCCCTCATTAACCTCCCTGACATTACCTTCCTTCCTTAACCTCACTGACAGTACCTTCCTTCATTAGCCTCACTGACATTACCTTCCTTCCGTAACCTCACTGACATTACTTTCCTTCCTTAGCCTCACTGACATTGCCTTCCTTCCTTCCTTAATCAAACTGACATTACCTTCCTTCCTTAACCTCACTGACATTACCTTCCTTCCTTAGCCTCACTGACATTGCCTTCCTTCCTTAATCAAACTGACATTCCCTTCCTTTCTTAACTTCACTGACATTACCTTCCTTCTTTAGCCTCACTGACATTACTTTCCTTCCTTAGCCTCACTGACATTACCTTCCTTCCTTAGCCTCACTGACATTGCCTTCCTTCCTTAATCAAACTGACATTCCCTTCCTTCCTTAACTTCACTGACATTACCTTCCTTCCTTAACCTCACTGACATTACCTTCCTTCCTTAGCCTCACTGACATTACCTTCCTTACGTAACCTCACTGACATTACCTTCCTTACGTAACCTCACTGACATTACCTTCCTTCCTTAGTCTCACTGACATTACCTTCCTTCCTTAACCTCAATGACAGTACCTTCCTTCCTTAGCCTCACTGACATTACCTTCCTTCTGTAACCTCACTGACATTACTTTCCTTCCTTAGCCTCACTGACATTGCCTTCCTTCCTTCCTTAATCAAACTGACATTACCTTCCTTCCTTAACCTCACTGACATTACCTTCCTTCCTTAGCCTCACTGACATTACCTTCCTTCCGTAACCTCACTGACATTACCTTCCTTCTTTAGCCTCACTGACATTACTTTCCTTCCTTAGCCTCACTGACATTACCTTCCTTCCTTAGCCTCACTGACATTGCCTTCCTTCCTTAATCAAACTGACATTCCCTTCCTTCCTTAACTTCACTGACATTACCTTCCTTCCTTAACCTCACTGACATTACCTTCCTTCCTTAGCCTCACTGACATTACCTTCCTTCCTTAACCTCACTGACATTACCTTCCTTACGTAACCTCACTGACATTACCTTCCTTTCTTAGTCTCACTGACATTACCTTCCTTCCTTAACCTCACTGACAGTACCTTCCTTCCTTAGCCTCACTGACATTACCTTCCTTCCGTAACCTCACTGACATTACTTTCCTTCCTTAGCCTCACTGACATTGCCTTCCTTCCTTCCTTAATCAAACTGACATTACCTTCCTTCCTTAACCTCACTGACATTACCTTCCTTCCTTAGCCTCACTGACATTACCTTCCTTCCGTAACCTCACTGACATTACTTTCCTTCCTTAGCCTCACTTACATTGCCTTCCTTCCTTCCTTAATCAAACTGACATTACCTTCCTTCCTTAACCTCACTGACATTACCTTCCTTCCTTAGCCTCACTGACATTACCTTCCTTCCGTAACCTCACTGACATTACCTTCCTTCTTTAGCCTCACTGACATTACTTTCCTTCCTTAGCCTCACTGACATTACCTTCCTTCCTTAACCTCACTGACATTACCTTCCTTCCTTAGCCTCACTGACATTACCTTCCTTCCGTAACCTCACTGACATTACCTTCCTTCTTTAGCCTCACTGACATTACTTTCCTTCCTTAGCCTCACTGACATTGCCTTCCTTCCTTAATCAAACTGACATTACCTTCCTTCCTTAACTTCACTGACATTACCTTCCTTCTTTAGCCTCACTGACATTACCTTTCTTCCTTACCCTCACTGACATTACTTTCCCTCAAGCAGCACTGAGAGAATTAAAAGCAAATGATAAAGTTTAAAAATCTTTGCCATCTTTGTCAAAACATGCAACATTGCGTTATTTTGCCAAAAAAAAATCACATTAGTTGTATACACTACTGGTGAGCAACAGTTATAATTTGCAAAACAGTAAGAAATTTTGGAGTCCTTATAGATGATATTGTTTTGACAGCTATTTAGTCACTACCAGATACAAAACAGCTGAAATTTCCACCTGATTCTATGTGGAACTGTAAGATTCATGTAAGTAATTTTCTCATTTTGCACAACTCATACCAGACAAATTATTTATAGAGTACTTTCCCTTGATGCATAACATACTCACATACCATGTGATGCATTTGGAGAAGACACAAAGATTTCTCAGAAAGTTGGATCATGCATATTCAAGTCATGACTTATAACCATGGGCTACAGCAACTCTATCTTCACTATATCCTTTCACTTTTCACTTTAGAAAAGACCTGCACTTGACACACATAATATTTAAAAAAATTATTATTTAAAGCCCGTTGCACAGAAAGCACCAGTGAGCTGAACCCAACCAACATACCTCTTAACCTCTTAGCACACGAATTCTGGACAAAGAAAAAAATAATGGTGGGAGAGGGGCAAGGACCCAAAAATATGGACAGCCCTGCTGTTATAAACTTAGAAAATTACTAGAATAAAAGGTTTTCTGTTATCTTGCATTTTCTGAAAGATATGAAGTTTGAAACTCAAATCCCTGCCATTATTTAGGGAATACAATCTTTACTGTTTTTCCAGAAAACCACAAAGTTTATGGGAACAGACAAAAATATGAGGAAAAAAATCTGGACCTTCTGTGGAAATCTATAGAGCTGAGAGGTGTGACAACCAGACATTCAGCTTTAATAAACAATGTTCAGCTACTGTACCATGAGACATGATATGGTCATATTACCAAGACTTCTACTTCTACAGAATAGTCTCTCCCTTCCCAATTATACTCATCCTCTTAATTCATACAAAGGCTCCATCCAGTTCCAACATGGGGTCCATGGTATCAAGTTTCTTTATGGTTAACAGCCTTAAGCTTGTTCACTGATACAGTGAACCTAGGTATATTAGACGCAATGTAGCATAATGCACTTCATAAAGATTATTTGTTGGTGACACTAATTTTTCTGTGTATGATGCCTATAATGTGATGCTGAATGCTTGAAATAACCAGACTAATTAGGAAATGGTGGAAGGTGGATAAAAGGCATTGCATAGCATTTACAATGAAATTTATCAGTACCTGTAAGATAACTCAAGAATACTAGTATTGATAAAAGTATTGATTTGTGGGTGGGAGTGATCGCAGATGTGTTCATTTTTAAATACAGAAGGAAAAAATAGAAGATGGAGAAGATGAACATTTTTGCTGAAAGCTTGTTGGGTTTTCTGAAATGGTATATCTTGTTCGTGATCTTAGGAAATGCAGCATCAGTTAATGGGGCTGGATTTTTGAGTATCTATAGATGGTTTACAAATTTCTATACAAGATGACAGAGTACAGTTTTAGGGAGTAGAATCAGCATAGTCAAATTACATGCTGTATTAAATGGGTTTAAAAAGGGAATTTCACTGG